>NC_048595.1:62023925-62395157 GCF_003668045.3 Cricetulus griseus | reverse complement strand
AAAGCATAAGTGAGCAAAGGTTTTTGTTTGTTTAAAGCATGTAAAATTGACTCTAGCAGCATATTCCTCTCTGATAGTATTTGTAATTTCTACTTAATGTTAAAGCTTCCTTTACTTGTGAGATGCATAAAAAGCTTGACCTATCTGAGTTGAATTAACAACATAACTTGCTTGGGAACTGTGATATACTATAGGAATGCAGAAAATGCCCCAAGCACTTAAGCTGGAAGATTCACCATCTGGGACATAAGCTTGCCGTGTACCATTTCATTTGTTTACGGGATGCCCTCTTTAAATGGCCCCATGGCTAATATACAATAAGAAACAAAAAAACCAAAACAAAACAAAAGTGCTTTCAGATTTTTATGCACATTGGATAGCTATTTTGTATGGATCATGTTCCTATGCCTTTAAGTCTCTAGAAAGACCTAAAAGCTGTTTGGCTTTATGCTGTGCCAATGTACTCTAGTTGGTTAGAAAGATTTTCTCAACTTCAGATCTGTAATTGAGTTTTAAAATTTCTACCTCTTTGTTAATGTATTTTCTTTCATTTCTGTCTGTTTCTCTTGCTTTCTTTACCCCCTTCAGCTTCTGTCTAAATGAGAATCTGTCTGGTTATAAAATCCCACTGGCCATAAATCCTCTAGTTGGCCTGCTTCGACATCCTGCTTACTCCCTTCTCCAATATTTCAGACCCTTCCTAAGCATTTTCTTGTTCTTCACAAGACTTGGCATACTGGAGAAGACATTGCTCTGTTTTGGAGGTTAGCTGAAAACAGTCTTCCAGAAAAATAACTAACTCCCAACCTCTTCATCATTTGCTGAGGACCTTTCCAAAAACAAAAGCGATTGTAGTCTGCAGGTACATGCTCTTCCAAATTGACCTCTCAGCTTTTACATTCAGTGTTGATGTGCTAAAAAAGTGCCTTTGAGTTGTCAACCAGTGGCTTTCCTTCATCTTTCATCCTTCCTTTAGACTGTGTGTGTGTGTGTGTGTGTGTGTGTGTGTGTGTGTGTGTGTGTGTGTGTGTGTCCCTTTCCCTTGTTTCTATTCAACAAACAGAATGTCCAGCTCTGTATAGTAACCTAAAGTGACTTATTTGTGGAGGCAGCTTGGTTGCTAGCTGATAGACTTTTGGGGAGCAATAAGCTCATAAAGGTTCTGACTTTGTCAACACATTAAATCTATGATGGAGTCATGTGATGGTAATATTGTGAGGTGAAGGAAAGTGAGAAGTGGGGTCTAGTTACAAGAAGTAGGCTACTGGAGATGTACCTGGGAAGAATAAACTTGTCCTTGACCCTATCTGCCCATTCTCTTTCTGCTTTCATGTTGTCCTGTGGTGAGCCACATATGCTATACACACTCTACCTGCCTTCCTTTAAGTTCAAAGTAATGGAGCTGGATGCCCATGTGCTGAAACTTCTAAAATGTGAGCCAAATGAACCCTTCTGTCTTTTATATTAATTGTCACAGCAATGGGAAAACTAACCCAGATGTTTGCATACTCCCAAACCTATGTGCCCCTAAGGAAATTTCATGAAAGTAAAAGCATCCCTTAGGAATCTTGGTTGGTAACGTCACTGAAGTCTTCTTCAAGGCAAAGTGGCTTTCTTCCTCCCAGTGTGTGGAGGTTGGAAAATAGGCCTAAGAATTGGGATGTGACTGGAGACAGGATATTAAACCAGATTTGTATCATTTCCCAATGAATATTCAAGACTTGAAGCCTGAGAGGACTTAGGCCTTACATTATTGTTGACTTGTAATTAGCTACCCATTACCATATAGTATTCTGGGGATTGCTCATGGGTAATGTGGCCTGGAGCAGAGTTTGACAGAATTATGAAGATACCAGAAGAAAACTTCCTCCTGCTGGATTTAGCCAAAAAGGCAATAGTCAATCTCAGTGGGAGCTGTGTGCTTTGATGAGGAATGGAAGAAGAAAACCCATCAGACTGAAGGGAACCTCCTGAGTTAAGTAAAGGCTTTTATTGCCTTTGCTTAGGTGTATCAAAGGTCAAGTGTCCATTTATTTTCTAAAGAAGACTGTAGGAAGATTTTTCTTTGGGTTGCCAACTCACAAAAAAATGACACAGAGACTTATTATTAATTATCAAAGCTCAGCTTATAGTGTAGACTTGTCCCACTAGCTCTTATAACTTAATCTAACCCATTAATTTACGTTTTGCCTTGTGACTTTTTTCCTCTTTTCCATTTTGCATCTCCTGTTTACTCTCTGTGTCCTCTGGTATCCTTCCCACATCTACATTCATCTCCTCTTCCTTTCTGTCTGCCCGGAAGTCCCGCCTAACCTCTTCCTGCCTAGCTATTGGTCATTCAGCACTTTATCAAACCAATCAGAAGGTGCCTTGCTAGAGACACATCTTCACAGTGTACAAAAAGATTATTACACAACAGAGAGAAATTTATTTCTCTCAGTGATGGAGGCTGGGATGGTTAAGATCAAGGTGCCAGGGTTTAGTTTCTACTGCAGGCTATACTTGCAAAATTATACCTTATTGCTATGCCCTCACATGGAAGAATAATAGGAAAACAGGTCATAGAATAATAGCAAAAATGGCTACCACTGCATGAGACCTCTTGTAATGAGATATATATCTGCCCATGACTGGAATTTTTATGACAATTTTATAAAAGTGATTTTATTAGTAAAAGGGTATAATAATAAACATAAACATAAACATCATCATCATCATCATCATAATAATAATAAATGACAGAAACAAACAACATTTTGTGCCAAATAGCATCACTTTAGAGGTAACCTATTACAGTAGTTTAGATCTGAGATACCCTCCAAAGGCCTATGTGTTGAAGACTTTGTTCTTAGCAGCCACTATTGTGAAAGGCTAAAATCATTAGAAAGCAAGACCTGGTGAGAAGAAATTGGGCAATAATGGGTACACTCTTGAAGCTGATACTGGGATCCTGGGTTCTTGCCACCTGGCTCCTTACTTTCCAGGTGCCATTAAGTGAATAGGCTTCCTCTACCACATGTACCTGCTGTGTATTGTGTCACCACAAGCCCAAAGCAACAAGGCAAGGAGACCATGTATAGAAACCACAAAACAAAGCTTTCACTTCCTGTTAGAATCAAACATTTTGGGTATATTTTCCACACTTAGGAAAGGATGAATAACCCATCTGTGCTAACAGTAGTGAAATTCATTCTAGACATATATTTGTATATAATCAAAAACCAAACAAGGGAAAGGGATAATTTTATTAAAATGGAATCAATGGTGAATTCTATGTTTAGGTAAAAAGGATTATATTTAATTTTACTTGACTTAAGTTATATAGGAGAGCCACAGTAAAGCAAAACAATGGAATTGTTGTAAGTCATGTCATTTATGTTTGCCTTTTGTTTTTGGACACAGAGTCTCACTCTGTAGCCTAAGATGGTCTTAGAGTCACTGTGTAACCCTGGCTTAATTTAACTTCTTGTCAATCCTCCTGCTTCAGCCTTCTGAGTATTGGATTGCAAATGTCAACCCTCATGGCCAGTTGACAATGTCTCTTTACCTCCAGAAGAGTAGTTTATATAAGATTCCTAGAATGTTAAGGGAGAAAAATATTAAGAGATTGTGATCTTTACAACATACTCATTACACTTTTTGACTTTATAAGGAATAAATAGATTCTTTATGGAAAAGATGGGATTAATACTTTTGTATTTTCTCCAATCCAATTTTCCCCAAGCTCTGTAGTTAGTTAAAGTCCCTTCTCGATGGTTATAGACTTGATTGTGTTGCCTGCATTAGCCAGTGAATTATGACTGGGCATAATATTTGCCTCTTGTGAGTAAGAAGTTTTAGTGTGTGTGTGTGTGTGTGTGTGTGTGTGTGTATGTGTGTGTTTAAAAGTTTAAAAATTTAAAAATGTTCCACTTAAAACAAGTTGTCCATACACACACACACACACACACACACACACACACACACACACACACACACACACGTGCATATTTCAGCTTGGGATCAAGAGGTTTCACTTTCCACAGTGGAAATAGTATTCTCTAAAGAGAAGCTGTTCATAGATCTGGATGTGACAAGGAGTGAACTTGTGGAGATGATTCTCTACCTTACCTAATGTGACAAGGTAAAAAGTATTTGTTATTATAATCTAATGGGATATTGGTTTTATTTGTTGTATAATCAAAATATAATATATATTTCTATTCAGTCTGGTAAACAATTGATGCAATTTTTAGTCTGAGTTTTAATTTAAGTGAATTTAATACCAATGATTTATATAGGCCTTTCAAGTTCTGAAAGATTCACATTTCATCTTCAAAAGTAGGCATTACTAAACATATTTTGTTTGAGAATTTCCAAATTTGTGAATACATTTATGTGGCTCATATTTACTTGAACATAGACTTGACTGACTATAAGACTCTCTGATTATAATTTATTGATCTTAAAATTTGGGGAAAAACATTAAAAGAGGATTGAGGATGTAGGTTAGTGGTAGACAACCTACAAAACAGAGGCAGGGTCTTCGGTTTGATCCCTACTACTACTACACAGACACACAGACACACAGACACACAGACACACAGACACACACACACACACACACACACACACACACACACACACACACACCCCAATACTACTATCACCACCACTACCACCAACAACACTACAACAACAAAAGAAAAAGAAGGGGAGAAAATCTAAAAGAAAGTAGAAAAATATGATCCATGATGCTACAGAAAAAGCAAGAGGCCAGATTGATAGTTTCTTAATACAAGAAGTCACTTTTCTTTTCCCTGAATAGTTAATGTATATAGTTCTTAAATTTGGCTGATTGAAGTTCAGAGAAAAATGAGGCTACACCGCAGCATGGGAAAAGGTATTCACCAACCCCACATCTGACAGAGGGCTGATCTCCAAAATATACAAAGAATTCAAGAAGCCAGTCTCCAAAACACCAACTAATCCAATTAAAAAGTGGGGTACAGAACTAAATAGAGAATTCTCAATAAAGGAGTCTAAAATGGCTGAAAGACACATAAGAAAGTGCTCCACATCCTTAGCCATCAGGGAAATGCAAATCAAAACAACTCTGAGATACCATCTTACTCCTATCAGAATGGCTAAAACCAAAACCACCAATGACAGTTTATGCTGGAGAGGATATGGAGGAAGGGGATCACTCCTCCACTGATGGTGGGAGTGCTAACTCATACAGCCATTTTGGAAATCAGTATAGTGGTTCCTTAGGAAAATGGGAATCAGTCTACCACAAGATCCAGCAATTCCACTCTTAGGCATGTACCTAAAAGATGCACATTCATACAACAAGGACATCTGTTCAACCCTGTACATAGCAGCATTTATTGTAATAGCCAGAAACTGGAAGCAACCTAGATTCCCCTCAACTGAAGAATGGTTGGATAAAATGTGGTACATTTACACACTGGATTACTACTCGACAAAAAAAAAAACAAAAAACAAAAACAAAAAACAACAACAACAACAACAAAAACAATGGAATCTTCAAATTTGCAGGCAAATGGATGGAACTAGAAGATACCATTCTGAGTGAGGTAACCCAGTTGCAAAAAGACAAAAATGGTATGTACTCACTTACATATGGATTTTAGATCCAGAGCCAAGAAGTAGTAGCCTACAATCCACAACTCCAGAGAAGCTAGGAAACAAGACCCTAAGAGAGACATACATGGTCCCCCACAGAATGGGTAAGGTACAAGATCTCCTAAGCTAATGGGGAGCCTGGGGGAAGGGAGAAGGAGTTAGAAGAAAGAGAAAGGGAGAAGAGAAAGAGAGTAGAGGACATGAGTGAACAGGGAGATCTAGTCAGGGAAGAATAGAGGAGAGCAAGAAAAGAGATACAATCATAGAGGGAGCCATTATAGGTTCAAAGAGAATTCTGGAACTAGAGAAATGTCCAGAAATCTACAAGGTTGACCCCAACTAACAATCTAAGCAATAGTAGAGAGGCTACCTTAAAAAACCTTCCTTGATAATGAGATTAATGACTACCTTATATGACTTCCTAGAGCCTTCATCCAGTAGCTGATGGAAGCAGAAGCAGACAACCACAGCTAAACACTGAGCTGAACTCTGGAATCCAGTTGCAGAGAGGGAGGAGTGATGAGCAAAGGGGTCAAGACCAGGCTAGAGAAACCCACAGAAACAGCTGTCCTGAACAAGGGGTTGCTCATGGACCCCAGACTGATAGCTAGGAAACCATCATAGGACTGTTCTAGACCCCCTGGGAAGATGTCAGTTTGGAGGTCTAGGCACTCTATGGGGCCTCTGGTAGTATTTATCCCTAGTATGTGAATGGACTTTGGGAGCCCTCTCCACATAGAGGGATACTCTCTTAACCTAGACACACAGGGGAGGGTCTAGGCCCAGCTCCAAATGATATGACAGACTTTGAAGATCCCCCATGGAACACCTCACCCTCCCTGGGGAGCAGAAAGGGATTGGGATGGGAAGTGTGGGCGGGGCAGGGGAGGATGGGAGGGAAGGGAGAGGGAACTGTGATATGTAAAAGAAGCTTGTTTCTAAAAATAATAATAACAATATCTATTTCCAAAAAAAAAAGAAAAGAAATGAGGCTATATCTTTACATAGGTTGTTACAGATCAATTTATTCAGAATTTTTCTATTTTTTATGTTTCATCTCTCTCATTCTGGTTTATTTACTGAATTATCTACTTAAAGGATACAACATTGTCAGCATAGTGGCTCATTTAAAAAATAGAAAGTTTCAGTAAAGTATCCATGGTAAAGTGTCAAATTAAGCGGTGTCAATTGCATCCACACAGCTGTGTAGCCATGACCACTATCCATCTGCAGATCTTTCCATCATGTAAAATTGAGACTACATACTCTTGAAGCAATTCCTTATTCAGCCCTCTACTCATTCCCAGATAACAACATTCTGCTTCATATCTTTGAATTTGACCTGCTAGGTATATGCACATCTGTAAAATCATACAGTATTTATCACTTGGTGACTGACTTATTACACTTAACCTATTGCATTCAAGGCTCATGCATAGCATAAAATGTATGAATTTTTCTCCTAAAATGAAATGGTATCCAATGGTTTTTATCTACCATGCTTTGTTTATGCACTCATCTGTCATTACGCATTGAGTCTCTTTCTACCTTTTTTCTACTTGAACAACTCTGTTATAAATGTGGGTGTGGTGCAGCAAATGTCTAAGATTCAGCTTTCAACTCTTTCATATACATTCATAAACATTCATGTGTATATATATATATAAAAACATTTATATATATGTGTGTGTTTCCTATAGTTGATATATATGTACGTGTATAAACATATATACATATATGTGTGTAAATACAGATATGTGAAGTAATAAATAGATAAAATAATAATTTTGATTTTTTGTTTGGTTATTTGAGGCAGGCTATCTGGAACTCATATAGAGTCTTGAACTCATGGAGATCTGCCTGCCTTCACCTCCAGAGTGCTGAGATAAATGGCATATGCCACCACATTTGGCATGTATCAAATTTTTTTTGAAGAACTGTTGTTTCATTTTCCTACCAGCTTTGCATTCCTTCTGGCAGTTCACAAAATTCAATTATTTGTTTCCTCACCAATCCTTGCTTTCTGTTCTTTTTATTAATAGTGACCCTAATGTACTAAGTGAACTATGTTTTGATCTGTTCTCTATACACACTTCTTCTCTTGGTGCTATAGACACTGTCATTCTTGCCAACATTCAGTGTAGAACACACAAGGCTTTCTTTCAGATTAAAGAATCCAGTTATATCTATTTTGTACTTTGTTTTTAATTAGTTATCTGATATAGTATGCTATTTTCTAGTATTTCTTTTTTTCTTTTCTTTTTTAATTTTTCACTGCACATCCATTCTGCTCCCTCGGTGGTTTTATTATTTTCATTTACAGAATTTAGATATTTGAAAATATTATATCTCAAAGTGTTTCTGATGAGCATCTTCTGCTTCCTGGGTGGGATTTTTATCTGAGACTAGATCCAGGATCTTTTGGCTATTTTCTTTCCTTTAAATTTTTTTAAAGAATGTTTTGTGTTTGCTTATATTTAGTGTACAACATAGGTGACACTAACATGTCTCCTCTTTCCATGAGAGAAGAGCCTTCCTTTTAGTCTTCTCTAAGTTTACTTTTCTTCTTCTCTCAAATGAAGTTCAAAGGATAAATGTAGATTTTGATCTTTTTTTTCCTGTAATTTGAAAGAAGTGTAACCCTGAAGCAGGATTTATCATTTCAATTTCTGGCCCATGGAGAGGCGACGCCTTCTCACTTCACCTCCAAGGAGAGGTGAGGTATGTGCATCTTTGTTGCAAGGGATGGTTAGATCTTCAGGTACCTAAACAAGCCTTACATTCCCACTTACTTGCCATTCAGATGACTTGCAATATCTCCACCAACAGACTACAGGAGGCCCATTCTTTTCATTAGAGTGCTGACAACCCTGGCTTGCTGTGCATCTGGAGATGGTTGTTTTCCTGATATCTGCACTACCATTTAGGGATGAACTGGACCAAGAGAAAGTTTTGCAAAAGGATACATACTAGTTGAAATGTGGAGAAACTATTTCCCTGATGCTGTGAGGAAGACAACTGCTTCAGGGGCTTCCCCTGTGGGTTCCGAGGCATGAAGGATGGAGTAAGTTTAAGCCACACTGTCTGCTGGCTTTTCCTCTGTTTGCCACCCACCTGCTTTCTCATTCTTTCACATCATCCGACTGCTTTTGCTCCACTGTCCATCTGCTTTTCCAGTTCTGCCTCACCCCACGTCCAGCTCTCTAGAACTTCACACCATGTAGAAGGCAATGCAAAGATAGATCTTTAAGACATCATTGTATCACTTTACATCTAAGTCATAATACATACAGTTTCTTTATCCTTTAATTTAAAATTATTATTGTGGGGCAATATGCCATAGAACACTAGTGGAGACCAGAGGACAACGACCTGGGGTTGGTTCTCTTCTTCAATCTTCCATGAGTTCCAACGATCAAAGTCAGCTTGTCAGGCTTACTCAGCAAGTGCCTTTATATTCTGAGCCATCCTGTTTGTCATTTTATCAGTTATTTTACCCATGAGGCAGGCCTGGTCTTAGTCTCATACATAATTTGAGATGATTGGTTATGGATGACTTATAAATAAGAAAACAAGGAATATTTTAGACTCACATTCTGTTCACACAGAAGCCATTCAATAAAACTAGAACACCACTAATGCCAGTGGGCACCAGAATTTCCAGTCATCCAGGAGGAATGGTGCAAATCTTTTCTGAAATGTGAAGAATGTAATCATATACTCTACCTGGCTGGATGTTCCAACAGTGGGCTTTGTTTTATTGTATCTTCCATGTGAATCGTTGACATCTCTTGGTGTGATAAATAAATAACTAAACTTTAGGGATCCTGGGGAAAATCCCAGAGTCATTGAAATTCATAGATAACTGTGGGAAAGTGAATTATTATACTAGGTCCCATATGGCTTGCTTTATTGGCCTTGTCTAGAGCTGGCCAGGTTAGTGACCATCAGATCCTGCCTTCAGGGTGGCTTTCAGAATTCCTTTTCCTAGCTGCACTGGACCTTGGCTTGTAAAGAGTCTCTCCTGGGTGACTTGGATCCACACAGGTGATACCTGTCAGCTTTCACTTTGATTAGAGATTCTTCCAAGAACTCAGGTTTTACTCCATCTCACCTCTCTGCAATGGAAGCCAGGATGAGTTCAGGCCAGGAAGAAGGACTGTGGGCCTTTAACTACTCCCCTATCCTGTGAACTACTTATGAGTCATTGTAGGTTCCTCTCTGGGGATCTTGTCAGGTTTTCTTAGTCTGTTCAGGTATACATATAATTTTATATCTAAGACTTTCTTTTAAAGTATAATTTTCTACCAAGCATGTGCCATTAACATAATCATAACTCTGAGTTTATGGTTCCAAAAACAATATTCATATCTTCTTGCTATTATTAGTAAGCAAGTACCTACAAATGGTAATGTTTTTAGGTAAATATGTTTTATTTGGGGGGATAGATGTAGGATAAGGCCTGAAATTGGGAACTGTTTTACAATTGTAATAATTATTATTGTAACAAAGGTACTCAATAAGTAGAATTATGTATGAATTAATTTAAAATAATACATACAAACACACATTGTGGCATCCATAATAAAAATAAGCAAGAATTTTGGAAAGCTACTATAATCGATAAATGTGTCTATGATGAAGCAACTGACTAGCCACCTATCAAGATAAACAGCATAAAGTGTGCATGTGTGATGGGGGCATTCTTAAACTTACTGCATTTTCTTATATCTTTCAGTAATTGGTAGAAAAAATACAATGTTATATATGCTGTAGTGCATATTATGTAGCATAGTACCTATTATAATATGTAAACTATGCTATAGTGTGTATTATAATATCTAATCATGTTGTATATTTATATTTAACATATAAAATATATCATGTATAAATAAAAACAAGCATCATGCACTAAATCACTCAAAATATTGTAGCTGTCTAAAGAAGCTCTGACTATATGTCATCAATTACATATAGAATCTTGCCAATGTAATCTATTTAATTCTATATCAACTCTACTGGTAGATTTCTGCTAGGTGTTTCTGTTTCTGTCTCTGTCTCTGTATGTCTCTGTGTGTGAGTGCTCACATGCACGTGCATGTATGCTAAGCCTTGAATATGAACTGTCTCACACTAGCTTATGTTTTGAATGCTTGTTCCCCAGATGCTGTTATTATTTGGGGAATGGGTAGAGACTTTGTGCAGTAGGACCAGCTGGAGAAAATGTGTATTTAAAGGAACTCCTGGTTTCTAGTCCCCTCCTTGTCCTGTTTCCTGATGCCATGAGGGAACTTCTTCCTCTTTCATGTTGCTCTGTTGTCCTGATGTTCTGCCTCATCAGGAGACCAGAATCAGCAGGACTAAAGACTATGGCCTGAAATCTCTGAATTGTGAGCTTAAACCAATCTTTTATTAAGTTGTTTATGTCAACTTTTATATCACAGGATGATAAAGCTTCCTAACACATTGTATGTAGGTTTTCCCTGCATTCACAGAGCATCTAAATAAAGCCAGTCTTTACAGTCAAGGGTATAGGAATATAATATTAATGTTATGATTCTCTAAGTGCTGTCTTTTCCTTTGCTAGCTGCTTATTTTCTGGGCAATTCTCCAGGTTGCCCTTTATAGCCTCTCCATCACTTTAAGACGATTTGATGTTGACTATTTCTCCAGGAGTTGCCTTCTTTGTCTCTCATCAACTCTTCAAGGAAACTAACTACTAGTATCCACATCTTGGAATTGAGGAACTGAAGGTTTGGGACACTGAATCACACAATTCTCAAGTGATAGATGATGGGGAAAGTCCTTCTGCTGTGTATATGTTTGTCTTATTGGTTGATAAATAAAATACTGTTGGCCAATAGGGAAGCAAGTTATGCAGGACTAGGAGTCGAGGAGGATTCTGGGAAATGCAGTAAAAAGAAGTCTTATGATCCAGGCAGGAAGTGACATAGCAGGCAGACTCAGTATATAAGCAGGGACAAGCAGGAAATTGCTCTCTTCCTCCCCCTCTCTTCTCTGTAGCCGCCATGTGAGCCCAACAAGAGAGGATGCATGCCACTGGCGTCCTCGATTAGGTAAGTCCTTATAAAATATATAGGTGAGTAACTATGGTTGATAATTAAGAATGAGCTAGCAATTAAGAAACCCTAGTCATTGGCCAGCAGCATTGTACTTAATATTAATCTCTGTGTGTTATTTTGGGCACCCTGTGGTGGCAGGGCTGGGGCTGCTTGGCAGAAGAGTTATCATTACAGATAGAAGTACAGCTGATTATGTGTCTGATTTCAAACTCTTCCATCTTCCCATATTTATGCCCTCCCAAATTCCCATACCCACCAACTTGGAGATCCGTCCTTCCTGTGGGCAATAGGAAACCAAGCAGGCAGAGGCTACCCCACCAGCTCCAGCTTCCTGGTCACACATGTTCTGGAGTCTAATTGAAGAAGAAGAGGATCTATCAGTGAGTCAATGGTGTGCATCTCTAGGAATGTCTACTTTGGTACTCTGTTCCATCCCAGCCTAAGAGCATTAAGCTGACAGCCTCACAGCTGGAGAGGTGGCCAGCCTGCCAGTGGCCTGATGGATGATGTTCTAACAATGGGAGTTATTGTTTTAGCACTTCATCTGTTTGCCTTTAGGCTGACGGTGAAATTTTTATCATTATCTTTTGATTAGCTTCAAAGAAAGATGAAGCTAGCAAACGCCAAACATATTTGGAAGGATATGTTGTGTAGTATGTTGTGTAGTATGTCCATCTCAGTTGTGTAGTATAGCATCATTTGATTTGGGGGAATGATATAAGAATTCAGAGTAAACTAGGGACTACAATTAGGTTCCTCATAGCATAGGAAGTATGGCTTTCAAGGCTGCAGTTGCAGACTAGCTCTCCATATGTTCATCCATAGCCCACATATTTTATCCTATTTAAGAGTGAATGTGGAACTGACAATTTAGGGTCCTCTCTGCTTATGTGCTGAAAGAGTTGTAAGGAGGTCTGTGGTCCATTCCTTGACAAGGATGTGCTGCTTCCATGCAAAATAAAATAAATCCCCATCACAACCACCCTCTTTCCCATCTGAGTCCAGAGAAGGGCACACAGCCATGGAGTCCATTTCATCAGTTAGAGTAGTCTGTGTAATTCTAGATATCTTGTTTATGTACCAAGTCATTTCTTCATCTTCTCTTTCCTTCTCCTAAGCAATAGCAAGAAGAAAATGGGCAATTCAGAGGCATTTGTTCTGGACAATGGTTCTGACACCATTAGCATTCTTTTTCCTTTTTATTCCTGTGTTACAGAACTGGGGATTCACATAAGGTCTCACGTGAATGCTGGGAAATACTGAGCACTGAGCTCAATCTCTGTTCTCTCTTTAAAACATTTTTATTTTGAAACAGTGTCTCATGACATTTCCCGGGTTCACCTTGTGCTCACTCTACAGTCCACATAGGACATAAATGTGAGATCCTCTTGCCTTAATTGCCCAAGTAGCCGAGCTTATGGGCTTGTGCCACTAAACCTGGCTTTGTCAGTAATCTTTTAGAGCTCTCTATTGTCTACCTAGTACATGCTCTGCCATTAAAGAATTTAATTTTTGTTAGGGTCAACTTTGTTTGTACTATAGACTAAAAATCTGCTGTTCAATGTTTCATGTTTTAGCAGTTTGTGTCATAGCTACTTATGTATTTCTTCTCAGATTTATTATTTCAAGCTCTGTTCAGTATGTTTTTTTTTTATTGTTCTTCCATGTCTTCCCAGTAAGGATGAGATATGGCTTTCTTAAATTTCCTTCTGGTTCATTCTATAAGTATGTTTGTATTAGGATTCCAACCTCCCAGGTTTCCCCCCCTTTGGCATTTTTAAAAGATATACATACTAATTTTCAAACCCATTTCTTTTTTGCCATTTCTTTGGCCCCTGTTTTAGTTAGGGTTTCTATTGCTGTGATAAACATCAAACCAAAAGCAACTTGGGGAGGAAAGGGTTTATTCAGCTTATTGTTCCACATCAGACCTTCACTGCAGGAACTCAAACAGGGCAGGAACCTGGAGGCAGGAGCTGATGCAGAGATCATGCAGGATCGCTGCTTACTGGCTTGCACCCCATTGCTTGCTCATCCTGAATTCTTACAGCACTCAGGACCACCAGGTCAGGAAAGGCACTACCCTTTGTGAGATGGAACTTCCCATATCAATCATAAATCCAAAAACATACATTATAGGCTTGTCCACAGACCAATCTGGTGGGGGCATTTTCTTAATTGAGGTTCATTTTTACCAAATGACTCTGGCTTGTGACAAGCTGACATAAAAGGAACCATCACAACCTTATTCTTTAAATGAGAAGCTGAACAGTGCATTAATATGTACAGAATCTAGATTTACTCTAACTCTAGGCAGAATGTTTTAAAAACACTTGTTAGACTGACAAGCATCATCCCCACCATTGACTTTTTGGTGCTGTTGGAAATGCTAGAAGGTCACAAATCTAGGATGTGTCAATCCCCAAAGGGTGATTCTGCTATTGTGGTCTACTTTGGTAGTCTGTACTGTTCAGTCTCTTTCTGGGATTTCCTGTCTCTGACTGGATATAGAGAAAATATGAGGGCACAAAGGAGAAGAGGACAAAGGATGGCAGCAGTTCTTGAAGGCAGCAGTCTTTACCCACAGGCAGGTTAAGGAGACTTCTGCCTGTCCACTGTCTGTTTTGAGAGTGCCATGCGTAAATAGCTCTATTCACTGGTTTTAGTACAAGGAAACAAAACTGTATGTTCAATCTTATTTCTCTAATTTTGCAGATAATAAAAGTTGACCTTTTCCCTTTTTAAAAAATATAAAATCACTTTATTTCATATTAACACACAAAATTTTCACATGGGTAATTTAAGGAAACCATTCAAATGAGTGAAAGTGGAAATCTGGAGGGGAGTTCCATGGCTTCAGAATGGCAATTCTAACTGTATAGAGGTCCACTGAGATGGATGGAAAGGGACTCTTTAAGTGCTTGAGTGCCTTAATTCTTAAAATAAGTCATTTACTTACACTTTTGCTGATAGTGTAAATTTTCGTGTGTGTTATATGCATTTTGTTGATTTTCTGGGAAAAGCTGAAAAGTGGATTCGCAACCACAAGTGATTTTAAATTCAACTTTACCCCAGTCTTCATTTCCTAAACGTAGAGAGCCTATTATTTCAAAATATGGTTATGTTGATATCCTTGTAGATAACACATCATGTACATGATGGGAAAAAAAAAGGCCTATTCAGCTGGGACTGGTTTTCCAAAGCAGAGAGAAGTCTAATGAGGACTAGGTTTCATGCAACAAAGTCCCTCATTGTCTGGCAAGCTTGCATTGACAGAAAGGCTACATTGATGCAACTATCTGATCTTTTAACCCATCCACCTTATGCAGAGAGGTCCTGTAAATTATAATGATCTAATAAGCAGAACTTGGAAACACCTGAATGGAAAAGCTGTACAACCCTGAAAGCTGATTGTATTTTCTGGGCCAAGAGGTCAGGTACTATGGGATGCTGACCAGCTCCCCTGTCCCTTCTGAGGATTGGTGCTGCAGCTCATTTCAAGCCTGTGCATTCAGCCCACTATGACTTCATTACCAGGGGACACTCCTCACATGTGGGATGGGAGGAGGAGTACCTTGCGCTAGTCACAAGGATGTTGACAGAGCTGAGTCTTCTCTGCAAGGGAATGGTGTGTGGACAAATGCTTGGCACTGGAACAGGGCTTGGGCTCCAACAGTTGAGCTGCTGAAGCTCAGAAAAATCTTTCAGCCAAAACCACAGGGTCCTCAAAGCCTGCTTTACAAGCCCAAATGTAACAAAGCATTGCACTATACTCATTCCGATGAACTGCCCTGCATGCTGGACACTGGCTCTCCACAGTTTCAGTAGGACAGTATAGTTGACAGACAGGGCCAAATAAAAGTTTTAGACAATCTTAATTTCTTTTTCTTTTTCTCTCCTTTCCCTTGGTCCCCTCCCATTTTCTTATGGCCACAAGGTGATTGTTAATGCCTTAAAGTAATTAGATGTCCTTAGGTACTGAGGTTGTACAGCAAGGACCTGGAGCCGCCTACCTGCTCACTATGGTATTATCACTTTACCACTCTCTTATATGAGCAATGCTAATTAGCCCTTGTCAGAGTTGGCATTGGTTTTGTGGCCAATAACTGAAAGAAGACTACCTCATAAATATTTTTAATTACCAGAGAATTTAAATGGTTGCTTCTGTATATATGAGTGGATTCTAAAACTATAGCATGGTCTTGGATATTAAGTTTGGTTGTCATCTTTGTGATCTATGTGTTTTGATTTTCCTGTATTTTATCCATTTTACTTTCCATGTGTACATGAAGAATGGGAAGGGAGGCAAAGGGAGAAAAAAAAAACAAACAAAAAAGGTAAAATCTGTAAACCATATGAACAGGCTATTCCACTCTTGAATTTATTTTTGCAACTGCCATTTTAGCAATAGCATAATTTTCAAATGGCAACTGACCTCCTGGCAGCTGCCTCCCCCACTCTGAGCCCAAGATGACAGGATGCCAAGAAATCAGGCCAAAAACTTTGTCTCTGGCTTGAGCTGATCAGCTTCCTTCACACTGCTTCTAGAAAGTTTCCTGGTGTCATCTGCATTTCTCTGGGTTAGTTTTACAATCTTGGGATCACGCTTGTCAAACTATCACAAGATGTGTATTGTGAGGTAACAATCTCAAACTCTGCCTTTGAATAAATGTAATATTTATTGTATAAACCTCATGTATCCTTTTGAGGGAGATCACCTATTGTTATCTGTTAGATCATAGATAATATGAGTTTACTTAGATCCTTGTCATTTGCCTCCTTGTGTGCTAAATATTGCCTCATGCTAGTCTTCATTTTATTAGTTTGCTTTTCTATTGTTCTCATAAATGTCAAGACCAAAAGCAACACAGGAAGAAAATGGTGTATTGGGGGAACAGGTCCTGATCACAGTTCAGTATCAAAGAAAGCTACAGCAGGAGCTCAAGAAAGGAACCTGGAAGCAAGAACTGAGCATAGTAGAACCTGGCTTTGACTTTCTCTTCTTGACTTGCTCACTTTGTTTTCTTATACCAAACAGAACTACTTGCCCAGGGGTTACACTGACAACAGTGGGTTGGGTCACCCCAATCATTAATCAAGAAAATGCCCCATAGACCTGGCTATAGGCAATCTGATGAAGGTAGTGCCTCAATTAATTTTCCTTCTTCCCAGATGACTCTATCTTGTATCAAGTTGACAAAATAAAATAATAAAACAAAATAAAACGATAACCAGCAACTCATTTCCCTGCAAGAGAACCTATCTTCTAAATCAGATGTAACAATACAAAAATGGGAGGAGGGGAAGGCAGAATTGAAAGAAAAAATTAGTATGAGTAAAAATTATTTGTGCTTTTTCTTGACTGTCTTGGAAGGAAAACAGACATATATTATAAACCAGGATGTCAAAAGCTACCTAAAGATACTTTTTTCTTAAAAAAATAAACCTTGAAAACTTCTACCTTTTTAGATGTATTGTGTAGCCTTGGGGGAGAAAGAATGATCATGAAGCTGTTGGTGGAAGTTGTCAGCATGTCCTCAAATGTCAAGGAGTCCTGGTTGGCTCTTATTGGCTTTGGCTTTCAAGATTCGACTCTTTGTATCTCTTAGGATTTTCAGTTGATTGTATGGACATCAGATGCAGCAAGACTGTAGAATTCAGGACACATTTTCTATATAAAAATTCACAAGTATACATATTCTCGAGTCAATCCCATTACACTTTGGAGGGCCAGACTCTGTGTGCCTAGCAACAATTCTATTTTTTGGTGTATTTTATCCTTCTCCTCAACTTCCTTGCTAGGCTTTAGGGAATCAGTAGGACTTACCACCAATTGGATTGCAGAACTCTTTGGCTTGCAGTGAGGCCTGCTATCATCAGGTATGTAAAATCTTGCCCAATGTAGTCAGAAGTTAAAATCAAACCATCATAAACCTGCAGGACTTATGACCTTGAAAGCCCTAAGGGAGTTTCCTGGACGAGATCTCAGTGGAACGTTGCCCAAAACCCCAAATGGGAAATATATATGAACTGATTTCGTGCAGTGTGAAGGCTGAGGCAGCAGCGGAATGCTTTTATAGTATGATACAATGATAGATTAGCACACATTTAATCCTAGACTAGGGCTTTAGAGTCCTGGGTCTTCCCCAGGCCTGCCTCCCTCTTTGCAAATGTTAATAGTGCAGAGTGCTAAGCTTAATGGTGATGGGCATTTTTCTTCTGTGACACAATTGTTTTATGTTTAAGCCAATTAGAAAGTCATTCCATAAAGAAAGGAATTGCCAATAGGACATTGGTGTAACTGAAATATGCTATAGGACTGTAGGGTTGGGGAAATAAAAAGAGATTATGGTTAAATAGTTGTTTAGTGACAAGAATAATCACATTTTAAAAGAAGTTAGATATCAAGGACTTTAAGAGAGCCTGCTCACATACAAACTTGTAGGAGAAATGAGTCAAGGGATACCACTTGTGTTATAGATTTTTTTGTTAGCCTTTCCATAAGTGGTGAGGCTTCTAGTTATATTTAATATAGATTTGGTTTGCTAATATCCAATGCATTGGCTCCTTAAGAACAACTCACTGGGAAAAACAAGTCACCATTATGCAGAATTATTGGAGCAGAAACATGCTATGCTAAGCAATAGTTAAGATAAACACATGAAGTTTTGGGCACAGATTATGAACTAGAATCGGATTGCAGGTTATCATGAGACAGGCAGGGGAAACAGACCTGTATCTCTGAGTCTTTGGTGTGGTTTCCTGCAGGTTCAGTCAATGTGTCTTGAGAATGGAAACAACCTCTCCACACATCTTGAGTAGAAAATGCAGAAGACACCAAAGCTGCAGAGTTTAGCTGGCTTTTTAGGTTCTAAATTCCATAACAGTCAAAGCAAGCAAGCAAGCAACCAACCAACCAACCAACCAAATAACTAATCACAAGTCCCAGAGGATTATCTGAACCCTTCTAGATAAAGAGCTTGTCTTTAGCCAGTTCTTTGCAGTTTGATGTCTCTAAGACACTCCTTCCCTTACCTTGACTGTTAGTCATTTCAAGTTGTTTGACTTTTCAGAAGCTCCAAATATCAGCTATTGTAATTGAAGACTTCCATGCTAAGGGAAAACAAGAAGTAAATATAACTGCAAACACATAGGGTCTGCCAGAAGTACAGGCAACACAGAGCCCTTTGTCACAAAGCATCGAGAAATGCCCAGGGATCACTCTAATAGAGGGAGGTTGGCTGCTAAGAGACCTGCAAGCTACCTGACGTTTTCTTCTGACAGGTTTATTCCATCTCTGAGAAATGCTCTGGAAGTCATTAGGAGATTGGAAGGAATCCTAGGATTTGGAGCTGTGCTGTAGTTATTAGAGTGACAGTGAGGACTTGGAGAGCCATTTAGGGACGAGTCCTAGTTTTCAGCTCCTGAGTGGGCCTGAGATCTCTATTTGTTTGAATTTTTTGGCTCTTTAAGATTTAGGAAGTATCAATAAGAAACATATGGAAAATACACAGGTTGTGTGGTGTCTTTTCTAATATTCCTAAGGTTCTTGGTGGCAGTAGTAAGGAATAGATTTGTGTGTGTGTGTGTGTGTGTGTGTGTGTGTGTGTGTGTGTGTGTGTATGGAAGCATTGTGTATATATGTATATGTGTGCATATAGGTGTGTGTCCATGGGAACATATGTGTGTGTGTGTGTGTGTCATAAGGATGTCTCTGTATATATATGTGCCTGTTTGTATATATGTATGTGTGTGTGCATGTGTATGTGTGTTTGTATAGGGAGGTGGTAGTTGTGAGGCTTACTTTTAGTAGCTAGAATGAACTCTCTAGGCATAAGGGGCTTTTCCTTTTGTCCCTTGTATCCTCCCACTGGGAGCAGCCCTAATTCTTTTTCGTCACTTGCAAAGTCCCATGATGGCTGGAGACTAAGCTTATGAAAATGGAAACTCTGACATCCTTCCTTTTAAAACATTGTAGTAAATCCAGAAATCAGGAATTATTCCATATCTTTCTGTCTCTAGCCTGGTCATCCGTGAGCCCTCTTCTTCTTGTCATGTCTACCCTTGGTTCTTCTCTCCTGGAATTCATACTGATTTTCTATAGAGATCAGTCTAGTTTGCTCTGTTTCTCAATTCAAATCCAACTAAAACTGGACTTAGGGTTCATTGCAGGAGTACTTTCCTGGTACGCATATGCCCTAAAGTGTAAGGCCCTCAGTGTAACACACACACACACACACACACACACACACACACACACACACACACACAAAGAGAGAGAGAGAGAGACAGAGAGAGAGACAGAGACAGAGACAGAGACAGAGAGAGAGAGTTGGTCCTTAAGTGCATTCACAAATAAGCCCACTAAGATAAACAAATATGGCTCCCCTAACCTCCACTAAGGATTCCTACTGAGCAAGAATTAAGTGTTTGTCTTCAATGAATTCTCATTTTTTTCAGCCATAGTGAACACCTATCTCGAAGTCAGTACTTTCTTGAACACCTGTTTAAACAAAGATCTCATAGCCTTTTAAATTCTCTCTCTCTCTCTCTCTCTCTCTCTCTCTCTCTCTCTCTCTCTGTGTGTGTGTGTATTCATGCACATACATGTACACACAGGCAGAGACAATTTTCCACTGAGCCACATTAGCCCTGGAACTGCAATCCCAGTTTTAGGACCTCTCTGCAGCTCCATCTCTGGAGGATAGAGGGTAGAACTGACTGGGCAGAAGATAAAGCTTTTTTCTTCAAGGTGTTTCTGAAACTTGCTTGCCAGAGACCCCCTTTCTTTGTCCCTTTGCCTTGGCGCTGCAATTTGGCAGCCGAACATTATGCTGTGAATGGATGCTATTCTCAACCAAACCTGGGAACGGACCTCCCTCTGTAACAGAGTGGCCCTGGTTATGATGCTTCTATAAGAAGATAGCTTTAGCTCATTTTGCACAGTGGTCATCCTCAATAGCCTGCTCGAGGTCCCTTTCTTCCCAGGCCTTTCATGACTGCAGCTTTAAACTTACACCTAGGTGTGCAATTTTGCTTTCTGCTGCTCTATGTTCTTTTGGCCATTTCTGCAAAAGAAAACCAACTCTGCTTCTTTTGAAATTCTCCCATGCAGTTCTACAACATCCCTAGAACCCTCTCTTACATTAACATTGGGCTAATAGAGTTCTGATAGTAAGCATAAGTATTCCATTATCAACAACGGCTTTGTCTCTTGCTTTCCTTGGCATAAGCTCAGAGATTCTCCCATTGCATGATTGCTCTTTGTCCTTTGAAATTGCCTTTCTTGATGAATGACTGCATCCCAGCAGTCTATGGACATCTGTCATCTTCTTGTCACTTTCAAGTGTTTTCACTTATAAATGTTTTCATTGCCTTTGCAGCCTTCTAAAACAGCTCTTTCAAATATCTCACTTTATGCTTATCAAAACTTTAAGCACTGATGGTAAACAGAAGCATCACCTTGTTGACTACAAATTGAGGATGAAGAGTCCAAGACATCTCCTATGACAGCAGCTGCGTCGAAAGGAAAAGTTAACAGTATCTTACTTTAGGGATATCACTTTGTTTATGATTTTGAAAATATGTATGCTGAATGTTTGTAAGTAGGATCTGTTGTAAAGTTGAGGAGCTCACACCAGGCTCACTGGAGTCTGAGTCATTGTGCTATGCCAGCCTGTGATCCATAATTAGCACTCCTAATTGACTCTCCGTTCCAAGATGAATTCATGTGTAATGTGTACTCATGTGTAATCCTATGGGTGAGGGCAGCCAGTTTCTTTCCAAGGCATCTTATTCCCACGTGCTGGTATTAATTTTGTTCTTCTTCTCTTTGTTCAAGTGTGCCTCTCTTTGTCTCTCAGCGGTAAAGGGGAGAGGAGATGGCATGCATATTGTCAATACTTATGCTGAAGGTCCCATTTACTCTCCTTCTGAAGGCCTGGGGGCCCTTGTGAATGGTACTTTCTTACTGGCCAGCATTCTAAAACAAGAATTCCATACTAAATTCCTGGTTAGAATGATAAGAATTACTTTATTAGTCAAAAAGTTTCCTTTCCTTTTCTCTTTAGTTCATCTAGCCCCCATAGTAAAGTAGAACATATGATCCAGTGAAAACCCCATTCTTCCCCTGTCCTTCCATCCCGGGGCATTCACAGAAAGAGTGGGAGCAGAGCTGTCTAGCCCTCAGCTTGGACTCTTTGTTGCACTCATGGACCTCAAAAAAAGTATTCTAACATAAAGTTCTACTAATTTTGTAAGACTTTGCCCTCTAACTTAACCCCAAAGATGCTAAGTCTTTACAATGGATGGTTACCTTGGAAACATGGGGAAACCCAGGATACACCCAAAACATGAAATCATTGTTTAGAATGTCCCTGGCCTGCTCTTCCTTTTCTCCATTAATACTGTTTTTGGACAGGCTCTTTGTCACTAAGGAGGAGGCCCCAAACTGCATTGGTTTCATGAACAGATATGAAGTTAAACCATTTCAAAGAGGACTTGGTTTCACCATCAGTTCTCTCTGCTTAGAACAGTGGTTCAAACTGATGCTCCTGGGGCCTTTAGAAGCACTTATTAAGATGATGCTGGAATGATAGCTTCATGTACTTTGTGAATCGTCTACTAAATTCCAGAAGTGCCCAAGACTCTCAGCCTCCTCTATGCAGTCTTAACATGACCCAGGGACACCCCTATGTAGGCTTCAGACCTGGGTGGTACCCTCATTTTGGTGTCATGGCTTCTCTGTGTGGGGTGAATAGATGCTGGGTTCTGCCCCTCTGGGAACAGTGTTACAGCACAGCCCCCAGGCAGAGGACAAGAGAGACTGCAGGGAAATATTTCTCAATTTCTCTCTCTTGGCAATTAGCATTCTGATTTGCCCTTGGCCAATGCATGTAAAGCTGTTTATTCTGTTCCTCCCCAGTTTCCTAGTTATTTCTTTGTGACAGGGAAATGAAATCTTGGCTTCTTCTGTAGGATTTTGCAATTGCAGTGAAGTCCAGGCTTGACAGACAGCTTATTCAGGTGGACCCAGTATAATGGCAGATATCCTGTACAAGTGGAAGCAGGAGGGTGGGAAGCCAGTCAGAGAGGGAGATGTGATAACAGAAGCAGACATTGGAGTGGTACCTTCCTGAGAAAAAGGATTTCCAGCAGCTTCTGGAAGCGGGAAGAGCCATGGGACAGTTGCTTCTCTGGAACCTCCAGAGGGATACAGCTCGTCAACATTAAGACTTTGTCCCTGTTGAGCACATTGTAGGGTTTTTCACCTCCAAATCTGTAAGTGAATCAATTTGTAATTCTTCAAGCTATTAGACTTGTGAGGATTTCATTACAGTATGAATAGACAATTAATACAATTTGAAGAGCGCATAGCCCCTGTTTCAAGGACACTATCCCTATGGCTGTGTTGACCACTCTCAATTCAGTGTTCTTTGTGCTTCCTTAGTGTTTCCCAATTGCCAGGCACCAGCACCTTCCACTGTGGCTGATTTTCCTTTAGCTGTTACCTGCTACTGTTCCTATAGTTTTTGGAGCCTGAAGCAGGGCTACCAGCTTCAGAATTCCCCTAAGCTAATATATCTAAAAGCTCACAGTGAAAAATGATTATATTCCTTTTGAATGTACATTAAAATAGACCCATGTTCACCCAAACTAGTCTTCCTTTACAAATTATCAGTGATATTCACCAGTTTTGGAGGTATACCCAAACACACTCTGCTCAACACTGGCATGGAGCTCTATGTCAGAGACTTCAGTCCACTTCAGTGAAGTGTGGGTTAACTGGTGTGACTGAGCTACCAGCATGACAGCACTGAGGGAAGATGACAAGAAGTTGGATCCTGGCTGGGTATGGTGCTATTAGGCATCAGTATTTAATGAGTTTCTACTGAGAGCTTAGAGATGCACACAATTTGGAAGAAGAGCACAGCGCTTTGAGCTGTTTTAAACACTCCATTCCACAGGTGGCCTTTCTCAGTCAATCCATGCTATTACTTCTGCTGAATGAAGAATTGAGGTAGGGGTGGAAGATGCATTTTTCAAAAACTGATTATATGTTACATTTAAACTCCTGGAATTTAGTGTTGATTTAGAAAACAATCCTAATTAAAACAATCCACTAGAAACGGGTGAAGACTCTCGGCCTAACTGACCGCGTGATCAAATCCTCTACAAACCTTCTGCTGTCATAGGAATGAGTTATGACAACATATGGAAGATAGACCAAAGCTTCACTAGTTACACAGCTGGTCAGCCAGGACAGCCAAAATTTGGTCTGGGATTGAGAACTGTGTCCTGTTTCTTGGAAATCTTTGACCTGCTTGTTCCACTCTACTGTTCCATCTCAGCCTCAGACATTTCTTCTCCCTTATCCCTCAAGTACTCTACAGAGGGACATATCATCTGTTCCCCTCCTATCCCTCTTGATGTATTTTAGCAGAAAGATGATGAGCTATGAAACTTAGATTATCAGCGTAGCTTTGCCATATACTCTGCGAACACTGGTAAGATTTTTAACACTTTGTGAGTCTTTCTTTCTTTACCTACAAGATGAGTGAGGAAGAAGCCAGAAGTAGTTTGTATCTTGGAAGTACACATAGCTAGCTCTTGTTATGTTTTGCTTTGGACTAAATGAAACATATCCATTTTCTATAAAAGACTGCCCAGCAAAGAAATGGCTTTATCTTGGTTCAAAAGAGCAGGCCCCTCATCTTTGTCTTACTGACTGCTTCAGTAACTTTACATTCCAATCCTCTTCCTCTCCCTTGCCAACAGGCTGCCACCATGCCCCCTTGTTCATGAATCTGTGTGTAGACAGTAGGGGCTTCCTACTGTCTATACTACTTAAGGAGGTACTTAGGTGATTTTAATAAAATAAAATGTAATTAATGATAACCCTCATAATATGCACTAAACGTTTTGTACAACATGGACTAAGAGTAATTTTAGTTTTGCATTTATTAACTTATTTAATTCTTACAATATCCTGCTAATGTAGGTTATAATTATTTCTTCCATTCTATAGCTAAGGAAAAGGAGGTGTTGAGTCACTTGTCTGTGAAAGAGCTGGAACCCAAGCCTGGGCAAATCTGGCTTAGGTACACTGTGCTTAGCTGGTCAGCTATAAACATTGCTCTCCTTCAAGGCAGACCTTCTGGGTTTGTGATCAGCTTTCCCCAGACCAGGTGGTATACATAGCCTTTAATTAAACATTTATTATTTCTTTTGCACAAGGAACACATGGAATAAAATGTCCTGAAAAGCAATTAATTCAATCAAATAAGTTCTGAAGTGAACATTATAACCCCAACTGTACGTCTCTCCTCCTGGCATAGATGTTATACCACATTTGAGGAATGACCCTCCTGGCTCTCCCATATGATGCATTCACAGGTATTTAAATACCATTAGAAAGTGCCAATTATTGCTCTGTGATATAATATAATATATATATATATTATATATATATATATATATATATACATGCACACATAATTTTAATTGTATATGCCAATTCCTTCCTTTCACTATATACATTTAGGTGTGTTTCAGGGATGAGATTCAGCTGGTACACAGAGGTCACTGGCCACACCTGTAGCTGAAATCCCACAGTAGGATGCACCCTGTGGTAAATTCTCTTTCTGACTTACCCATTAGGTACATGAGGCACAATGCCTAAGATTCGTTCAGAATCTCACAATGTTTGATTTTGACTTCTTAAAATTTGAAGAAAAAGGAATGTAATAATGATTACACAATAAAGAATTCAGCTGAGGTTTGCCAGTCTTTATACATAACATAGAATACTTTATTAATATATTATATATTAATATATATCTGGGTGCTGCCTGGGTCTTCATTTTTGTCTATCAAGTTTCAGTCAAGAGCCTCACAAAGGAGAATGCTCCTGAGTCCATTCCCTCTACTAAGGCTGGCACACCTTAGAAAAGAGCACCATGTTTTTAAAATTATCGGTGAGCTTTAGTATGTCACTCATATCCTTGTTTATTCTGAAGTGAAAAACGTGCTGCCTCTTGCAGGGATATTTCTGAAGTAAGCAACAGAAACTCGCATCAGCAAGCTCACACAAAGATGGGTGTATGCAGGCACCTGAAGTAGAGCAGCAGCCTGCCAACTGGAGACCTTGAGAACATTAGAAAAGCTGCCAGAAAACCAAATGCCCCTCTCTGGCCCTTCAGCCTGGGTGGTGGCTCTCCCACTTTCCTTAGACCATCTATTCCATCCTTTCTGTCTTTGGAGTAAGCAATCACTCTCTTAGAGCTCATTAATGAACTTGCCCCCACCCAACTGTTCTGTATTTTTCCTTTCAATTATTTTCTTGGACTCAGTTCTTTGTTTTTTAAACTTGAGATCAAGCCTATTTGTCCTGACTTACATCTGATATTTACCCCTTATCCGGTAAGCTATGTTGAGAGGCTAAGGACATGGCAGCAGAGGTAGGTCTCCTGAAGTTTGCAGAGACAACCAAGATGTCATTGACATTTTGTCCCCTGCTTATTTAGTCAACATACCTTTCTGTTCATGTACAGAATGTTACTGATAACTTAGTCCAGTATGTGACAACCTTTGTATTCCCTCCTCTAAGACATTTCCTCTACTTCCAGGAGAGCAACTCACAGTCCCTTTCATCTGATGCCTGAAGCAACAGATGTGGCCAAAGGCCTCAGAGTCCATTGTATCCTAACAATTATTAAATATAAATTACATATGTAATATGTAAATGAAATAACTATATATATGAAAAATGTGAACACCATGTTAAATAGAGGCAAATAATTTGAAATGTGGAAAAGTTAAGTATAGAATTGATCTTTGTATGATTTATCAGCAAATGCAGGAGAGGTGATAATGAAAAACTCACTTCCCCAAACTAGTTACAAGGCTCTTGTCCATATTTTCAGTTTAAAAGAAGGATGTTAAACCAAAAAACATTGTGGGAATCCTCCCTTAGACCTGACCAGTTTATAATGGAAATACTAAGGAATTAATTGCTTTGTCATAGGAGGTGACTTTTTAATTTTTTTTAATTAAAAAGAAAATTATTTTACATGTCAATCCCAGGTCCCTCTCTCTTCCCTTGTCCCCTGCCCCCCCCCAACTAATGCCCTACCCATCCCATACCCTTTCTGCTCCCCAGGAAGGGTAAGGCCTTCTATAGGGGGTCTTCAACATCTGTCATATTCTTTGGGATAGGGCCTACGTCAATCTTCTATACTTGCTTAAGCTTAGACTGTCTTACATAGTATTATAATTTGGACTCTAAAGCCATCCTTTGGTCTAGGTTAGTAGCTTGAGAGTCAGTAATATTTTCACTGTCTTAGGATCCAACCATAAAACCTCAGTGACTGCTCTGGGGATTCTGGAGTTTATTGCAGAGAGAGGGAAGAAGTGACCTGGCATCAGAGACTTGGCCTCTCTGTCAAGTAGTGAGATTAAAATGGAAGCTTCAAGCCTATATAATAAATAAATACATTAAATATAGTAATGACATGAGTGAGTGCCCACAAAGTTGGTGGGCCTGGATATAAAACAAGGGAAAGGACTCAATCTTGCTGCAGTACAAACCTGAATGGAGTTTTTTTTGTTATTAATTGCTGATAGATATCGTAATATACTGTCATATATCAAATGATGAAGCAATTTGTTAGATAAAATCTTACACTTAAACTTATAATCTATCCCCTCATGGAATCTGAAGCTTCACCCAAGAATGAAGATAGCTCTTAGTATGATTCTTAAAACCTTTATTTAGTAGTTTTGTGTTTGAACATGAACATATCTGAAAAGAATGTTAAAACAACAAGCAAAATTAAAAAGGCCCTAAGTGTCCCCACAACACAGATGGTACCCGCAATTCTGTAATGAAGGTTAGCATTTCAGGATGGAGCCTTGGCAGTGGAACACTTTCTGTTTTCCCTGGAGGACAGAAGGAATATGGGAATGTGTGCAACGCTTTTGCAAGACCACATGTGCTGCAGTGACTTGGCACCAGGCAGCTGGCTTACAGGTGCTCAGGCAGTGGTGTGGGAAGCCTTTCCTCTTTGTCCTTTTGTGTGTGAAATGACTTTAATGTGTCTTTTGTGCGGGAGGAGATGCTGGAGGTGATCCCACTGGGCCAAGCAGTTTGTCTTTGAATGTGGTCTTTTAGAAACGAGTGACAGTTCTATTTTCTTCCTTAAGAGAATGCTTGTTCTGGGTGGTGACAAGGATTGTTAGCTGCTGCTTTTCTTTCCTTGCACAAGAATTGAAGATGGGAAACTTAAAGGCAAAATGAGCCAAAAAGTTGCATTAGAAAAGACAAATTCAGTAATGAAGTTCCAGTAAGATCCTGATGGACAAGGCACACAGATCATAAAAAATAGCAAAAGCCCTTATGAATAAATGAGGCAGTTCCACGTTCTCATTATCCCCAATGTTCGCTTGTGTTGCTGGAATGTAATCAACACACAGCAAGAGGAGTAGGGGCAAATGCATGTAAAGGGAGGTTGTGAAGGCACCTGCATTTACTGTTCTTCCTTAGATCTCACCTTCCTGGAACATGGCCGTATAAGACCTGGGCTTCAAGCATGTGAAATACAAAGAAAAAGGAGAAAATAGCTACTGGTATACTCAACTGTGCTGAGACAAAACCGTTCTTCATTAGTCTGACCATTCCCATTGTGCATTCTCATGCGATGATGTAAAGTTGTTCGGCTGTGGGAAGCCATACCATGAAGCACAGGAAATAGCTTAAATCATTGGAAATGTTTTTAAGGTTAAATAAATGGGGAAATGACTATAGTTTAGGTTGCCAACCACTTCAGAGTAATTTTTACTGGCAGATTTTCTCATTGTCAGTGTTCCTTTAAAAATATATATACAACTGAGGCATCTGGGACAGCCTTCTACATGGCTTGTAGTCACTGTATATGATGGTACAACTGTCAGGAGAATTAAGAGTTCCTGGGCATCCTCAGCTATGTTGGGGGGACAGAGGCTAGCCTTGGATACATAGGAACTTGTCTTTAAAAAGATGGTTGTCCTTTAAAAAAAACAACTCTGCTGTCATCAGCTTTCTTGGAGTACTGACCAGTGGACCTGAGGGACTGATCTAAGGTGTGACTAGAAGGCCTATATGCAAGATGAAGACTTTGATTAGTATCTATCATTGCTGTCTTCATGAAACAGACAAGTTTATCATTTCAGTGTAATGTTATAACTATTTTCTCAATGATTCAGAGATTTCAGATATGACAGGTAGAAGGGAATCATAGGGTAATTCAAACCAGGATGGAAAAAAGAGAAGCTCCCTGGAGCTATACTTTCAGAGGCAGAAGTCACCAGCACACTTATTTGGCTGAAAGATGAAAGTTTGCCTGGTATCCTTGTGATCATCCATCCATGGTGGTGTAGGGACAGGAAAAATCAGTGCTTGTTGTTTTTCCTTTCTTTCAATCTCTTCACACTTGTCCATCTTCAAAGGGCAGGTAAGCAAGCAAAAAATTATGTCAAGATACCTTTTGGTTGTATGGCAGATTTTAGTTGGTGTCGTTAGATAGCTGTACATCATTATCCTGGTTTATGGCACACCATATGTTATTCAAACGATATGCTAACATTTCCATTAGTCCCTTTGGTCTATTAAGTCTTAAGGGCTACTCACATTGAACTTCTTACACTTAGGAAGTACCAAATTTCCTATGAAAAGCAAACTCTTAATTAGTGCTCGTTGAACAACTAAATAAATAATAAAATTAGGTATAAAATTAAAATATAGTTGGGTAATTAGGTCAAACTGTTACTATAGAAAAGTATTTCACAGAGATAATTTGCATAGTGCGACATTTTATTTTTAAAAGAGTACTGTTTAAATGTGTTATGAAGGTATATGAATATAACCATGTGCTAATTTTAGAGCATTTTTATCACCTCAGGAAGAATTTTTTTCCCTTCTCTTCTGTTATCAGGCCCAAATAACCACTAATTTACTCTTTTCTAGGGATTTGCCTATTCTGAACAATTTATATCATTGGAATCTATAACTACTATATCGCCTTTTGTGTCTAGTTTCTTTCACTTTACATCTTATCTTTAAGCTTTACTGTCTCTTGCACCATTTCATTTTTTCTCTTTTCCTTTCTTTCCCAATCAGGACTGAAGCCTGTGATCTCCCTCTGCTTGTTCATCTCTCAAGTATTGAGATCACAGGCATGTGTCACCATGCCATCACTCCATGTCTTTTTATGGCTGAGTAGTACATTGGTGTATAGATAGATTGAGGTGGTGTCCATTCATGGGTCCATGGACACCTTGGGCATTTCTTTTTGTGGCTGTTGGGAATAATGCTGCTATAAACACTGATGCACACATTTTTATATGGGCACATGTTTTTAGCTCCCTTAGGTGTAAATCCATGTGTTTATATTGGCACAAAAGACCACTTGTCCTGTGAGTCTAAGAGTAGAAAATGTCCAGAACAGACAAAGCACTTTTGTAGGGACAAAGTCCATTAGTGTCAGAGTGCCAGACGGAGACAGGGGGGAGAGAGTGCTGACAGTGAATGCTAGTGTGTAGGGTGTGGGGGGACAGGGAGCATGATGATCAACCAAATAGTAATTGCAAATGTTGAGGAAATGCCAAGCTGTTTTCTTGTGGCATTTTAAGATTCCACAAGAAGAGAGGGTTTACATTTTTCCACATCCTCACTAACACCTGCTATTTCCAGTCTTTTTGTATTTTAGTGTGTGTGAAGTTGTATGTTGTGTTTTCTACTTGTTTGAACTGTATTCACTTACTCTCAAGTGCAGGAGACTGTTTATTCATTATGCCACATGAGCAAATATAGTAGACACTGACTATGGAATAGACAGAGTGTGACCCTCGACAGACACTGAATTACTGGTATCTTGATCTTGGAATTTCCATCTTCTAGAACTGTGAGTAATAATTTTCCATTACATGTAAACTTTCGGATCTAATGCCGTTCCTCAGAGTAGCCCCAATTCAGACTACATTGCTCTAGAAATCAACAGTGACATCATCAGATTCTTGGATTGCTATCCTTCAAAACTGGGAGGAAATACATCCTCATTCCTTGAGCCACCTAGTCTTCAGTATTCTGCCTAAGCAACTCTGTCAAACTAACAAATAGTAAAGTGGAAGCTGATAAACTGAGTCCTAATTATCTATCTGAACCATTTTTTCTAACACCATCAAGAGATGCACTCCTAAAGCCTTTATTTGCACATTGCTATCAACTCCCCTTCCATTTTCCATGCAAACATTTTAAGGATAGGTAGGACCTATTTTGCTCACTGATACACCTATATGTGTAGTCAACAAAATATGTAGTCACTGAATGCCAGTGATGAGGTCATTTTGTTACGTTTTTTGAAGAAGAACATGGGGAATTTATCTTCAAATAGTAGTCCTTTATCCAGCTAGCCACTGGCTCCATATTATTATTATTATTATTATTATTATTATTATTATTGGTTCTTTTGAGACAGGGTTTCTCTGTGGCTTTTGAGCCTGTCCTAGAACTAGCTCTTGTACACCAGGCCGGTCTCGAACTCACAGAGATCTGCCTGCTTCTGCCTCCCGAGTGCTGGGAGTGCTGGGACTTTCTTCATTAGTCTATTTGGAAACTAGAGGCTCACAATGGATGTAATCTCTTGTCTCAAATTTTTCATTCTGACATGAAAATGTTGGAACTTTGGCATAAATCTTATTCCTAATCACTTCTTCAATGATGTAGTATTGAATAGTGATCAAGGAACCAGATTGCCTGGGTTCAAATCTTGAGCCTACTACCTAAATAACTGAGGGAGGTTGAGTGAGTAAATTAACTTCTCAAATGAGTGAATTAGGCTCTTAACTGTGAAACTGGCTCTAAGCACCACAAAGTATTGATCTGGAAATTAAATGAGCAGTGTATGTAGAGCCTTGGAAAGGTGCCTACACAGATGCACTTAGTAAGTATTGGACATTATTGTCTTTTATATTAACCTCATGTTTTCTATCTACAAGTTCTCAAAGCCCTATTATCCAGGCAAACAGTCCTGAGTTGCCACTGAACTCTAGGTTTCTCTAACAACCCTACGACCAACAATAGTAGGGGGAACAATAGCGTAATCTCCAGGGTTCCTGTCTCTGGTGTGCAAGCCCTCTATAATCTCTTCCCCTTTAATTGTGAGCAGAGCTTGCAACCATGATGTATTTATTAGCACTGCTATTGTTGGGATATTAACCAGTTGACCAGACTTTGAGATAATAGAAAGATTATAGAAAGTTGGCCTGGTAATCAGCTGAGCATTTGAAGGCAGGTGAAATATCAGAGCAACGTGCTCCTGCTGATCTGGAAGAAAGCAAACAACTCTGGTGTGACTTGTGTAAGGGAGTCCATGACAAGAAACTGGGAGGAGGCCCTAGTGTCTGGGAGTGATCCTTGTATGAGAGCCAGCAGGAACGCTGGGACCTTGGTCATACAGCTGCAAGGAAATGAATTCTGCCAACAGCCAGTGAGTTTGGAAGCATGTCCCAAGCCTCAGATGCGAATCATATCCCTGGCCGACAACATGATTTCTGCCTGGTGAGACTCAGCAAATGGCCTAGTTGTCTTGTCCCTGGAGTTCTAACTCACACAAGGGGTGAGATAATAAGTAGGTGTTGTTTGAAACCTTTGCATTCGTAGTAATTAGTTATGCAGCAATAGAAAACACACAGCAATTGCCAAGTTTACTTCTCTATGCCAGTGTCTAAAATAGTAAGTGCTTATTTTACACATCCAAAAAGAATTCTTCGTTTTTTCTGTATTTTATTTTTCTGTAAGTTACAGACACCTAACAGTTAAAATCATTTTTGATAGTGCTTCTGAATCATAAAATCTCACAGTTCTAGCATGAAGATAGAGTCTACATCACCAACACCCCAACTACTACCTCATTTTATTTTTGGTTGGGCCCTTCATAATAATAGCCTTCTAAGTACTCTAGACCATCCCATTCAGGTAGCCTTTCTTCCTGTAGTCAGCGAGTTTTATGTAACTTGGGCCATACCAACTCTGTGTGGGATCCCATGACTTCTCATGGCACTCAGTAACACTTAGAATCTTTACCATAATCACAAGGACCTTGGTTCCTAGTGCTTTCTGTGAACTAAAATGGAATTACTGGGTAGTTTCTAAATAAAGTAAAACTAACGTCTCAGTGTTCCAAAGACTAGAAAGTCCAAGATCCAGGAAATGACAGGTTTGGTTTCTGCCAAGGGCTCAGTATCCAGCTCCAAGACATCTTAAATATCTTTCGGGAGGCTGTTCCAAACAAGATGGAAGGGGACAGAAGAGAGATGGGAGAAAATAAAGATGGAATAGAGAGGGGTTAGAGGGTTGAAAAAGGAGAAAGGGGAACTAGGAAAAATGGGGGAAGAGAGTGGAAAAGATGCAGGAGAGAGAGAATGGAAAAAGTGAGGAAATGAGAGAATAAGGAGGATTTAAATGGGCCAAATTATTTTTTTAAAAGAATTCACTCTCTTGATAGTGGCAGAGCCCTAAGGTGTAATCACCGGTCAAGGGTTCCACCTGCTAACATTGTTAATGATGGGAACTGCATTTCAAGATGCATTCTGGAGGGGACTAATGTTGAAATCTATCACCTGGTATCTCTCTGACAACTTCTGACGACTGTCCTTTTACTTTGCTGTGTTTCAGTAACACAAAACTTAGTGCTTTTTCATTATGATGCCAAGCAAAGCTGCATTCCATCCCACATCTTCATGATGTTTTATCTCTCACTTCTTGAAGACTTCTTCCCTAACTTCCCTACATGAATTAATTGGCCTCATACACTCTCTATGTCTCCATTGTAGTTAGACTTTTGGTGTTAGGTGATGTGTTCTCTCTGTTTGTTTGTTATTGTCTGTTTTCAGTATTAGAATATAAGTTATATCAGGGCAAGGACATTGGCTGGATCATCACCGAATCCTCAGGCCTCAGCTGCTCTCTGGCATATGTAAGCATGATTTAAACAGCCTTCACTGAATTAAAAGCTCAGAGAAGTAATTTGATACATTTGCGCTAAAGGCAGAATTATAATATCTGTTTTCTTAATGTCCTGATCATGGCAAGACTTAAGACCAGGGACTGGAAAATCATGCAGTACCTCTCTAAACTGAAAAATGCTTGTCAGATTACATGGTGCTTAGAGAGGCTTAACACTACTGAAATAACATGAATAGTGATGCTGATGCAAGTCTTGCTGAAGGAGGGTGATGGGGGTTGAGTTCAAGGGTATGATATTGTTCTCATCATGTCTTTCTTTTTTTTCTTATTGACAAAGAAGAAATTGTCTCCATAATTCCAATGCTGAAATATAAATTCTAGCTCTACCCACACAGATTTGAGAAAGGGGCTGCAATAGTCCATGTCCACACTCAAATACAGTCTTAATAATTAATATCAAGTAGAAGTAGAAGACATCCAAAGTATATGTGATACAGCAAATGGAGTTGTGTAGAGTTCATCCCATAGTTTAGATAAATAGATTGTAAGTTCAAACTTTCAACACAATTTGGTGTCATTAGCTGGGAATTTGATGTATTGAACAGTTTTCCCTATATTAAAAGACATCAGTGATCTATGATGCATTAGGTTTAGGACCAAATTTCCAGATTTAAAATGACAAGTTCTTATGAAAAGTATATCCATCCCACTACCTCTCATAATGGAAAGTGCCTTCAAGTGTACTAGGTAAATCCAACCTGGCCACTAGTGATCATCGTCCCTGCACTATTAGAACATGGCAGGCAGACAATAAGACTGCCTGTGAGGCCCTTTACAACTGGTTTCTTAGATTTCCACATTTTCAAAACTAGTACTGCAGAAACTCAAAAAATGCCCTAAAGTTCTTTTTTTTTCCCTTAACAAATCATCTTTTACCAACCTGAGACCTTAAAATATTAACATCACTTAATTTCCAAAAGCTGTTTTTATTTTAAACAAATTAAGATCATCTCCCTTCCAGATTATTTTCAAAGGAAAAAAAAAACAATAATTTCTTTAAATTTAGATGTGAACATAGCGTTTACTCAAAGGGTTCTATTTTGAGCTTTGGTCAAGTATGGAGGTATGCTGTGAATTAAAAAGCTGATCTCATAAAATGACACATAAATATTTTAGTAGGGAATCTTTTCTTAATGCCCAAGAGATAGCTGTAAATCTGCCCATATACAAAGCTCTCTCTCGTTCCTCTGCTTCAGAGGGCCAACTATCTAGCTATTAAAAATTCTTGTCTGGTTACTGTTAATGGTGATGCTGCTGAGGTCACTTAAATGTGGTTTTATCTCTTTAGAACGTGATACCTATGTGGCTGTCTCACTGCAATCTCCATTCTGCATTTGTGCTTCTTTTCTTGTCTGAGTTGGGTTTAGAGTATGAAATGTCCTTCACAGGCTTATGAACACTTGGACCCCAGCTAGTGATACTGCTTTGATAGGCTGTGGAGAATTAGAAGGAGGGCCCACCTGGGGAAACTCCCTCTGGAGCATTCTTTCAAAGGTAACCCCTGGTCCCTAGTCTCTCCCTCTCTTTCTGCTTCTGTCTGTGACAGCTTCCTCATCCACATATTCTCACCACACAAAGATACAGATTGTATTTTGTTTCCCACTAAGATGGGTTTAGTTGTAATTAACAAATAACATAAGAGAATTATTTTTTACTAATTTTTAGTGTTGTGTTTGTTCATGGTGTAAAAATATTCCTGGATCATATTTAGAGGGAGATAAAGTAAAATTTCCAAGATTGAAAAAAAAATGTTAACAGGAAACATAGTTCAAAGAGGCTAAGTTTTAGTTAACAAAGTAGTTTTAGCTGTCTCTTTTCATATTCTCTCCTCTACCTTCCTCTTCTCTCCTCCTGTGTTAGTCTTGGAGAGATGAAAGCAGTGCAGTTTTCCAGGAACTAGTAGATGCAATGAAGTGTTCACAGACCAATGGATTACCATTGCCTTCCTCGGTCCACACACAAAGAGTGAGTCTTCATTGTGCTGTTATTTGTAATATGCCCTATGTCTCCTATTTAGGCTACTGCTTTTAAAAAAGTATAAGTTCCTGTCTGATTATATGAAAATGCTTAGTTTAGAATTAAAATGTTCATAGTTGAGTATGTTACTAAGTGATTTCAAGTGCTAATCTGCAGTTTTGTATTATTGTGGTTGTCTGAGCCTTCATCCTTATACCGGGAGAGCAGTTTAACAAGCCTTTGGCAACAAGCACCAACAGCTCCAATCATTCCTTTTAAAACATGTTTTTTTTGTCTTAAGATTTTGTTTGTGTTGCATTGTGAAATGCTCAGTCACAATAAGCTTGGCTATAAGAAGTCTCACTAACTTCATTTGGACTGACAGCTGGGTAACCTGTATAAGACCAAACTAGGCCCTCTGAATGTGGATGATAGTTAGGGGGCTTGGGCAATTTGTGGGTCCACTAGCAGTGGAACCAGTAATTACCCCTAGTGCATGAACTGGCTTTTTGAAGCCTATTTCTTATGGAGGGATACCTTGCTCAGCCTACATACAGCGGGAAGGGCTTTGGTCCTGCCTCAAGTGATGTGACAGACTTTGTTGACTCCCCATGGGAAACCTCACCGTCTCTGAGGAATGGATAAGAGAGGGATAGGGAAAGGTGGAGGGAGCTGGAGGAGGGGAGGGAGGAACAACTGGGATTATATGTAAAATATTGTGGGTTGTTTTTTTTTTTAGAAAAACAGTTCTCACTAACGTTCTCACCTGCTTCATTCTTATTCACTCATCCCATGAACATTCTTTTCTTTTTTTTCATACACATCATGCCCTGTGTTAGCCTACTGCCAAAATCCTGTAAATCCTCCTTGTAAATTCCTTCAAGGAACTATCCTGAACCTAATAAATAGACGCATGTATTAACATGTGAGATGATGTGTTGAGAGGTGTGATAAGAAGAGTATGTATATATTAGTAAGGAAAGTAAATGGATAATTTTTAAAGCAATGTATAATATTGAAGAACAAATGTATTTAAAAGAATATTGAGATATAAGGCTATTTATCATGGGCTTATTTATCATAAATTCCTTTCAAATACTGAAAATAACTATTGTAGACTAGGGAATAGCTTAAATAGTTATGGTAGATTCACAGACCGAAATACTACCACATTGAAAGGATACTGCTTCTAGACATCCTACAGTGTCCCGAGAATGGGACAGAGTCTCTCCCCTTGCCTGGCTCTTTACCATGCACAACACCATGTTTGGAAATGGGTTTCTGTCAGAGTCCTTATATGATAGAGAGTTTCACAATGTCCTTTACTTTCTGCTCACTGCTTTCTGAGTGCTGTATTGCCTCATAGATAATTAGCTAAGGGGAAATCAAACAAATACTGTTTTTCCTCACACAAAAAGGAAAAATCACTTGAAATCTGAGTTTTGTATCTGGTGTAGAGTTTAGAAGTATCTCCAGAAACTTAGAGAGCAAAACTCTTATGGACTCAGGCAAATAACAGGACATGGCATAACCACTCTTCTGTTTAGTGCCATCAATCTTGGAAGTAGAATTTGCATTTTGAATTATAAAAAAAGTGTGATTGGTAGCACTGATTTTTACCATGCTTACTAGTTGTGGTAGTTAGCATTAGCTTTCAAGTTGACACATAAGAGGCATGCCTCTAGGCACACCTGTGAGAGGCTGTCTAAAGATCTTCTGATGTCTAGGACGGTTTGTCTTGATTATTATGCAGAGACTCATTTTAATTATGGTCAAGACCCTCGGCCGGTGACCCTAGACTGTATAAAATGGGGAGAGAGAGCAGAACACTGGCTTGCCTGCATGCATTGTTCCTCAGCTCTTGACTGTGAAAGAGGTGGGATTTGCTGCATCACATTCTTGCCACCTTGGCTTTCCTGAGATGATAGACATATCCCCTGAAACTGTGAGCCAAATAAGCCCATTCTTCCTTAAATTGCTTCTGTCAAGATATTTCATTACAGAAACAGGAAAACAAACTAAACACTGCTTTTCATTTGTCTTCCCCTCTGAATCATTGCAGATATTTTAGAGGGGGAAGTTTGGGAATGCTTTTTTGGGGACTACATTGGTAGTATTAAAAACTCACCATTTTGTTTGTCTTGTTCAATTTCAAAAGCTCCTTTTGATTAGACATCAATTCTCTGTATCGCTGTACTATTCACACATGACTTACCTACTTCTTTGTCTGCCTGGCCATTGAAGCTGTTTGCCATCCTTGTTTGATACATATAACCCAATCGGGAAAAGCATCATCTGGTATAGAGCCTCAAGGTTTATTAGCATCTCCAGCAGCAAATTCACGGAGGAGCATCTCAGTGGGGCCTCCCATTTCCTATTCATTCTTTCACACAGGGTGGGGCATCTCCAGTGCCTGTGAAATCTCCCTTCAGTTCTTGAATGAGAAGAAGGAATGTGAGACCTTACAGAACTGATGTTTGAAAGGATTAGAATGTCCAAGACATCAGGAGTGACATGTGGTGGGAATCTTGCCAAGTAATAAAACATTCACCTTTTAAGCCCGGCACGGAGCCCAGATCCACTAGCTGAATCCTTCATGGTTTAGATCCTCTTTGTTGGCTAACTCTCCATCTTGGTAGTCAGCTTGATGGTTTCCAACCCTCCAAAAACTGGACTATAATCTCCCCAAATGAGAGATTTGATCTAGTTAGCTACCTTGGTCCTGGGAAGAAATAAGACTCAAGAGTCCACATGGTTTTCCTGGAAAGTCCATTTCAGAATCCCTTGGTAGGTGTGTGTGTGTGTGTGTGTGTGTGTGTGTGTGTGTGTGTGTGTGTGTGTGAATAGGGAAGAGCTCAGTGATGCTGCCCCAGCCATTAGCTGTTAGAGTCAGACACAGTGAGCACTGATGCTTTCTTATATGAGAATTTATATTTGAGGTATTGAAGCCATGTAGAAGAATCTACTGTCAATATCACTGACATAATCCATTTTAGTCAAATTATTTACTTTTTGTTTAATAATGTTAAAACTTGAAAAGAGATGCTTAAATATTAAAGATAATAAGGATTGTGATTTTTAGGTATTAGGTAGGTTCTTTACCAAGCAGTCAAGTGATCTGGAAGCCAATGCACAGAGGCCCTCACTGTGACAAACTTCCTATTTGAAGTCTCAGTTATTCTGATTTGTGAGGTAATTAATAACACTACTAATTCAGAACTTTTACCTCAGCTATTCATTCCCCCAAAATTTCCCCGAGTGTTTACAACTGTATAGAGCAGGCCAGAGCTCAAGAGAAGTAAATGTATTGTTAATCAAGGGGACAACATATTTAATATCACATTAGAATTTTTCATTGTCTGTTAAAGTTCTAAACAAACAAAAACTCCTAACAGAAAACCCAGATTATTGAAATGTGACTTGATTCAGGGTCTTCAATGAGAAAAGGTTACACAGAAGAAGCTGGAAGTGCCAGTTTCTTTGTCACAAAACAAAGGAACAAAAACAATAGTTGCTACCTGGAAAGAGATGAGGGGTGTGGCAACATGTGAAATCCTTTACAGAAATGCAAATATGTAGTTGTCAAATTTTCAAAATGTGAATTTTGAGCATAGATGGTATTAGATATTAATATGGTGTGGGTTGTAATTAATGAGCACCCCTCTGGAGATTTGCTCAGTTTGTGTGCTGATTTTGCTTAAGGTCTTAAGGATCAAGGTTAAAAGGAAATGACATCTGTTAGAAAGTATGTAGAAATATTTAGGAAAGTGTAAATGTTGCATAAAAGAGCAAATTCCTGAAATAATTCATAACATTTACCCTTTTATAAAGTGTTCCTATAAGCTTCATGCTTTATTTTTAGAAGTCTAAAATTTGCTTAAGATGACAGTAAAGAGCTTTGTAGTCTTTCCTAGACATTCAGACTTTACAGAGATCCTTGACAAGGCTCTTTCAGTGACTGAGGACAATTGTCTTCACAGTCAGCACTGCCATTTGCACATGTAGATTGATAAGTATTTTCTGGTGTTCTAAGCGGCAGCATTCTCTAATTCCAGTATTCCAGAAGGCTCTACTGGCCCCGGTGTCTGTTCACAGATCTCTCTCTCTCTCTCTCTCTCTCTCTCTCTCTCTCTCTCGTGACTAATCTCTCTCTCTCTCCCCCTCCCTCCCTCTCTCCCCCTCTCTCTCTCTCCCCCCCCCCCCCTCTCTCTCTCTCTCCCCCTCTCCCTCTCACTCTCCCCCCTCTCTCTCCTTCTCTCTTTCTCCCCCTCTCTCTCTTTTCTACCCCCATGAAAGAAGATGAAATTACCAAAATAACATTTGCATCCAAATCAAGACTCTACTTAGCATAGTTAAACAGGAGACTGATATGCTAATCTATGCTCTTTCCCTGTGTTTTACATTTATTTTTTAAGTTTATTTACATAGGTGTACAAATATTCGTGCTTAAATCTAGACAGTGTTTTCTCCTTTCTTTCTCTTCAGCATAAAAACATTTAAAAACATGCATTTTCATACTTTTGTGATTTATTTTTAATTAACACAATCCCATATACAGAGTTGATCATTACATTGTAAGGTTTAAGAACTTGTTGAATTCTTGTGTTATTCTTTTCGCTCTCTCTCTTCATTTTTCTTTCCCTCCATACTCCTTCCCTTCCCTCAAGAAGTACGATGAAGTGTCTAATGTGTATTAGGAGATTTAACAGATGACACTGCTCTCACTCTCCAGAGACTCACAGTCTATTCCAGGTATAAGGAAACAGCAGGAGGTTTCACCTCAGTGTGTGATGGCCATTATCTGAGGGTCTGTCTTGGAGGGAAGTGCATGCTGAGTGGACACACCTGGCAGGATGCCTCTCACAGTCTTGAAGAAAAGATCAAATGAGGTTTCCAGGAGAATTTCTCTTGCTACTTTATTAGCATTTCATCTTTTATTTTTAAATGTCCAATTGCTCTTTACAGAAATGCTTAGCTTTCTGCCATTCCCTGGTCTGTCTGAAAAGACTGTTCACATGCCTTGATCCACATGCTCGTGGCCAATGTTTGCATACTTACCTCAACAGCTATGAGGGTATGGCGATTGTTCTGTTTCTGGCTATGACTCCTCCCTATCCCCAATCCTTTGCTGCCTCAGGCCAACTGTAGGCTCCCATCCCGTGTCTCTGCAGATGATACCAGTGGAAATCCCAAGAGTCTCACCCTCTTCCTTCTGTCATCTGGCCCTTGTTCAGAGTGACCCTTTCCTCTGTACATGCACAGCTCTCTCCACTTTAGTTGAGTTTTCACCTGAGCTCCCTTTCAGGTCTTGCCACCACCCCTTTTAGAATATTTAAAAGTACAATTTAGAAAGGGAAGTAATTGTTCAAAAATTTTGTTCTAAGTGGTAGACATTATAAATGACAAACAATTCTAGCTTCTATTTTACTGTCATTTCTGCTAATAACCATTATATGCTAAACGCCAGCTCATGTCTGATAACATGTATATGAAGTAGCATAGAGAGACAAACTTAAAGCTTTCCCAAATTCTGTCAAGGCCCATGATGCTTCATGCATGCCACTAGCCTGACCTTTTCACTCCTTGAGCACCATAATGTTTCAGGTTTCATATATGTGCAATGTATATTTTATTCAGTTTATCCCTGACTCAAACTTCAGGCAGATCTTTGCTTTACTTTCTCATTCATTATTTGTTTTTCAAAATGGAAAGATCTTCATGGCTTCATTTAATTACAAAATCAATTTCTGTCCCAAGTAAAAACATTCAAACAATATTAAAATAGCAAAGAACTTAAAATGTCACCATAATCACTCATAGAATGTTAATATTCTCACCTTGTTAATATCATGAAAATGATACATTTTCATGGCCCCTTTTCTTTAATTGTAACACATATATGTATGTATCATCATATATATGGAACCTGAATTCCTAAATATATAAATGTACCATGTTTTGTCTGTATAATGTCACTAGTCTGTACATGTACAAGGCTGACTATTTAGTATTGGATATCCAAGTGGTGTGCATCTTTTGATGTATTGAAAATCTTCATCATTTTACTTAAACAATTAATAAATATGCATATTTGTGCATGTCTGCGTATATGTATGTGAATGCAGATGTTGGTGGAGGTTAGAAGAGGGTGTCATGTTATCCCAGAACTCAAGTTATACTGGGTTGTGAACCTCCCAATGTGGAATCTTTGCAAGAGCAGTATTAGTGGTTAACTGCTGAGTTATTTCTCTAGTCCTCCATTTAACTGTATCTTTGTGAGCTGCCTTGAATTCTTCTGGACCAGAGTAGAGTAACACTGAATGGTGAATAAATCTTTAACAGTGCTTCACAATTTACAAATCACTTTTTACATTTTAGCTCATTTAATCTTATAAACATAGATGGACAATTTCTTCTGAAACGTAGTTATTTTTTATTGTTGCCATTTTTTTCCATTTAGCTACTTTTGATTTTTATCATAGTGTTTTAATTTCCTTGTTTGTTTATTTCCAAGGTCTGGTGCAGTTGGGAAATAACCCTAAGTCGTGTTTCACAGTCTATGTTCCCATTCTTCCCAGTCACCTGAGATCATTAGTAGCTACATCTTCAAATAAGGATAGCATGTGTGATACACTGTCATTAGTTGTGAGCCAAAAGTAAGAACTGCCTTCAAATTACATTTCACACCACAATGTTTTCATTCTGATGTGTAAGAAAATGTTTTATTAAGTAGTGCATGAGGAGGAAATCAAGTAAACATACCCCTATACCCATGTGTTTATTCTCATTGTGTGATTTTTCTAGTGTAATCCAAATTGTAGTGTTGAGCTTGGCTTTTGCAGCAAAACTATGTCCATATATACAAGCTGATATTTCTTTCAAAACAAATAAAGAGCAATATGTGTCATTGTCCTTAGGGAAACTGAAGCCAATATCTGTCCAAAAGATACCTGTTCCCTTCTTATTTGGGCACTGGTTTCAAATAAAAAGCAAAAGTTGGTAATAATTATAATTTCCAGTCATATGTGACAACTGAAAAATGGAGTGTTGCTTTGTATGTAGATGGCAGTAAATAGCATTATTGAAAGTAGTCCTACAATGCTAGAAAACCAACACCTAGGAGTTATTCTGGAAGCTTTAGACTCAGTGGAGCTTGAGGTCTGTGCTTAGAAGAATCATTCCATTTCCCACAAGCTGCTAGGGAGGGGTGTCTAGGAGACCAGGGCAGAAGCTGTTCTTGGGCCTGTGTTATAATAGAGGAGACAGTACCAAAACTCAATGATGTTTGATGTTTGGGTTCCCAAAAGACACTGCTTTATGAGAACAAGCAACCACAATGAACATTAAATTAGCTGATTGCAATATTTTGGAATACATATAGAGCTGGTACCTCAGCACTTTGGAGAATTCACATTCTGACTGTGGAAATACTGGCCTTAGGAATCCTGGTGTATGTTTAGAACCAGTGAGTGCCTTTTACAGAGCTCATCAGTGAGGTTTAAATTACAATAAGAATTCAATGTCGTTCACCAAATGCTTATTGAGTGCCCACTGTGTGAGGAATATGAGGATACAAGAAGAACTGATATGGTGATGGAATTGTGAAGATACAGATTTCTTTCATGCAAGGATTTTCTGAAACTTACTCATGTATTTTGAAAAAAAGGGGAGAGATCATATTTTTTTACTTCTTTCATACACTCTCAGAATGGATAAGAGAAAGCAGAGGCTGAATATTGTTGACAGACTGGATCATGAAAACCTTATTGCTAATTTCAGGTAAACAGTTTTTGAGGCCCCAAGAGAAAATGAGAAGAATCAATGTGTCAGTTCCAAATGTAACTTTTTATTCTCTCACAGTTTCTGTTGTCCTTTACTGTATTATTTGCACAAATCCTTCAACACATGGAGAAAGAACGCAAAGTTTTGGAGAGGTTATTATATAAGATTTTCTGTGTGATGAAACCACACCCAACTGGGCGCACCCAGAGGAGCTTATGTATGTTATTAGGCTCAGGAATGTTAAGTGTGTTAGGTTCAGTCCCTGCTGGGCACTCATATGATGCAAACGGTGACTCTTAAATGAAGCCATAATATATGGTTTAACTTCTTAACAGATTGTGATGTCATTTTTTTTATGTGGTAAGAAAAACAAATGCAGTCACATTTTAGACTTGAGCCTCCGGAAAGCCAACATCAAGAGATTAAGTATGTATATTACTAACAGGAGAGCATCAGCCCTGTGAGATGCATGCCAGAAAATGGCTGTGAGCTCAAACACTGCTCAAGAGTGTGACAGAACAGAGAGATAAGTCTTCTGATAAGTTTGCGTCCCAGGAGACCCTGGCTTTCCCTTTGAAGGAAGCAGAGTAATTTTAAGTATTTTGACCTGAATGTTAATTCAAATAAGCATGTTTGTGCAGGATCAGCTAATATTTATGCTTACTATGGAAAAGCCCAGAGATACAGTAGCCAAGACTAAAGAAAAAGATCCCTAGATAATACAAAATTAGAACAGAGATTAAGTTGGGGTGGAAAGTATATAAAACTGTTGGTTTCCAGTATTTATTTTCTTGAAATATGGCTTTGAGTCATTTCTGTAAGCTCTATAGATTCTACTTTATGTTTCCTATCATTTTTTATTGTACACATAATTTAACAGTTTGTAATAGTTGAAGCCACATGTCTCCATGGCCTGCTTTTTTGTGCAAACAGCATTGCTCAAGGGAAGAGACTTTGAACTGTGTAACACAGGTTTGTATGTTTTCTTTGAACAACGTGTATGGTATTCAACTCATCAAAAACGAACCTTTGCTTGACTGAACATCTTTGCTCTGGGTTTTGCTTGTCTGCTGAGGCAAATAAAGACTGACAAGGAGGGCATTCCCAGTTAGTTAAAGACCAAGAGGGGAATAAAACAGGATTTGAGCCAGCTATCAGAAAATTCCTTTCTCGCTAACATTTTCTGTTGTATCCGAAGTATTCATTAGAAACAATTTAGATAAATCTAGCTCAGAATAACAGAATGTGGATATCATTTCTCTCTGCTTCTAAGTACTTATGGGGGAAAATGATCACTTGTAGTATGGTGGGCTTTCTGGATATATAATTTCTTATTGATGAACAGGATTTGTTTTTCATCAAATGTTATTTATTGTCATTTTAATTATCTACTCAGGAATTATAAATGGTTCTAAGGGTTTTTATTGAAAAATTTACCTGAAAATTTACATAATTAGATATACCCTTCCTCCCTTAGTGAATTCTGCCCATTAATTAATTTAGTGATCTGTTTCTGAGTACTTACTATGTTCAGTCAGTTTATCAAAAATGTAGAATTTGGGTTGAATAGGCATTGGGATAAATAGTGAACTGTTCCCACAGTATATGCAGCCCAGTAAGTTAGAGGAGGGTGGACTTTGCTTAATGAAACTCATTAACGAAAGCATGGTCACAAATTTAAATACATTTTCTAAAGGAAATAATACAGATCTATCTGAGGATATAAATAAATAATGAAGCCATTATATAAATAAGAATAGTCAACTCAGGTATGGAAGAAGCCCAGTAATGAGCTAATTATACCAGGGGATATGGAGGAAAAGGCACATGGTGCAAGGCCAGCTTCCAGAAATAACATATGTCAGAGCACAGGACTGAGGAGAAGGTTCCATGATGGGAGCAATAATCAACCATGGTCCATGATTCTGTGAGGACAAAGGTGTGTGCATATGTCTATGGGGGCATGTCTGCATGGAGGTTATTGGTGACTAGAGCAGTTTCTATTTGAATCAAGATTTTGGGGCCCAGTTCTGATTAGAGTGGGTTGACAGTTAAGCAGAAAGGAAGAAGGAAGACAAAAGACAATAAAAGCATAACCTTCCTTTGTGAGGTATAGTGGTGATAGTTAGAGGTACACTTACTGAGGAGGGATAACCTCTTTCGTTCCCTTCATAGGAGGAAGAGGCTTGAATGTGTTTACACATTGAGAAGTGGTAGGAGGATTCAATTTATAGGAAATTGCTGCATGCACTATAAAGAGGAGGGGAAATAGGCATTGGCACACATTCTTTTGCAATTTGAAAGCAATCAAAGATTAGAGTCCCAAAGAGGAATATATTTACAGAGAAAAACAGAAAGGTCAGATGGTAGTGGATAAATTAGGTTTGATAGAAATAATTTCTCTACTTGGTTTTCTCTAACAATTTAGAATCCCCAGTGTCTGAAGGAGGGCAAGGTAAGGATGAGTCTGGGGTTTCTAGAAAGCAGGGAAGGTTGGAATGGTTATCAGATGAAATGAGAGTGAACCAAGGGACTGTGGAATGCAGGTTGATGGGCAGTAGTGAAGGTTACCTGATGATTCAGGTTGATGGGCAGTAGTCCAAGGTCTATCTGATGCAGATAATGTTGTGACACCCATCTGGACTTTTCTGGTGTTTTTCTGTAGTGCTTGCTTCTATAAGGCAGACCAAAGCAGGTAACAGATCTTATTGAGTTGAGATACAAAGAAAGACCAACAGGTGAGACTACAGTATATTGGGAGACTGTTGATGGAGTGATGGGGACCGAGGGAAGATTGTAGATTTAAAAAGAACAGAGAGAGAAGTGAAGACTGAGAAGGACTGAAACACAATGACCCACATGTAGAGTAGAAGTATCACTGAGAGGAACAGGGAGAGTCTTAGCCAACCCAGCAATGACATGGCTCCTCTTCCAACTGTTCCATGCTGGACAAACACTCTCCTGCTGCAAGTCTGAGGCAGGGGGTCTCGGTGCTTATGGTAAAGTTGGCACTGGAGACAAAGAGCCATTGCTGGTGTCTAGGGGGTTTTCTGCCACCTCTCCGGAGTCTTTGGACTTCCTTTGTCCTGGTGATGCTATTCATCTATCAAAGCTTTTGCTTCATAGCATCCACCCTATATTTCATCCAGGCTGCTTCATATTTGATGGAAACAAACAAAACCTTTCTCAGTCATTCTTCAAACTTCCAATGAGGTAATAGATTTCAATAGTGCTTGAAAGGAACCTGAAAGCCTATAACACCACAAATAAACAAAATCCCTATGAACTTTGATTCTGGTGACTGAGCAGGGATCTGGACATGTATCCTGGGAGATATTCTGAGGAAGGACCATCTCCTCACAATACACTAGGAGAGACAATACTTTCCTTCTCTGTGGCACCTTTCTCTCACAGCCATTCTGTTCTGCAGACAGATTAATCCAGTGTTGGAAGACGCTCCCCCCCCCCCGGGATCTCATGGACAGTTATTATCATCATCTTACTAGGTTCTCTCCTTCTTTTTGAACTTTCTACCTTTTAAAAACCCTACACTTAATTCCCACATTAATTAACTTTAAGTCTCTGTTTATGTCTATTATCGCATTACTTTCCTAATTACATGGAGGTGAACTGATACATCAATTTATGTTCCTTGGGTTTTAGTTTATTCACCCCCAAAATGTGGTGTCTATTGAATCTAGGTTAGAAAATGTGAGGGTTTGTAGTAGACACTTAAGATAGATGCTCCTTCTGAGTGCCAAAGTTCTGGGGCTATGTCCCCTCCTGGACTTGGTTCTGTCCTCAGCAGCTTCACAGTCAGCAAATGTCAGTGTCAGTGTTATGTGTCAAGATGAGATGATCTACACACACCTTGTGGGCTATTTATGCATTTCATTCAGTGTTGCTGTCTAACACTGCTGCCTGGTGTACCAGGTCTCTTTTTGCTTCCAGCCTGGTGTTCTAGGTACCCCCACAACATGTGAAGACCTGTTTGCCACCAGCACAGCCCTTCCTTTAGGTGCTAAGCCTGTACTTTACTCATCCTAGCTTGGCATTTTTCATCTTTACAGCTGCTGTGCTGTGGGGTGGGGCATGGAGGGATGGAGCTTGCTCTTTCCTCTTTACATTTTTTTAAGTGACATAAAACTCCTCAGCAATTTATTAAAAATAAGACCTCTGAGCTTAGCATCCCAAAAAGTAAAAATCACAAAAGTCATTTTTCTTCGTGCTTTGGGAAGTCAATAAATACAGATTTTGAATAAACAGGTAAATCTGAAAAAAAAAAAAAAAACAACCCTGCCCTCTTTAACTCACAAAAACAAAACGCCAGTCTGAACACAAGAGGTTAGAACATTTACCATGTATTTCCTTAAAGCACTTCAGCCATGGCTTTGTGTCTCATTCTCTGTAGACAGTGGGCACATCCATGTTTGTCTCAGTGGCTGATGAACTGTAAGGTTTCAGCATTGTGCCCAGCGGGTAGGAAGGAATTCAGGAATATGTGGACTTCGTAAATGGTTGCTAGGGTGTATGGCAGAAGTAATTCCTTGCTCGGTTCATCCTAGTAAGCGCACACGGGAACTTTACAGAAGTGATTTCAGGAGGGCAGGGCTGACTCCCCTTATCTTCAAGTTTACTGAAGTGGGGCCAGCTCCCTGCCTCTTTTAACTTTGCTGCCAAGGTTGGAGAGGGGTGGAGTGGCCTGGAAGACCATTGGGAGGGTGGGGACTTGCTTTCTTATAAAGATGCCTTGGGCCAGTGGGGTCTGGAGCTCCAGGCTTTCAGGAAGAAAAGAACTTGTGGCAAAAGACCTCAATAGAGGGCAAAGTTTACTTTGTTTTAGAGTAAGTTTGAAGTGCAATAAAAACGTGGCATAAAGCAGAGAAAGAGAAACAACCAACAAAGTTACTCTCATTGATCCTGTCCCTTGGGCTCCCTGCTCTGCCTGACGCTGGCACCATCTTCAGAGAGTCCGAACCCAAGTGTTGTGGGTGCCAGCTGCTCAGGAGCTGGTTCTCCCTTTGCCTGTCTCACACCGCAGAGCATATCTGTTCCATGTGAGAGACCTGGGGACAGATGCCTAAGGACAGACATGGATGGTCCCATTCTGTGAGGTCACATGCTTCTTAAGGGTCTCCTGGCCCGGAAGGGTCTGGAGCAACCCACAAAGCAGCTGGGGCCCCCAGAGCACCAACCTAGAGAAGTGAGCTCGCTCCGGGGCTGGCCCCAGGCACTGGTTCCAGGGAAAACACCATCACCCAGGGGGACCTTTCCTTCTCGGAGGCGGGCAGGGTGGTGCTTCAAACCCGAGCCAGGTAGGCAGCCGTGACCTCCTTTAAAATCAAGAAAATAGGAGGCAGCCTTGCTTACTTTTCCTGGATGCGCACCACGCTTTCCTCGCTGCTTTGGGACGACCCTGGAGGGAGGAGCGGGAGGGTGCTGGGGCGGGGTCGCCGAGCCACCGGGCGGGCGGGGACTGCCGCACTCACGCGGAACGCCCCCAGCCGGGCGCACGCGCTCCCATTCAAAGCCGCTGGACTGAGCGGCCACTGAGGAGACTCGCCACCCGCCCCAGAGCTGCGCCTGTCAGTCAGGGGTCCGCAGCCACTGCTCAGAGTCTTCGCCAGGACCATGCCGCGGCCAGTGGCCCGCGGGCCCCCGGGGTTCCTGGCTCATCTTATCGGTGGCACCTGGTGCCTCCTCTGTGTCGCCGGACAGGTAGGACAGCCCGAGCGTCTCCAACCCTCCAGTACTTCTTCCCCTCCCCTCGTCTCTTCGATTCTCCCCTCACCCCTAGCCTCTGCTGGAGCGGGAGTGTCACTTCTTTGGGGAGCGCTTCTCTTCGCGAAGCTCTGTAGTGAGGCTCAGTGATCTAGGGAGCATGGGACAGGTGGCAGAGGATTGAAACTAACGAGGGTGCTGGCGTCTCGTGCCAGGCCGGTGGAGTCGATCTCTGGGCAGAGCTTCCTGGGACTCTGTCCCGGCGCCCAGGTCTCTTTTCCAGCTGGGCAGAGTCGGGCAAGCAGGCGGCAGCAGAGCCCTGGAGCTGTCATTTCCCTGGAGCCTTCCACCAGCACCTATGCAGCCCTTCAGCTGACTCCCCGTCTCTTGCTTTCCTGGGGGAGGCTTGGAGGATCACACTTGTTCTCACTTCTGCTCTGCGGACCCACCCCGTGAACATCAGACATTGTCACCAGAGTCCCTTTGTGTCTGGGGAGGGCTGTATCAGTGTGAGAACCGCAAAACAGGTGGGCTTCACAGTGGGTTGGGGGTGGGGGATTGGCCTGCGTGGGTGCCACACCCACTCCGAATCCTCCCATAATTTTTTCCTGGCCTGGCATTAAGTGTGGATTCCTCAGGTTACTTAGAAGGGTCCTAAGAGTGTAAAACCCACAATGGTATTAGTGCAAGACCCTGGAGCATCTGCTTAGGAACTAGAGCAGAGGTCAAGGGAGGGTCATGTCAAAGTGTGAACCACCTTTGGATTGCTTTTGAGAGTCAGGTAACTTTCAATTAACACTAGCCACTTGGGCAGTTTGTTCATAACTTCGCCTACATAGATGTGATTTTCACAGGATTACTATGGTAATTCTGGAAAAATGCCCAAATACTCTTGGCGGGAATTATCGATAGATAGTCTCCCTTCCTCTGTTTTGATTATGGAGACTTGTCCAAATTGGGGGAATTCCTTCCTTTGCTTTTACTTATGCTTTGAAATTTGTTTTCATATTTATGTGTTGGTGGTCATTTTCATGGCAGTGGTATGCTTTTGAAGAGAGAGAAGCAGGTGAGAATGCTCCTGAGGCCCAGATTAGGATGGGACTGAGAGGCAAGGGCTCCATTAGTAATGGAACCTTTCAGACACCCACCTAGATTGTGGCAGAACATACTAGAACCAATGATGTTAGTTATAAGCTTGTTTTGTGCCTGACAGCCTTGATCCATGGCAGGTTTCTCAGCCTTAGAGCCCAAATAGAATGACCCACCAATGGGAGTCTTTGATGATGGACAGATCGTAGGTGGACTACATCAGCTTCCTAGAGGAGTTGAGCTTACTGCTTCCAGGTTATTGCACTGTGCTGCTAGATTGAAGACCACAGTGTGAAAATGTCCTGTCCCCAGAGGAGCAGTTCTTATAGAACCATGACCCACAATCTGTACAATGGAGTGGATTTAAGCATAAACACAGGATACTTGACAGGAAGCTTGGGTACTGACTCTGTCATACTAGTCATTGGTCGAGCTCTTAACTTTCCATTGAACCTTGGGCACATTGAGGGCCTTGGCCTGAGTTCTCCAAGGTATTGCAAGTACCAACAATACCAGGCAGGTCCTCAAATAAAATTAGGACAGCCCCTCATCATCTTGTTTAAAATGGTCACATGTATAGAAACTCTACCTCATCCTTGAGGTTTGGATAAATTGTTTGCTAATACTAAATACAGCAAAGGTATTGAATAACCTATTCATTTTTTCAGATGTGTGGGTTTTATTTTATTTGTTTAGTTTTGTTTGTTTCAAATACTCTCTCACCTTGCCTCCTCAAACCTGTTTAAAGTCATTCTGGGCTTTCTTGGCATTCAGAGCAAACTGATTTCCCAAACACCAAACACCTGTTCTCCTTGTCCTGCATTGCAACTGCTCCTCCTGGAGGAAGCTTGTAAACACAGATTTGGAATTCCAAATGGTGCACTCCACATGGGTAGAGAGGAGTGTAAAGGGGGAAATGGGTCCTGGTATATCCTGGGAGAAGGCGGATGCCTTTGAGGGTCTTCTTAGATAGAAACTAGAGTAGCTGCCTTTTTGGTTTATTGTTATCCTTTAACAAAACCCACACATGGACATTTTCTAGTCACTGAATAAAAGACATAAGAAATGGGAGGATATTTAATATTAAATCAAGAAATCAGCGCATAGTCAATAGCCAATGTCATATTATTTGAACATTGTTTGGAATTTGCACAGCCCTTATACTTCTAAAATTAAAGCACTCACTACATGAAAGAATGCCCAGGAATATTAGCAGACCTTTTCTGAGTACATTGTAGCCATTATAGGAGTGAGGCCATCAAGACCTGCTTCCTAATCAGATTGCACCAATAGTTCATAGAACAATTTCAATGTATATGAGAATTGTTCAGAAATTCACCATTTCTTTCTGCTTTCAGGAGTTATTTCTTTTTGCTTCTGACTGTTGTTCTCCATTTTTGTAAGATCTCTTGGCTCACTACTTAGGTTCCCATGAAGCTGGTTATTTTACTGATTAAGATTAACCTCATTTCAGAAACTGAACCCAACTGTATACCATTATCCAAGTTGCTCCCTCATGAGGTCTTGCATAACAACATCCTTATCCTGCACAGATAAAGATGGTCAAATGGTGTGTTGGTAACAAATACAACCCATTACTACTGCTTTCAAATGGTACTTTGTTGTGGTTCATTCAAACAAAAGGATATTTTCATTCATGGCAGTATTCAAATGGTGCTCTTAGGTGTTCAGTGGTGAAGGGCATAGTCCCAAGCATTCCAGAAAGAGTTTGTGGTTTCTTGGATTCATTCTCAACTAAGGACCCTGAAGAAAACTTGCCTGTGTCTTATTCTGTGGTGTGAATTTCTGTTATTTTATTGTTTTTCATTTTTGCCAGAATAATCACAACTCTGCATGTTTAAAAACAAACCCAGGAGCTTGAGAAAAGCTCCTATTTCAACTTCTTGCCCCAAGCAAGGAGTCCTCTGAGCTCAGATGCTGTACCCCAGGCAGCATTTTTGTTTATTTGATATATTTTGAGATATAATTGGCACACAGTAAGCTGTTCATGTTTAAAATGTAAAATGTGGCAAGTCTTAACATAGACATACCCCCAATGATACCATATATGCAAAATGTTTTCATGGCCTTAGAAAATGCCTCCCTTTCATCCTTATTTGAAGCCAATATCATCATGGGAATTGGCTTCATATGGGAAAATAACAGTGTTTTGTTAGTATACATTACGCTTTATGGTATTTTATGTTAGTGGACTGATACACTCTTATCACTTATGATTTGTCTTTATATTTTTTACTGAGCATAATTATTTTGAGACCATTTATTCTGTAGCATGTGTAGCATGTAGCAATAATGATTTGCCTTTTGTTCCTGGGTATTTATCTCAGAGTATATTATAAATCTGCTTATACTTATAAAGAGTGTGCATCTCTTCTCTTTTTGGTTGTTACAAATGAAGCTTCTCTGAACATTTGTGCACACAAAATTACAGAGACATTTGTTTTCATTTGTCTCTTAATAAAGTTAGTAGCTTAATGGTTGACTCAGATTGCAGATGATGTCCAACTTACTAAGAAATTAAGGTTTAAAAACATTCTAAAATAGCTAGTCCCTCTTTACCCACAGTTTTGATTTCTGTAGTTTTGGTACTTGTAGTCTGAAAATATTACATGAAAATGTTGAGATATAAACAAATCATAATTTCTAAAATATGTTATTTATTATTATTATTATTGTTATTATTACTATTATTTTTTCTATTGACCTCTTACATCACACATATGTTTATGAAGTCACATTGGTACTGTCTCTGGTTTCATCATCCACTGAGATCTGGAAGTGTGTTGCCTGTGAGTGAAAGGAAATAACTAGTGTATAATTTTGCTTCTTTTGCTTCTTTTGCTTCTTTTGCAGTGATACATGGGAGTTGCATTTCCTCTGTATGCTTGCCAACACCTGGTGGTCTCTTAGTCATACGAATAGTGGTTTTTAATTTATAATCTCCTAATGATTAAAGATGCCAAGCATTTTCTCATTAGTTTATTTAAAAATGTATGTAGTCAGGCATCTCTTGACAATGGAGATGCATTCTGAAAAATGCAACTTGGAATAACCTTACCAGTTTTTAAGAGTGCTCATATAGAGATTATGCTTTGTGGCTAATTTTATGAAACTACTGTTCATGTTGGTAGTCACTGGGGTGTCATATGGTGCATGAATAGAAACTTCAGCAAAGTTTCTATTCAAATCTTTTTTTTCATTATTAGGTTGTTAGTTTTCTTATTGTTGACTTACAGGATTCTTTTTATATTCTGGCCATGAATCTTTGTCAAATGTATAATGTAAACTTATTTTCTTCTAAGTATTTGGTGTATCTTTTTGTTTTTCTAAATAATGTCTTTGGATAGTGTTTAGAAATTTTCCCTTTTTGTGTGTGATAAAAAATATCTGACAAAAGCAACCTAAGAAGAGAGAGGTTTATTTTGGGTCACTGTTTTAGAGTGTAGTGTGTCACAGTAGAGAGATATGATGCTAGGAGCATGGGGTGGCTGCCTACACTGTGTCCACAGTAAGGAAGCAGGAGAGAGATGAGATGAACATTGGTACTAGGTTACTTCTTTCTTCTTATGTAGTTCAAGATCTCAGCCTATGGGATGCTGCTGCCCACATTCAGGGTGGGTATTAATACCTTAGTCACACCACTCTGAAAATGCCCCTACAGATACTCCAGAAGCATGTCTTCTAGATGGTTCTCAATACATCAAGTTGACAAGATCACAGGGATATTTTAATTTTGATGAAATTGGACTTATGGAATTGTTCTAAAGAAGATTTTGACTTTGCTCCTTTCTAAGATGTATTTCTCTAGGCCAGAGGCACAGGGCTTTACTTACAGAAGTTTAATAGCTTTAGGGTTTTTTTTTTTTTGTGTGTGTGTGTGTGTGTATGTGTGTGTATGTTCCAATTGGAGTTACATTTTATGTATAATGCAGAGTATGGTTCTATGTTTGACTTTCACCTCCATTGGATTCTCTGTGTACCTTCATCAAAATCAATATGCATACACACATGAGTCTATTTTCAGATACCTTCATTGTGTTCTAGTGAACAGGTCCATCACCATGCTTCTAAGGTTAGCAGCTCTCAACCTGTGGGTTGTTATTCCTTTGGTAATTGCATATCAGATATCCTACATATCAGACATTTACATCATTATTCATAACAGTAGTATAAGACTGTGAAGTAGCAAAAGAAATAATTTTATGGTTGGGGTCATTACTACATGAGAAACGGTATTAAAGGTTTGCATCATTAGGAAGGTTGAGAACCACTGTTCTAGGTACTGTATTGCTATAGTTTTAATTTTCAAATTGAACTTTTTTGTGCAATCTTAGTGATTGAACTCAGACTGTGTGTGTATATGTATTAGACTGGATTATTGGTTTACACAGTTGGTATGTCAATAGTTCAACTGTTGCTCTCTTCATACTGTAGAGGCAGAGAATCCCATAGCCATCCAGTCAAGAAGAACTGAAACCCTCAAGCCTCCAGGTTAGCCCTCATGGAAGGGCTGAAGGAGCTGGAATCTGATGTAGCAGCAGCCACACTTGTTCAGGAAGCCTAGGGCTTGCACATACTGGCTGGATTATTTTTCTACTTTGATTTCATGTGGTCCTCCACCTAATGTGTGTTGCTGACTGCATTTAGGGTGGGTTTTTCCTCTTCAGTTTTTGTCCCACTTGGCAATCCTCTTTGAAAACTCCCTTACATACACAACCTGAAGTGTTTGACCCGACCTCCTCTAGGCATCTCAAAGACCAGTCAAGTTGACAGTCAAGACTAACACTGTAATATTAGTATTTCCTTTAAGGTATTGTCTGGGTTCTGGAAAGAAAGCCTGCTGTTAAGAGCACTTACTGCTTTTACTGAGAACCCTAGTTCAGTTCCCAGCACTTACATCACTCCAGTTTCAGAAGATTTGATGCCCTCTTGTAGTGTCCTTGTTCACTGCAGGCATGTGATCCACTTAAGAATTTGCAGGCTCCACACATTAAGGTAATAATAATAAAATTTTGAAAATGTTATTGGATTCAATTTATTGAACTTTGTTTGTATTTTTTATATCTATGTCCATGGATGGTATTTTTCCATTTTTTAAAATAAAAAATTTAATTTGGCAAGTTTTCATCTAGTTTTGACAACAGAGTAATGCTGGCATCATTGAATAATTAAGGAAATGACTTCTGCTTTTCAATGTTCTGGAGAAGCTTGTGTGTGAGTATTTTCTCATATGTTTGGAAATTTAGCCTTGAAACCATCTAGAGCTAGAGTTTGTTTTGTGGGAAAATTCATAACTGAAATTTAGTTTGAGACAACAGGCCATTTAGATGATCTATTTCATCTCAGGTTAGTGTTGGTGTTTCATTGTTCACATTTTCTAATTTCATCTAAGTTGCTTAATATAGGCATAAAGTAACTAATAATATCCTCTTGTCAAGTATAATACTATTGATATTATAGTTAGATCATAGTATCATGCTTGATATTGATTTCTTTTTTCCTGGTCAATATGCTCAGTAGGTTTTCTATTTTATTAAGACATATTTTTTATGTTTATGGATATTTGACTGCACATATGTATGTATGTATACCACATTTATGCCTATGCTGGAGGCCATGGGAGTACACAGCAGGTGACAACTAGTATTCAGAAGGTCCACCCACCAGATGAATAACTTTCTGATGGGAAGCCCCGCTTGTCAAAGGCCCTCCACAGGAAGTCTTGACTGATTACAGGAGATGGGTCTCTCCCATTGCTAGGAGTCTTAGAGGGCCACCCTTATAAATTCCTGGAAGTTTCCATTCTACTATGTTTCTAGCTCATCCCAGAGATGGCCACATATTCCTGTTGTCTCTCCCAGTACTCTATCCTTCCCCAACTTGAACTCTCCTGTTTCTATGCCCACCCCCTCATCCAGACTCTTCCCCCATATATTTGTGATGTTTATTCTATTTCCCTTTCACAGTGAGTTTCACTTATTCCCTCTTGAGCCCCCTTGTTACTTAGCTATTTTGGGGTATGTGATTTATAGCATGGTTGCCCTTTATTTTATGGCTAATATCCACTTATGTGTGAGTAGATACCGTGTTTGTCTTTCCGGGTCTGGGTTACCTTACTCGGGATGATCTTTTCTAGTTTTATCCATTTGTCAGCAAATTTCTTGGTGTCACTGTTTTTAACAGATGAGTAATATTCCATTGTGTAAATCTACTACATGTAGGGACATTGTAACTATGCCTCCTAAGGGCTGGCTACAGGTGTGCCTGACCACGCCTATGAGGGCGTGGTCAGGGTGAGGTCAAGATGACTTGTAATAGGTTTTTAAGGGACTACAAGGCACATGGGAGACCCTTCTCTCTGGCCTGCCTGCCTTGCTGTCCCTGGCATGCTCTGACTTGCGTTTGGCTGGTATTTATCTGAATAAAGATATCTTAAACTTACAGACTATGGATCATCTCTCATTATAAATACATTTTTAAAATTCCATTCTTTGGCTGATGGACATCTAGGTTGTTTCCAATATCTGGCTATTATTAATGAATATAGCTGCTATGAACTTAGATGAGCAAGTGTCCTTGCAGTATGGTAGAGTGTCCTTTGGGTATATGCCTAGGAGTGGTATAGCTGGGTCTTGAGGTAGGTTGATCCCCAGTTTTATGAGCAACCTCCATATTTATTTCCAACATGACTGTACAAGTTTGCACTCCCAACAGCAAGGGAAGAGGGTTCCCCTTACTCCAAATCCTCACCATAATGAGCTGTCACATGTGTTTTTATTTTAGCCATCTGACAAGTCTGATAGAATCTCAGAGTCATTTTGATTTGCATTTCCCTGATAGCTAAGGATGTAGAACATTCTTCTTTTTTTTTCCATGACAGGGTTTCTCTGTACAGCACTGGCTGTCCTGGAACTTTCTTTGTAGGGCAGGCTGACCTCGGACACACAGAGGTCCACCTGTATTTGCCTCCCTAATGCTGGGTTTAAGCCACCATGCCTTGCCGTTAAACATTTTTAAGTGTTTTTCAGCTATTTGATATTCTACTGTTGAGAATTATGTTTAGATCTATACCCCATTTTTTAATTGGGTTATTTGATTTGTTGATGTCTACATTCTTGAGTTCTTTATATTTGATATAAATCAGCTCTCTGTCAGATGTTGGTTGGTGAAGTTCTTTTCCATTCTGTAAGCTGTCATTTTGTCTTTTTGACAGTATCATTTGCCTTATAGAACCTTTTCAGTTTCATGAGGTCCAACTTACTAATTGTTGATTTTAGTGCCTACATGATTTAGTGTTCGGCTCAGGAAGTAGTCTCCTGTGCCAATGTATCCATGGCTATTCCTTGTTTTCTCTTCTATCAGGTTTAGTGTGTCTGGATTTATGTTGAGGTCTTTGATCCACTTGAACTTGAGTTTTGTGCATGGTGATATATATGGAACTATTTCCATTCTCCTACATGCCAACATCCAGTTAGACCAGTACTATTGGTTGAAGATGCTGTCTTTTTTCCAGAAATGGCCAGTCTTAACAAATGTTTTATATGTATTTGAAAAGAATTTACAATTTTACAACTTCACATCCTTCCCTGGCTAGTCTGTATTATGTGAATGGTCTGCAAATATCAATGAAGTCAGCCTGGCTAATGTACTGTTCCAATATTTTATATGGTTTCTAGTTTTCTACATATTTATTATATTAAGTCTTCAGAGAGATGAGGACTCTCTTAAACTTACAGACTATGCATCATCTCTCATTATAAATACATTTTTAAAATTCCATTAAAATAGAATTTTAAATTCCATTAAATTTGAAGTACAATGATGAGGACTTGGTTTATAGTATATTCGTTCATTTTGCTTTATTTGTTTTGAAGCTTTGGAATTGATACATAAGTAAGTGTTAAAAAGTACTATCTCAGTTTAGCAAATTGTACATTTGTTTCTACTAAATGACATTTTCTATTCCTAGTAATATGTGCTTTAAAATATACTTTGCCCTTATTAATATTAGATAACTATTTTAAAGTTTTTAGAGTTTTAAAATATGTTAGTTATTTCATAGTTATTATATGAATGTGATTTCTTGATGCATTTTATTAAATTCCAGTATCATGGAACTATGCAAGCCATTCTCTTCATCTTTTCATTGTCTTTATCACATTAAAGTTAGTGGAAGTATGCATATATTGTAGTCATTACAGTCTCTGAGTAGCTGTTCATTCTGTTTTCTAGTATATCTTTAATCTTTCTTCTTGAAAACTCTTGACCTGCAACTCACCACATCATTCACCCTTTTCTTTTTTTGTCTTTATTTTTTTGTTAGTTCAAATTAGGAACAAGCTTGTTTCACATGTCAATCCCTTCTCCCTCTCCCTCTCCTCCCCCACCCCATCTACCCTCCATTCCCCAGGCAGGGTACCCTTTTCAAATGTATAACTCGGTGGGTTCTATTAGATTTACAGATAAGTGAGATCATTACTAAGTTCATTTTGACATATTTGAGTATGGTACCTCATACTCCCTGCAAAACATATCAATACATACTTGTGAAAAAAAATGAAACCCATTTGTTTGTATGCTAGTCAAAACATTAAGAAACATTGTTCTTAAAAGGACTATTTCCTTTAGATACTACCCTGTGTCTTAGTATTCTGGTCTTAGTAGTTTATTGCTGTGAAGAGACATCATGACCAATGTAACTTCCTTGAAAGAAAGTATTTAACTGGGGACTTTCTTAAAGTTACAGAGAGTTAGCCCATTATTATCATGGTGAGGAGTGTGTGGCATGCAGGCAGGCATGGAGCTGGAGAAGTATTTGAGAGTTCTATATCCTGTCCAAAGGCAGCAGGAAGACAGCCAATGAGATGAGGCCTCAGAGCCCTTTCCCAGTGACACACCTCCTCCAACAAAGCCAGGCATCCTAATTCTTTCCAAACAGTTCATCAACTGGGGACTAAGCATGCAAATATATGAGCCTATAGGGGCCATTTTCATTCAAACCACCACACCTTGTAACTCTCCGTTCACTGTAGTCCATCTTATTTATTGAATCTGGATTTTCATTTGAGAAGCATTTTCTAATATATGGACCTTTGAATTGGCTTCTTCTACTTAGTATAATGTGTTCAAGGTTCATTTAATGGTGGCATATTTAGGTATACTGTTCCTTTTCATGGCTGAGTAACATCTCATCTATTAAAAACAGAGCATTTTTTTATTGATAGACATCTTATTTTGCCTCACTTTTTAGGAATTACCAATAATTCTGCTATATACATTATTGTATGGTTATGCATCTCTAGCACTATGTTTAATCTCTGAAGAATTCCCAGGTTCTGCTATACCTTTACATATTCCCACCAGCCACATATGGTGATACCAGTTTCTGCATATCTTCACCAACAGGCAATGGCTGTCATAGCCATTCTAAAAGGAATGGATAAATATCTTAAGGTGGTGGCTTCCATTTGTATTAATGTTTAGCATCTTTTCATTTGCTACTTAGTTTAACATTTCAGTTACTGATTACCTTGGTTAAAATAGACGCTCTGTGCTATGTGCTATGTAACTGCCACTCTCCATCCCTTCTTACTGGGAAGCTATCACTTAGCCCCAATGCCCTTTCTAGTCACTCTGCTGTGCTGGAGTGTCTCTTCTCAAGGTCTCCTTGTCTCCACGCTTGGCTGTCTTCTGCACAGCTACCCCCAAAGCTGTAGCAGGGAGATCTCCCTCTGTTTGGTTTTGTCAAATCCCCTGTGTAATCTCCAGTGAAGAAATGGGTGTAAAGGTAAAATTTTGAATTATTTTTGTATTTGGAAAATTATTCTGTTTTCTCATTTGTTGTTTCTTTCCCATGGCAGACAGCCCTAAGTTGAAAATAATTCATTTCCTGGCACTACTTTCATTAACATTCCCCTAGATTGTAGTTTTGTTGTTGCTGTCTCTGAGATTTTGTATAATTTTACTCCATGTCTGGTGCTCTAAAGCTATCAAAATTTTTCTGCAAAGGGTGGTATAGTAAATGTCTCTTGTTTGTTGTCTATGCTGTCTGTAACCTGGCTACTCATGTGTGACACTGTAGCAGGATGGCAACTTAGTGACCAGGCAGATGAGCAAGCACATCCATACTTCAATCAATTATTCACAGAAGAAGATGATGGGATAGAATTGGTCCATCAGTTTTAGTATTTTGACCACCATGCTAATGTTTTATAATGCTAGGCTTTGGTGTAGGTTATTTAAATTTGTTGTGCTATGTTATTTGTGGCCTTGGGTGAATCTATGTCACTTTGCTTGGAGAATGTTGACTCTAACAGACTTTTAATAATTTCTTCCTAATGTTTTATTTGCTTGCCTTTTGTGAGGTACCTGTTAGTTACTGTTCTCCTGGAGAGTAAATCTGTCCAGTATAGTCATTTCGCTTGTCTTTATTTCTCTCATGTTCTGTTATGGTTACAGTTTCTAAAATATTTTCTTGGTTTTACTTTTTGACAGTGATCCTTTTATAGACCCTCTGCCAATATGCCAAGCTTTCAGACCTCTTTCCATAGCACCAGGTAACCCCAAGTGCAAAACCCTTTTGCAGTTCCATAGGCTAAGTGGGCTTGTCTTCCCATCCTCCTGTTTCTTCAGAGACACAGTTCCACTAGTCAGTAACAATTCCCCACCAAGTTTTCCTACTCCAAAAATTTATTGGCATCTTTTGTCTGCTGTTGTCTTCTTTCCAGTTCTCTTGTCATCTTTATTTATTTACTGTTATTTTAGTAGACATTTGGGAGAGAATGGAGAGAATATAGTGTTCAACCTGCTATGTTTAATGGGAAGTAAGCACTATTTATTTCCTTTCGTTATTCCTATTTTCTTTGCCTGAGTCATCTCCAAATCCCAAGAACTCATTCTGGTATGATGCAGACTCTCAGATACTGAAGTTCTTTAGTCCCACATCTAGCATTATCAATATTATAATACAAACAAAGACAAAAATCAAACCTGGGACTGAGGTTGAGTAGAGGCATAGGGCCTATTTCTGGATTTGAGAAACTCTGTACAGCAGACAGAATTGGAATTTTGTTCAGAGCATGGAGTCTTGCTTACTGATGGCTTTCTGGTGGCCAAACACAATAGATATTCACTCCATGCCTATATTCATCTTTAAGATAGTTTTCACATTTTTAGTAACTATTTACTTTCCATTTTCTACTTAAGTAAACACAGCCTAACTTGTGTGATGAGAGATGGAGCATAGATTTTTTTATTGTTTTACCAATTTTGATATACATATCTGGACACAGTTTTATGAGAGAATATGGAATTAGCATGATGTAAAAATCTGACCTTAAAATATCATATATGTATTAAAATTTATGCTTCAAGGTGTGACTGACATTTATGCTTCTTTTGTACATTTGGTGGATGATGGAGATGAGGCAAGATGAAAAGGTAGATGGTTTTGAATCACTATTGATTCCATGTCAGTTTTAACTCATTTTGCTCTGGGATGATATCTAACTAGAAACTGTGTCCTTTTGGGGTAATGGAATGGTTGCAAGGGGACCTCATACTTCTTTTATACTTTGCTCATGACTTTGGATCTGTATAGCTAGAAGAAGTACAGTGGTTCTCAACCTTCCTAATTCTGTAACCTTTTAATATAGTTCATCATTAATTATATTGAAAGTGATGACCCCCAGCCATAAAATTCTTTTCATTGCTACTTCATAACTGCAATCTTGTTACTGCTATGAATTGTATTGTAAGTATGTGTGTTTTCCAAAGGTCTTTGGAGACCTCTATAAAAGGGTCATTTGACCCCCAATGAAGTCTTGACCTGAAGGTCAAGAACCACTACTTTAATGATTTATTTAATCTTGTAGTCACAAACTTCAGTGCTCCCAAGTAATTTCTGCTACATTGTACAATCCAGAGGTCACTAATGGCTGGTGTTGGGTAAGTAAAAGCTGAGAAACATATTTTGTATTTACTGTGTGTTAAGTGTGTGTAGGTCAGAGGGCTTGCAGAAGTCTGTAACTTCCTTACATTTTGTTGATTCTGGGAATCAAACTCAGGTTATGATTTTGGTGGCAAGCATTTTACCATTTTATTGCAGATTCCAGATACTCATTCTCAATGATTCTGATTCAACATAACTAGGCAGGTCTGGGAATCTGCATCTGTTCCTTACCCACATTCCCAGAGATCATTCACACATTGCTGGACCAAAGGCCACTTTTGGAGAAGCACTCATAGAATCTGTCTTCTCTACAGAGGAGAGAAATGAAGTCTTAGGAAGTAGAGTGACTTGTTCTCAATTTGGTAGTCAGAGGGGTGGGAATGGGCCTGCATGTCTCATAACTGTGCAGTGAATTTCCCCTCTAGAGCACACACTATTATTTTAGTGTCTAGTTACATCATGAACTGAAGATACGAACCACTAGCTTAATGTTTCTTTATTTGTAGTAACCTCTGTTTTTCATAAATGGTTTTCAGATGTTTGGGAATAGCTTCAGCTCAGTCACTCTGTAGCAGGGGACTGAGCTGGGAAAGCCCTTCATTCTGAACCACCCTCATGTGATCTGTTGGATACAGGCTTCTGTGTATTTTCCCCTGAGGCATCATGTCCTAGAAGATTAACATATACTTATTTAGAAAAGCATCCCAAGTGTCCAGGAACCAGACACTTGATGAAATGGGGTACGTGCCGCTGAGCACCTTCTCTCCACATGGTGACTTAGCAACTGTTGATGGGTTCTTGGAGGCAAGGAAGGAAATGTTTTGTATGCCATTATTTCGGATGTTCTCAGCTCTACCACAAACCAGCCAAAGAAATTACCCATATACAATTCTTGTGGTGTCACAGGTTATGAGTACATGGAAAGACATTTTAAGAAATGTTAATAGTGGCTATTAAAACTGTGTACACTTTATGAAAAGTGATCACTGTGACTACTCTTTGAGGAATCAAAGTTGCTTGTTATGAGGCAATTTTGTTGATGTCAGCTGCAACCCGATGTGCAAATTTGTAACTTTCCTTCTGAAGTTCTGTGTCTTATCAGGAGAGGCTAGCCCCTGGGCAGGCATGGTGGCTAACCACCACAAACACGGGGTAGCTTCCATGTGGCCACAAGTGTGTGCATAGTGTGGGACAAGACTACAATCCATGCTGATGGAAGCTCCATCTCAACCCAAAGGTGATAGGCTCCAGAGTAGGGAGAAGACATAGTGCTCTAGATGTACACTCCTCTGAGAGGTCATAGCTATTGCTTAGCTCATATTTTAATGCCAACTTGATTTAATGAGGGTACTAACTATCATGTTATCCCAAGAACACTACTTTCTTCCTTTGGTTCCATTTGCCTTAGTATTTCATGACTTCCAGGGTGTGGTCTAGATTTTTTTTCTCATGTGTGTGCTTTAGAATAAATGACCTGACACTCCTGTATAAGCCTTTAAAATGAACTTTGACGTACTTATTAGTTAAAAACATACAGTTTAAAACTTATGTCACAACCATTTGTTTTTGTTTTAACCATTTGTTTTGGAAGCTCAAGGACAATTTCATTAGAGATTGAAAAGACCATCAACCTCAACCCCAGGGTAGACATGCTATAAATTGTAATTCGAGTTCTAATAGGTCTTAATAATAAAATCCCAGAGTCAGATATAGGGGTAAAAGCTGAAAGATCAGAGAGACAATGGAGCAAGCCACAACCACACTTTACCTTACCAACTTCCCAGCTGAAAAGAGAGCAAGCCCTGTTTCCTCCTTAAAGTGGAATGCAATTAATGTGGATCACAATGGAGTCAGAACTAGTTTGAAAATAGATGGTTTATTAGGAAGTACTCACTCGATGGAGCCAGTCCTGTACAGCCAGACAGGAGAGGGAAAAGAGAGCTGCATGCATACATCCCTGGTCTTTTAAGCCTTGCTATGTCACTCTGACCATATCGAAGTGTGCTTGGTCTGTGTCACCTGTGCCAGCCCCCAAGTGGGCATGGTCAGCATTTCCCCCTACACCTCCTGCCTATATTTCTCTCTCTGCCCAGCCATCTTACTTCCTGTCTGTCTGTCTGTTAGCTAGTGGAAAGCTCCACCCTCTGATGTTCAGACAGTCTTTTATATATCAGACAAGATATTACCACAGTAAATCTCAGCAGCTTCCTGGAGAAGGAGAATAAAATAGAGAAGGAAAGACATGAAATTTAAGTTGCCAGCCTGGAGTCCACCACATGGCAGCAGACAATCCAATGGCAGGGAGTGGGCCTTTAGAGAAAGGGTAAGGTAGGCCAACATACCAGAAAAAGAAAGTTGAGGTTCTAGTTAGCATCCAAAAGAATGAGGCAGGGGGAAAAAAGGAAAGAGAAAGGAAAAGTTGCACCTTAGATTCAGAAAGGGCTCAATGGCAGGTTGGCTTGTAGTGACTGTGTTAGTTCCCACCCGAGAACTCTTCAAGGGAAAAGTATCACATTATCCCCCATCTCTTTAGCATAAATTAAATCAATCCTGCCTTCCTGAGTGGTGGGTGGTCCCTTAATCAGGTTATTGGCCCTATTCAGTTGGAATGTTAGGTCTCCACCCTGGCCAGAGAGTCTAATCTCTTGGTCAGGAATTTTCCCTCAATGGACCTTTACTTCTACCCTAACATACCCCCTCTGAAGAGGTTACCCTAAAATAATTTAGGAGCCAATTGATAGATAAATCAGAGGCCCCAGATACTTCAGGTATCTCTAGCCATTGGTAAAGACAAGAATGCCAAGAGGCTAAGGACATTTCTGCTTTTAGCCAATAAATAAACCAGTTAATTGGAGGGAGTGTTTTTGACTTATACTGTCTAGCCAGTTTCTACATTTTGTTCTTATCACTTTATTCTCTCAAGTGGGTAACTCTAGCTGCCATTATAAGTTCCTTCAACAGTTGAAGAAATCATAGTCTCAGAAATTAAACTTAAGTTTGTATGAGACCTTGTTTAGAAAGCTGTTTCTCATGAGTGATTTCTTCTTGATAAGGAAAATGTTGCCCAGATATAGGACATCACGGCCTTGGCTCAATTCAACACTACAGTGCCTATCTGCAGCCAAGAGAGGCAGGCTTATTATTGCTTTAACCTAAAAGTAAATGATGGCTACATTTCTTCTTAAGCTCTCTAGAAGTTGGCTGGGATGGACCTCACACTGTAAATTCTCACCCCCTAAATTACTAAAGGATAACTAAAACAAATTACTGAGGATAGATCCTGGGCTCATCACTCTGAAGACTCTCCTTGGATACCAAGGAGAAGAAAGAGGAGGAGCCAGATGGATGGATGCCCATCAAGAGATTTGAACTTTGAGTTGGCCATTTAAGCAATAGCCTCTGTTCTAGCCTCCTCCTACTTAGGGCTTGAAATACTCATAGCTCGTCCTTGACTTCTCGCTCATAGTTCTGTCCCTGTACCAGTCAAGGATTTCCTTTGTGTCCTACAACTAGAAGTTATACAAATAAAATCATGGATGCACTGTGGGGTCTTTCCAATAGGTCCAATATGAGAGGACCCTAACTATCATAATTGATGCTCCCATTTACATTGAAGAAGTCATATTGGTTATCACCCCAGTTCCTTAACTATTCCCAAATTCTCTGTTGAGGATGTTAAGTACACTTCTTAACCACCCATCTCCAGTACATTCATTAATTTGCAAAGTTGAAATTATATCAACTGAACAACACTCTATGCTCTTCTCTGAGTTCCTGGCAACTTTCATTCTATTCTATTTTTTCTGTCTCCTGAACTTGCTATCTGAAGTTAATTATATAAGGAGAATAATAGCATTTGTTTTATTTTGTGACTGGCTTATTTGCTTAACATTATGTTTACAAGTTTCATGCATGTTACAGCATGTACCAGAATTTCTTTTCTTTTTGAGACTGACTAGTTCTCCGCTGCATATACCTATCACATCACATTTTATCCATGTTTTCATTTATTGGTAGACAGTGGGTTGCTTACATATCATACTGCTGTAAACAAGCATATTCCATTTCATCTGATATTCAAGTTCATTTTCTATATAAGAGACACCTGCCTTTGAAGACACCTAGTTTTCATTTTTTTTTGTATTCTAGGAAATAATGATTTTCCCTTAAGATACAGAGCTAATATAGGATATTCTTAGAAACTTAATTGTTAAAATAAAATCTCAGTGACATTCTACCCACATCTTGTACATTCAACCAAGATACTCTTATGTTTTATTTTTTCTGTAGTCTGCAAGGTAGAGGACAGTATGTGACAATGATACTCCTTTTTTCTTGTAAGATGAAGAATCATGAAAGAAAAGAAATAACATAATATTTGTGTATACCTTATTGTTACAGCATATAGGGAGGTGAACTGTGAATCAGTGTGTCCAACACAGGCATCTCACCTGCTTCCTGCATGGCCTGATGTCTGGGACAGGTCAGGGGATAGTTTAGGGGTGGGAAGTATACTGAAACAAAGAACAGTAGAATGGGATCCAAACATCCTTTGCTACTTGTTAATCATATGACTTCGAACAAATTAGTCAGGAAACTTGTTTAAAGTCCGTAGAATGGATACTTGTGGGTTGATACCAATTACGTAAGCATACATTCTAAAATGAACAGACATTTATGTTTATAATAAGAAATGTTCCTTTTAAGATTTGTTCTTAGTCTCAATTGCCACAGTAACTGTTTGTGGTATGGTATGACATTTTGATGAATGTATGCAATGCATAATGATCAGATAAGTATCATGTTTATCTGTTATCAGACATGTACATTTCTTTTCAGTGGGAACATCTGAAATCCTCCACTAGCTATTTTTAGACAGTCAGTTAGTTGTTGTCAGCTGTAGCTTTCCTACTGTGCTATACAGCATTAGAAATTAGTCCTATTAACTGTATCCCTGTGTCCACCAGCCACCCTTTCTTCATCTCTCCCTCACCCACACTCATCCAAAGTTCTGGTAAGCACTATGGTTTTCTCTATTTATTTGATGTCATGTTTTTAGAGTCTACATATAAATGAAGACATGATGCATTTGTCTTTCTGTTACTGACTTATTTCACTTAACAGATTATTTACCAGTTCTATTTGCTTTCTGGGAATAGCTTCTTCTAATATTTTCTCAATAGAATCTCTCTCTCTCTCTCTCTCTCTCTCTCTCTCTCTCTCTCTCTCTCTCTTCTCTGTGTGGTGTGTGTGTGTGCGTGCGCGCGCACGCACACACACATACACACACACACACACACACACACTAAAAGACCTTTGTCTAGTAATTCATTGGTAGATACTTAGGTTGATTGCTTATTTGGCTATTGTGTGAATAGTCTGACAACAAATGTATGAGTGCAGAGATCTCCATACACTAACTTAGATTTATTTGAATATCTCCCAGAGGCAGGGTCACTGAATACTGTGTTAGTCTTTTTTCTATTTTGTTAATGGAGGAAACTCCTAACTGTTTTCCATAAAGACTGTGCTAGTTTGCATTGTCACCAAAAGTGGCTGGCAGTTCCAGTTTTCTGCTTCCTTATAAGGCTGTTATTATTATTATTATTATTATTATTATTATTATTTATTATTTTACTGTTCTACACTAGCCATCCTAACTGGGCTGAGGTGATGCTGTAGTTTTAGTTTGTTTTTCCTCAGTAATTAGTGATATATAACATGATCCAAGTGTGCATGTGTGTGCATGCATAAGGTATGTGTGTTTACACATGGATATGGAGACCAGGGTTCAGTATCCAGTATCTTTTTTCAGATTTCATTTTATTTTGTGGAAAGAGGTCTCTTCGTGGAACCTGGAGGCCACTGATTGGCTGGACCGGCTGAGAACAAGCTCTGGGGTTCCATCTGTTTTCTTCTCCAGTGCTAGGAGTGACTTTTATTTTCAAGCTTGTCATATGAACTTGTTTTCATGCTTGCATAGCAAGCACCTTAGAACCTATCCTCATATCGATAGATCAAACCTTTTCTATTTGTTGGTTTTCCATTGTTCACTTTTGAGATTGTGATCTCATTACAATATTCCTCCCTTCCTTTTCTTCAGTCTAAACTCTCTCATATACCCCTACCCACTCTCCTTCAAATTCATGGCCTCTTTTTGCATTGTCATTGTACACATATATGTATTTGTTTATTAGTGTATACATATTCTTAAATATAAGCTGTTGAGACCATATAATGTTTCTTGTATGTATGTTTTCAGGACTGACTGTTTGACATCAAACAACTAGTTGGGTTTTTCTATTATATTTTTAGTTCTTTATGTATTTTAGGAAGCACTTCCTTATCAGATGAATAGTTCCTAGATATGTGCTCCCATTCTGAAGTTTATCTTTTTGTTTGATGTTTCTTTTGGTAAAAAAATATTTTATTATCATATAACTTTTCAAATGATTTCTTGAAATTTTGCTTATCTTTGTTATTGGGGTCATATCCAAGAAACTTTTGCCTAGGCCAATGTCCTGAAACAAATTTTCTGTATTTCATTGTTAGGTCCTACATTTAAATCTTTGATCTGTTTTGATTACTTTGTATATAGCAAGGCATATAGGGATTTGGTTTTTTTTCTTCTGTAAGTGAGTATCCAATATACATATTATCATTATTGGAGATAATGTACGTTTGTAAAAGTCAGTTGACTGAATGAAGTAGTTGACACAGGAAGTTTACAAATTTGATGACAGCCTAGCTTCCTTGGCAAGACCTTATTTAGAACAAAAAGCAATTTTTTAAAAGTTAGTTGACTATCAGTGGTGGATAATGTGTTCTTCAAGTGTCTTTTGTTTGGTAGATATAACAATTTTGCTGCAGTTTTCTTCTTCTTCTTCTTCTTCTTCTTCTTCTTCTTCTTCTTCTTCTTCTTCTTCTTCTTCTTCTTCTTCTTCTTCTTCTTCTTTTTTGAGGAGGAGGAACTGGATGTTCTCTCCATTGATGAATGTGGGATGTCCATAACTATTATTAGTGTTATAGTCTAGCCTTTAGACTATATTTGTATAGTTTGTATTCTAAACTTGAATACTCCAGCAGAGTAACCATGATGGTTATTTCCTACTGTTTGAGATGATTCCTGTGTTTTTCTTTTCATCAAGGTTTTGCTATTTTTCCAAGGTTTGTTCAAATTCCTGGCCTCAAGTAGTCCCCCTTGTAGTGAGATATTGACCCCGCCCATACCTGTAGCAATGGGCATGGTCACAGGTGAGGACGTGATGGAGGACAGGACTAGATCTGGGGGTCTCGGACCCCAGAGCTCTCTCTTGCTGCTAGTTGGGTCACAGGGAACAGCCTGGGAGGATCCTTGGAGCTGGAACCTGTGGCAGTCACCTGCCTCTTGTGTAAGTGTATTCTCCCCAAATAAGCTTTGCTTAACCTGGACTGAGTCTAGTGAACCTTGTTTCCCATACAATATCTGGTGTCAGATGTGGGATATACCTTGGTGGATGACCTATCATTTCTCCTCATCAAGAGATTTCTCCTGTTCGAACCACATGTCAGCCAACTTTGATGGTATCCAAAACTTTTCTTTTCCTGTAGAAACAAAGGCATAACCCCTACCCCAATGTAACACATATACTGATTTCCATCCTGAGGTCAATACATCCTTGGAGTACATTGGCTGATTTAGTTCAAAAGTTTTTTCTATTGTCCAGTGTCTTTCTGCAGCTGGTTTTTCTTTCTTATTAGCTTCAAGAAAGTTTAATGCTAGTAAAGCATTATGTAGTCTGTGTTTGGGGGTCTTTGTTTCCCCTGCCTGTTTATAGAGAATTTCCTTTAAAGTGAGATTAGATCTCTCAACCACTGCTTACCCTATAGGATTATGTGGTATACCAGTTATATGCTTTATGTTTTAATATTTAAAAAACTGTTCCAATTTGCTGGAGACATATGCTGGAACATTGTCAGTTTTTATTTGTGCAGGTATACCCATAATGGCCATTACCTCTAATAGATGTGTGATAACATAATCAGTCTTTTCAGAGCTCAGAGCAGTGACCCGTTGAAACACTAAAATGGGTGTATTGTATGGTGCATATATTTTAATTTCCCCATTCTGCAAAGTAAAACACATCCATTTGCCAAATTTCATTTATATGTATATCTTTGGGATTGCTGCCTGTTGGTAATGGAGTTACATTTCTTTACTATTTCCTTGGCTTGTTGCCAAGTTATGGAAAAATCCATTTTTAAACCTTTGCTATTAACCTGGTGTTTATATGAAATTCTGAGGCTTCTAGCACACTTCCTATTAATAAATCATCAATCTCATTGTTGCCTTGTGCTAGAGGATCTGGCAGACACATAAGGGATCTGATGATATATATATATATATATAATATATATATTATATATATATTAATTAAACAATGAAGTTAATTCTGTATCATCAGGGATAAATTCAGAAGATTCAATGTGTAAGATGACTCTGTCTGCATAATGTGAGTCATTAACTATATTGAGAGGTTCTATAAAATCTTTAAGTACCATGAGAATGGCATACAATTCTGCCTTTTGTACTTATATTGCCTGATTTATATCCTGCTTTACTTGATTTGTTTGCATCAGTGTAGAATGTAGGGACTCCAGAGATTGGTGTTTTTCTGACAATGTGTGGAAATATCTAAATCATTTTCTTTATGAATTTTATTCTCTCACTTTTGGGATAACTGTTCCTAATCTTTCCCCAAAAGTTACTGCAAGCTCTTTGCCAATATTCATTATCCTTCCATAAGGAGGAAATTTCCTCATTAGTTAAAGGTACTATAATTTCTGCTGGGTCCCTTCCTGTCAGTTAACGAAGTCTTAATTTACCTTTTAAAATCAAATCAGTGATCTTTTCTATATATGTTTTTAGTTTTTATTCTGTTTATGTGGTAGAACTATCCATTCTAATATGATGGCTTCTCTCTGCATCAAAATCCCTGAAGAGTATTCTCTAGATGGTATTATAACTAGAATACAGTCTAGTTCTGGATCCAAATGGTCCATGTGTGCTTCTAGTATTCTCTTTTCTACCCATTCTCATTATTTTTCAGCTTCAGTTGATAATATTCATGGACTATTTAAGTCCCCTTTTAGGGATATTTTCAAGTTTTTCAAATCATGCCCTTCTACTCCAATAATAGTCTGTAGTTGAGAAATCTCTCCTAGTAATTTTTCAAGATCATTAAGAGTCTGGTAATGATCTCTCCTGATCTGTACCTTTTGTAGTTTTATTTATTTTACCTATTTTATATCCTAAATAATTGATAGAATCTCCTCTTTGTATGTTTTCAGGGCAATCTGTAATCCTCAGTAAGGTAAAACTTCCTTTACTGTTTCAAACATTTTTTTCAACATTCCTCCCTTAGAAACATCCAGCAATATATCATCCATATAATGGTAAATTATGGATTGTGGAAATTGTTTATGAATTATTTCCAAAGGTTTTGCACAAAATATTGGCACAGGGTGGGACTATTTAACATTCCCTGAGGCAAGACCTTCCATTGATATCTCTTAACTGGCTGAGAATTGTAAGTAGGCACCCTGAAGGCAAATTTTTCCCTATCTTTTTCTTGTAAAAGTATAGTGAAGAAGCAATCTTTTAAATCAATAACTATAATAGGCCTTTCTTTCGGTATCAGAGAAGGCTGTAGAGAGCCCATTGGCTAAATTACTTTATTGATGGCTCTCAGGACTGTAAGCATCCCCCACCTTCCAGATTTCTTTTTGATAACAAATACAGGAGAATCCCAAGGGCTGGTAGATTATTCTATATATCCAGCATTAAGCTGTTCCTGAACCAGCTTTTGTAAAGCCTCTAAATTCTCAGAGGTCATTGGCCATTGCCCTACCCAGACAGATTCATCTGTTAGCCATTTTAAGGATAGGGCTTTTGGTTCCTCTGTAAGTCTGGATTTTGTATTGTGTTTATATACAGCCTGGAGGCTTGGTATCTGTTTTCTGTAGTGTCTTAAAATGTTTTCCCACAACCATGAGCTTGTTTATGTTCATATCTGATACTGGAGAAATGTTAATCTGGGTATTCCATTGCTGCAATAGATCATGACCCCATAGATTTATCGCCATATTAGCCACATATTGTCTCAGCTTTCCTCTTTGTCCTTCTGTTGCTATACACTCAACCATCTCATGCTTAGTTTTACTTGAGATAGGTTTCCAATACTTAAGAATTGAACATTTGCCTCCTGCAGAAACCCTCTTGGGCCAAGATTTTTGAGTTATAATAGTTATGTCTGCCCCTATGTCTACTAAACCCATTAGCATAATGTTATTTATTTGTACTCTTAATTTAGGTAGATCATTTATAGAAGTTTGCCAAAATATATGTTTTTTGATTCCTCCATGTATTTTTGATTCACCCTCTGTAGCTAGTCTACCATCCAGAGAAGTATGATATTTTTACAATAGGCACTGGACTTTTGTAACCATCCTGAGGGGGATTGTCCTCCACAGTGACTGGGAATGACTGAACCACTTTGAACATGGGGGCCTTCTAGAGTCCTCCCAAAGAGTTTCCTAATTGTAAAGGGTTAATTTGTTTGTCCCTGGTCGATCTACATTCATTGGCCCAGTGTTGACCTTTGCCACATCTTCTACATAATCCAGAAGGTTGAGGCCTTCTGTTTGATTCATTTCTAGAAGGAACATTATTTCTAGGAATGCCTTGCCTACAATTTATTCTTAGATGTCTTATTCTACCACAGTTAAAACATCTGGTATTTTTATGTCTTTTTAAACATTTTGAGATCGCTTCTCCTACCCGAGCTTCCATGTCATCACAGTTGAAACATCTGGTGTCTTGATATCTATTCAAACCTTTGGATATTGCTTCAGTTGTCATAATCATTATACTCAGTGTTGACTGTATACAGGACCCATTCATCCAATGGTGATGATCTGATCTTTAAGGGCCAAAGCACTTTTTTGTATTGTGGATTCTCAATCTCATAAGCTAGAGATTCTATGAGTATTTGCCTAGAATTTGAATCTGCTCCCTATAATTCTACTGCTCTGGAAATCTTTGTAAAAATTCACTATATTGTTCCCTCAGTCCCTGCTTCACATTGGTATCGGATTCTATTCTCTCTCCTGGTTCATGAACCTTATCCCAAGCATTCAAATCTGCTGTATGGCATAGAGGCAAGATGTGTTCATCATATGCAACTTGAGTCTCTGGATCAGCATAAAGACTCTCACCAAGAATTTTATCTTGGGGAGCTTTATAACCTTTCTTTAAGCCTTGAAGTACAAGGGCTTTTGCTCCTTCTGTCCATAAAGCCCTCCATTATATTTGAGATGAATTTTCAAGGACAGCTGACATTAGTTGGCCCTAATCCTTGGGGGGTCACCCTATTACTCCTTGCCCATGACTCTACTAATTGCCTCACGTATGGTGAGTGCATGCCATAAGAGACTACTGCTTCCTTTATACCTTTTAAGTCTTTCATACTTGTTGTTTCCCACTGACATTTAAGGAAACGTCTTGGGTGTTTTTTCATTGCTGTTTTTTCAGTAACAGCCATGCAGAAAGCCATAGGAGGATCCCTGAAGCTGGAACCTATGGCAGTCACCCACCTCTTGTGTAAGTGTAATCTCCCCAAATAAGCTTCACTTAACCTGGACTGAGTCTAGTGAATCTTGATTCCCACACAATATCCCCTGTCTCAGCCTCCAGTGTTTCTGAGATAACTGAGACTTGGGTACAACCACTATGCCTGTCCTGTATCCTGTATTGCTAGATAGGAATTATCTTTTTGCTTTCAGTTTTGTTTTTAAAGTGTTTGCTTCAATCCATATTCTATCTGAGAAAGGCCACTCCTGCTTGTTCCAGAGTTCCATTTACATGGTTTAGTTTTCCCCATCTCTTCACTGTAAAAGTGGTAAATGGAGTTTCTCATTGACACCGTATTTTTGGAACTAGACCTAACAAAAAAAGATCTTCAGTTGTTCCACATCTTTTGATGGAGGAATTTGGTATGTGCATATTCAAGATGAATATTGGTAAGTCACTCTGTAAGCCTTTATCTAGTTGCTTCCTGTTTCTAAAGACTTCCATCCTCTTTTGTTCATTCTTGTGGTTTAGAGGTTTTCTATGTTGGTAGGGAATGTTTTGTTTTCTTTGTTGTCATAGTTCAGGTTACTATTGCTGGAATGAAACACTGACCAAATAAAGTTGGATATGAAAGGGTTTATTTCACTAGCAGTTTTATACAATAGTTTATTATTAAAAGCAGTGAGGGCAGGAACTCAATCAGGTCGGGAACCTGGAGGCAGGAGCTGATGCTAAGGCCACAGAGGGGTGCTGCTTACTGGCTTGCTCCTCATGGCTTGCTTAGCCTGATTTCTTGTAGACCCAGGACCACCATCCCAGAAATGGCATCACCCATAATGGGCTGGGCTCTACCCCATCAGTCACTGATTAAGAAAATGTCCTATAGGTTTGCCTACAGCCTGATTTTATGGAGGAATTTTCTTAATTGAGATTCCCTCCTCTTCTCATGGACCCTGTGCCATGACCTTAAAAGAATCAAGATTGTTCCTATTCCAGAGATTGGACATAATTTTCTCTCTGTTTGGAGGCCCTTTCACTTATTTATTTATTTATTTATTTATTTATTTATTTTTATGTATGTTCCTTTCTCTTGGTCTGAAGTTTGAATATCATTTTCATTTAAAATCCTGTTCTTTCATGTCTCATCACAGTTGATGTTGGCTCACTTCCATTGTTTTATCTCAAAATTCCTAGTTGTAATACTTGTAATTTGTAATGATACTAGTTTGTGTTTTGTGTGTATGTCTGTCATCCCCACCATTGTTAACTGGAGCTTGAAGACCTAGCTGTCAACTCCACATACGCTGTGGTGGTTTGAATAAGAATGGTCCATGCCTGCCTCCATGTTTCCCACAATGTTGATAATGATAATTTACTAAACCTCTGAAATTGTAAACAAGTCCCCAGTTAAATGCTTTCCTTAGTAATATTGCCTTGATCATGAGGTCTCTTCAAAGCAATCAAACAGTGACTAAGACATTTGCCACATCTATCTCCATGCATGATGGATAAAGAAGTAATTAAATTTTTTTCAAATGTATGTAGTGACAATACTTCCCTAAATGTAGTTTTGTTTATTAAACAAATACACACCCTGTTAATCACATCATGACCTTCAGGTATTTCTCCAAGAAACATTAGCCATTCACAGCTATGGCAAAAAATAATATTTTTAAAGAGTTATTTCTTGGGAACATGTGAAATGCAATTTGCAAGGCTCAAGTGGAGGTCATTTAGGGATCTGGTTGTTGGCTCTCAATGTCACACTGGTGCCTGGTTCTGTATGACAGATGGAGCAATTCAATGCTGAATTGCTGGTGTAGTAATCTAGGGAGTGGAATGTGTAACTTATGTCAACATTTTGTGTTCACATTCCTCAACAGACTCCAAAAGGGACCTAATCATAATGTCCCCATGAGAACTCTGTTCCATGGCCACACTTCCCAGCATCAGAGATCATGAGGTCTTCTGAAAGCTCAGAAGGTCACAGTACACTTGGAAAGTCATACATACTACATTCAGGTACAAGAATGTAATCAATGCCTGCATGTAAATGGATCAACAAGTAAGTCACTTTCTAGAATGTAAGAGTAGTTAAGCAGTCCCTGAAAACAGTGGCAGGAGTTATGGTGTAGAAAGGTTTTTTGCCTGCGTCATCTTTTAAAATTGTGAAGTAAAACACGATAGCATGGAGTAAAGGAAAATGGAATAAAAATGCCCTGTTTGTATGAACTATTGAAAAAGAACGCATTGCAAGCCTCTTCTTGTGTTGCTATCTTCATGACAGGCACAGATTAGCATCTTACTAGCTGAATGCAAGCCCAGAGAGGGCTCTGGTTGGGCTTCTGGCATCATTGTCCTTAAGAGTTTTTTTTTTTTTTTTTTTTTTTTTTTTTTTTTTTTTCCAATGGGCTATTTTCAGCTCTCAAATCACCTGATAAGCCTTAGTCTTTTGATGAACTACACATAAAGGCCAGTGCTCAATCTCATGGGACTGTTCATCAAATAGGTTCTGTTTGTTTAAAGAGGAAAAAGGGGCCCATTGCATGTCTTCTTCATAATACCGTTGTGACTGATCTATCAGATGACATTGCTGTAGTTCTGTGAGCCAAAGTTAGCCTGGCCATTCTTTCTATTCCAGGAAATGGGAGAAGAAATTTGAGCCAAGTGTTTCTTTTGCAGCTTTTGAGCTCCCCCCCACCTCTTTTATAAAAGTCTTCTCTTTACCAGAAAGAAGGGAGGTATTCTGAGCTTGATGGATTTAGAGGGGGGTAGGGCATTGTCCACTGCACTGAGGTACTCCTAAGACGGCCTTTGTATCATCCATCCAACTTTTACCTCAGCATCTTTTCTGACCGTTCAGAGGCAAACCCATTTTGAGACAAGCCACAGACCACAAACAGGAAAACCTTGTGCATTTTTAATTCAAAGCCTTCAAAAAAAGGTAGTTTGATAACTGGATAGTTTCCCAGAAATACTGTACTTCCTGCAACAACCTTTCGTGTTTTCCTACAGCAGAAGGTGGTATTCCTAATAAACAGGCAATAGGAAGTGGTCTCAGACCACAAAGCCCACCTCCACAGTGACACATTTCCTCCACAAGGCCATACCTCCTAATAGCTCTACTCCCTTTGGGGCCATTTTCTTTGATTTTCTCTCTGATTATCCCTTAGCCTCTCAAGTGGACACTGAGTGATATCAGCAGTGCCTCTCCCATTTTCTTTCATTTTTATTAGAAAATCATGAAAATATATATTGTAAAGGATAGTTATTTAAGCTATATAAATGTTTTAAATTAATTTTTATTCAAATTAAAAACAATCTTATTTTACATACCAATCCCAGTTCCCTTCCCTCCTGTCCTCTCATTCCTCCCACCATCTCCCCAGCCCACTGCCCATCCACTCCTCAGGGAGGGTGAGACTTTCCATGGGGAATCCTCAAAGTCTGTCACATCATTTTGGGCAGGACCTAGGCACTCCCCTGTGTATCTAGGCTGAGATAATATCCCTCCATAGGGAATGTGCTTCCAAAGCCCATTTGTGCACTAAAGATAAATGTAGGTTCCCCTGCCAAAGGCCCTATAGACTGCCCAAGCCCCACAACTGACACTCACATTCAGAGGGCCTAGTTCAGTCTTAGGCAGGTTCCCTAGCTGTCAGTCTGGAGTCCCTGACATCCCACTGGCTCAGATCAGCTGTTTCTGTGCCTTTCTCCAGCATTGTCTTGATCCCTTTACTCATCACTCCTCCCTCTCTACAACTGGATTCCAGGAGTTCAACTTAGTGCTTAGCTGTGGGTGTCTGCATCTGTCTCCATCAGATACTGGATGAAGGACCTATGATGGCATTTAAGGTAGTCATCAATCTCATTATAGGGGAAGGACATTTAAGGTAGCCTCTCCACTATTGCTTAGATTCTTAGTTGGGGTCATCCTTGTGGATTCCTGGAGATTTCCCTAGTGACAGTTTTCTCGTTAAGCTCATAACTGCTCCCTCTATTAAGGTATCTTTCCTTGCTCTCCTCTGTTCTTCCCCCAACTTGACCTTCCTGATCCCTCATGTTCTCCTCCCTACTCCCCTTCTCCTCTCCTCTTTCTCCTACTTCCCCTCTACCCCATGCTCCCAATTTATTCAGGAGAGCTTGTCCCTTTCCTCTTCTTGGTCAGTCTATATATGTCTCTCTTAGGGTCCTCCTTGTTTCCTAGCTTCTCTGGGGTTGTGGATTGTAGGCTGGTTATCCTTTGCTCTATGTCTATTATGCACTTATGAGTGAGTACATACCATGTTTTTCTTTCTGTGTCTGGGCTACCTCACTCGGGATGGTTTCTTCTAGTTCCATCTATTTGCCTGTGAATTCCGTGGCCTATCTCCAAAATATACAAAGAACTCAAGAAACTAGTCACCAAAACATCAAATAATCCAATTAAAAAAATGGGGTATAGATCTAAATAGAGAATTCTCAATGGAGGAATCTCAAATGGCTGGAAGGCACTTAAGAGATTGCTCAGCATCTTTAGCCATCAGGGAAATGCAAATCAAAAAACTCTGAGATACCATCTCACACCTGTCAGAATGGCCAAATCAAAAAACGCCAATGATAGTTTATCCTGGAGAGGATATGGACAAAGGGTTACACACCTCCATTGCTGGTGGAAATGCAAACTTTTACAGCCACTTTGGAAATCACTATGGCAGTTTCTCAGGAAAATGGGAATCAGTCTACTTCAAGATCCAGCAATTCCACTCTTAGGCATATACCCAAAGGATGAACATTCATATGATAAGGATATCTGTTCAGCTGTGTTTATAGCAGCATTATTTGTAATAGCCAGAACCTGGAAGCAACCTAGATGCCCTTCCACCACAGAATGGATAAAGAAAATGTAATACATTTACACAATAGAGTACTACTCATGGGTAAAAAACAATGGAATCTTGAAATTCGCAGGCAAATGGGCCATTTTCTTTCAAACCACCATATTCCTCTCCATGGGCCCCCAGGTTTTTAGTTATATCATAATGCAAAAATGAATTCAGTCCTACATCAGAAGTCCCCATAGTCTATAACAATGTCAGACTTATTTAAATGTCTATTGATCAAAGTCTCTTCTGAGATTCATGCAATCTCTTAACTGTAATCCCCTATAAAATCAAAATCAAAAGGTTGATCACATACTTCCAACATATATGGCACAGGATATATATTGTCATTCCAAAACATAGAGAAAGAAGCATAGTGAAGAAATACTGGACCAAAGCAACACCAAAAGAAAAAAAAAAAAAAACATCTGGGAAACTCCAAACCACATCTCCATGTCTGATGTCAAAATTTTCTTCAGATCTCCAACTCCTTTAACTTTGTTGACTGCAACATCCTTCTTTCTTTTGGGCTGGTTCCACTCCCTGTTAACAGCTTTCCTTGACAGGTATCCCACAGCTCTGGCATCTCCAACATCTTGGGTTCTCCAAGTCAAGCCAGGCTTCAACTTCACAGCTTCTTGCCATGGCCTCTCTAGGCTTCCATTCAAGTACACAACCGACACATAGCTGGCCTCAGCAGCTTTCCTTAGTTGTGGAGGCAAATTCCATAGTTCCTTTCTTCTTTCCTTAATTCCAGAACCTCATGGCCCGTGGCCTAAACTGCCAAGGTCTGCTGCTTATTGGGCCTGGTACATGGCCCCCTTGTTCAATTATGTCTTAACCAACTTTCTCTTTTTGATGGTTAGAGCAGGCCGACCAAAAAATCACAAGAATGATTTCTAGGCAACCTACGAAAATACTTCTGAAACCTCTTGAGTCAGGCACTCACAGTTCAAATCATTGTCAGCACCTTTGTCTTCCATGTTCCTACTAGTGTGGCACATTAAGTAGTGCTTAAAGCATTCCACTGCTTCCCTAAAGTACCAAAGACCTAATTCCTCCAAACAAAAAAGCATGGTCAGGCCTTTCACAGCAGTACCTCAGTCTTCGGAATCAACTTCTGCATTAGGATTTCTCTTGCTTTGAAAAGACATCACATCCATGATAATTATTATAAAAATTTAATTAGGATGACATTTTCAGGGGTTAAGTCCAATATCATCATAGTGGGGAGCATGGTGGTATGCAGACAGACATGGTGGTGGCTACATCTTTATATGCAGGCAACAGGAAGTAGTCTCATACATTGGGCAGTGTCTTGAGCATGTTTCAAACCTCAAAACCCAGATCCACAGTGACATACTTCCTCCAACAAGGTCATACCTCCTAGTAGTGCCACTCTCTTTGGGGACCATTTTCTTTCAAACCACCACACCAGGTAAGCACCATCCTGCTTCTTGTGCTTCTAATGAAATCTTAAATAGATTGATTGCATTTACATGAAAGTTACCACAGCTGTGACCATAATCCAGCCCCCAAAATATGTTGCCTTAGGATAAGTAAGGGTGTTTGTGTTAAGTTCCATTGAGGTAGGAAACGATAAATTCCCAAACCCAAGAATCTATAGTTTGGAAGTTTCTTACAGCCTTGATGATTTCAAACAAGTTGGTCTATCATCATCTTCTCTGTATATTATGAAAACTGGTCTCAGTTAAAGCTAGAACTCACTCTATATCAGTGGTTCTCAACTCGTGGGTCATGACCTGTTTGTGGGGATAGATCGGGCATCCTGTATATCAGATATTTACATTACGATTCGTAACAGTAGCCAAATTACAGTTTTGAAGTAGCAGTGAAATAATTCTATGGTTTGATATCAGTACAACATGAGGAACTGTATTAAAGGGCCACAGCATTAGGAAGGTTGAGAATGACTGCTTAAGATGCTGGGTGGAGAGGGCTCAGCAGGACCCCTGCAGACTGTAGTGTTTGAACTGCATTTTACTTGATCATCTTTGCCCATCTCTTGCAGCATGCCATTCCAGCTGTATTTTGTTGTTGTTGATGCTAGGATTTCCTCTGAAGCAGATCACTTTCCGTGGCTAAATGCTGGTAGGTGGGATTTTGGCAGCTTGTCAGTCAATCAGAGCTCTCATATCTCTTCCTTGAAGTTGTACTACTACCTTATGGATTCAGTAGCCTCTGAGAGCTGAGCTGGTACTTCAAGGTTCATTGACCATTCTTCCATCAACTTCTGGAATGGGGCCTGTCTTAGTCACTGCTCTATTTCTGTGAAGAAACACCTATAACCAAGGCAGTTCTTATAAGAGAAAGCATTTAATTTGAGGCATGCCTACAGTTTCAGAGGCTTAGTCCATTCATATTATGGCAGGAAACACATTAACTGGTAGGTGTGGTACTGGAGATGTCATTCAGAACTTCCTATTAATGCACAAGCAGAGAAGCAGATAGATAAATAGATAGATAGATAGATAGATAGATAGATAGAGGAGAGAGAGAGAGAGAAGAGAGAGAGAGAGAGAGAGAGAGAGAGAGAGAGAGAGAGAGAGAGAGAGAGAGAGAGAGAGAGAGGGTGGGCCTGTCAAGTTTCTGAAGCCTCAAAGTCCACCCTCCAGTGACACACTTCCTCCATCAAGGCCATACCTACTCCAACAAGGTCATATCTCCTAATCCTTTTAAACAGTTTCATTCACTGGTAACCAAGCATTTAAGTATATGAGCCTATGGAGGCCATTTTATTCAAATTACAATAGGAGTCTTGGGTGTAGAGCAGATGAAGTTGAATATTAGGTATATGCTTCTTTGATGACATTTCTGAGATATGATGAGAAGAAATTGAGTTTGCATACAGTGAATAGCTGGTCACTATTGCTCCTTAGGCTTTTGGTGTCCTGCTTGACTTGTTTCAGTTAGAAGCCTTCCTTGTGATAATTTTTAAAAAAGTTACCTAGAGTTTTTCTATCTAGAACTGTATAAAGTTCTCTTACAGAGCTATTCATTTCACGAGTATCACTGGGCCTGGGATTTTAGAACAAATGACAATATCAATCTCTGCCTCAGTCTTTATCTCCTCTTCTATGTGCATCTTCCCCTTCTCTTTATGAGAGTGGTTGAAACTCCCTCAAACAATCTGACATATTTTACTCATCTCAGAATCCCAGTGCCTTGTTTTCAGATCCTAAATTGCCACATAAAATTCACTACTAATGACACAAAGACTCTTATTCCCTTCACTCTCAAGACTGTTCTGTGGGTTAGGTAGGGACAAATACATTTCCCTTAGAGTTTGGGGGTGGTTTTCCTTTTGACTCTAGTGATCTAAGTCATTAGATAATTGTTATCCAAATTGTGAACTTTTTTTTATTAAGACAAATACAAGGAATTTACAAAGTCAGTGGAATTCCTTTAGGCTTACCACCTGGGAAACTTCCTGAACTGGGAGCTGAACTTGATAATTTCTCAACATTGCAGGATATACTTCTGCAAATGGCTTCAGTTCTTATTATCTGGATTTTGTACATCATTTTTGTCAGATTAATTACAAAGGATCAATAATCTTTGTGGACAGGACTAAGCCCTGTTTATTCTTGGGTACAATATGTCAAGACTAGCACTATTCATGGCAGAACCTCCTTAGATCAGTGGTCCTGAACATGTGGGTCACAATCCACTTAATGGTCTCATATCTGATATCCCGCTTATCAGTTATTTATATTATAACTCATAATAGTAGCAACATTATAGGTCTTAACATTGATTATGGGAAAGGCACTATTTAATTAGCTTCAATGTCTCGTATGCCCTTCTCAGTATGTAATCTGGGTGATCCTGTTAATTTGAGCCAGGTCAAATTATATATCCATGTTATATACCCTCCAGAAATTTCCCAGTTCCTCCAGAGGTTTATAACACCTGGTCACCTCTGTGATCTACTCTTCTATCTTCCCTTTACTTATAGTTCTCCATCCATTGCTCTCTTTGCTATTTCTCAAATCTGAAAGATACACCTCAAGGCTCTACATTTTGTATTTATGCCTTGAAAAAATTAAATTAAAACCCTTATTTACTCATTCTACTCTTCCAATTTGTTGATAAGTAGGCATATAACATTTTATCTAAGAATAATTGCCTTGTATTTGTATTTCTGTTTGAAAGGAGTCTACATATAAAACCAGTATGCCTTGTCTCCCTCTGTGGATTTGTTTTTACTTCCCCTTTCAATTACACATAATAGTTGAAATCGCCACTTTCTGAGCTTTTTAGTCAGTCATAGTATTCCATTGTTGATCATGGTTCTTTTGTTCTACCCATTGAGGTGTATTCTATATTCATTGACTCTTGAGCTCAAAGCAGATTGGATTTAGGCATAACATCATTAGAAACTCATAGATGACCAAACACGGCCAATGACCAAGCCTTCTCTCATTTAGGGCCTGGGGGAGGGAACACAGGCTCAGCATTATAACACATGATGGGCAGGGTAGCTTCAGGCAAGCCTTGAAATTTAGGGAGGATTTTGTTTATCATTTGTAAACGGATGAAGATTGAGAAGTTGGTTTCTGAGGTCATGCCAGAATTTGGTTTACTTTGGTCCCCTTTCTCAAGTAAAACTTCAGGTATCTCTTGAAGAGTGAGAAGCCGTCAGTGGCACTGGCAGTGAGTTTTATAGTTTTTGATGTGTTCCATGTGACTTTTGGTAAAAGGGCAGTAGGTTAGAGTGGGCTGTGTGTGAGGTTTCCCATGAGTGTTGTTCCTATTTGCTTACATGTGGGAGTGAGCACTTTGCCCTCAGAGGCCTCTGTGGTCTCTGCAGGTCTAACCATCAGCAGCTATCTTCTTTTTTTTCAGGGCTGAGACTGAGAACCCCAGACTCCTCTGTTCATACATGCTGAGTCCAGTTTTGAAAGCATTTTTTGTGTAATGATTCTGCAGACTGCAAAGAAGAATAAACCAAGGAGGCACACTTCTGTGGGTGTGGTTGGGGGCTGCCTTTATCTTTGCAAATTTAGTTTAAAAGTTTTGATACTATGATTACATTTTCTCCTCTCTTTCCTCTGTCCAAATCTTATATATCCCTCCTTGCTCTCTTTCACATTCATGAACCTTGACCCCCCCCCCCACTTTTCATTAATGGGCATTCTAGGGGAAGCTTCATCTCTTGTAGAAATGACTTAGTTGTTAACCCAAAGGCAGCCAGGATTTGAACTGAATTTGCACTCCTCATACTCTTTTGTGTCACTGTGAATATTACTGTTGTTGCCCTCTGTCTCTTTGTTACTGCCACTGCCAAGCCAAGGTCTCTTGAGTTAATTTCAGCTTAACATGGAGTGTACCTGAGTTCTCAATTCTGTATTATTATTTCCAGGCAGGGGGCAGGTGTGGATCCTTACTTTTAAACAACCTCATAAACTTGGTTAACATTAACGTAAGAAACTCTATTTATTTATACTCTCTTAGGCACAAGTTATAATAAATGCTTAAGAAAGCTGATATAAGTTGAAAATGTTCTATGACATATATATATATATATATATATATATTATCATAATAATTCTTACTTCTTTTTCTTTTGCTTAAAATAGAATGAAACATAGTACCCTACCAACAAAATACTGCATTTAGACATTAGGAAAAGAGGAAGGTGCTAATGCCTATGTTTAAGCTCAGTAGATCTTGAGGCTTGAATTAAAACCTTAGTGTTGTAAAATTCATGTGCATTTAATTGTGACTTGGTACACCTGCTTGCTTTTAAGAAAAGAAGTAATAGGAGTCTAAGAAGAGGAGAAAGTGATGTGGACACTGGTGACTTCTCTGGTGATATCCTGATGAGTTCAGCAAAAATGATCAGAAACAGATGGGTTCCTCCCACCCCCTCCCCAGCCTTGAAATACACATGGGTTTAAAAACCAAGGGAAACTATGCTTGGAAAAAAAGTGTTCTTTGTTAATGTCAAATGTTTGAATTATAATTTAAGAATTTCAGAGGTTCCAGTAAGTAGTCGTGTGCACTCATCTCTAATTTAGATAGGGTGTGTGCCGGGGCTGAGCATTCAAACTATGCTGTGGCGCTGCATTGAGGGAGGTGGAACAGTCCTGTAAAATGACATAAGGCACAAGGGCCTTATGTGCAAACTCGTTTCACATGGGTTCCTGGGTATTGAGTAACATGAGTTGTGTGTAATTCGACTCTTGGAAAATTTGTAAGGTTTTTGTCTTAGTCTCTGTGCATGAAAGTGGAAACAATTTTAAAGCAATGCCTCCAGGTGCTTGTGGGACATCCTTCCTCTCTGTCCTTCTGCCAAGGGCAGGATGTCATCTCCATGACCGTGTGTTTAACTGGATCTCCTTCACAGTTATAGGTTTGATCAAAAGCTCGTATTCCCAATAGCTAACCCATCAGCTGCAGATGTGCCTCAGAACCGTGCAGACTACACAAGGGTATCACTTGGGGATTAGGAAAACCCCAACTGTGCCATAGCTAAGCTAGAATCCCAGGCATCTTCTCTGGCAACACTCTTCATTGTTTGCTTGGCATATCTTTTCTTGGGCTCTTCAAAGAACGAGGGGCACAGTGACTTTTTGAAGCACAGTTTTGTTTGTTTTTAGGTATGAAACTATCATAAGGGAAGCTATAGTGTATTTCCTGACTTTGAATTGCTTTCCCATGACACTCCACAACCTAAACCTATGTGGAGATTTTCTTTTCTTTTTGGAGGGGAGGGTACAAATCATTACAATGCCTTTTTGTGTAATATTTTTCTTCTGATTGGGAGAAAAATGTCTTTCCTTACATTAATAATATCTCCACACAGAACTCCTATCAAATCCTTCTATTTCTTTTCTTCAATATCCACTGGGTCTTATTTTTCAGTGGCAATTATCACATGGGTTAGTTACACAACTATGTACAGAACAAGACAGCTTTATATTCCTTCAGTCCTGAGAAAGTTACTTCTACAAATTAGTTTTCTTTTACTCATTTAGAGTCTCTTTCCTCTGTTGAACAATGTTTTTTAATATAAAGGTATTGTTGCTTAACCTTTCTAATCCCCCCCATCGGATGCCTCCTTAACAAAAAAAAAACAAAAAAAAACTTCAATATCCATTATCTAATTTCCAATTGATTTCTTCTGTTCTAATCAAAGCCATATCCTTTTGAATCTCCCTTTTGCATTTCTTACTTATGAATTACATTCTATACAACTTAATGTCTGAAGTTCTCAAAACTTTAAAAACCATTGGTAGTCATAAAAACTTTATAATTATCTGATAGGAGTAAACTCATTTTCCCTACACCTGTACTTTGTGGTGCGGCTTCTGAAGCCTGTAAATTGAAACTGATAGCTCTCTTGAGTGGTTGGAAGGTGAGCACAGGAACCATGGAAGGTTTCAACTCAGGGCAAGAAGCTTGTGCAGCCTCCCGCCTAGGTCTGACTATTAGACAAGCCATGGATTCTGAACTTTTCCCCTAAGCGGGATGCCATCTAACAAGAAAGTGTCAAGGAGTATTTTTTTTAAAGGGACATAGTTTCTTTAAGCATTTTTTTTCTAATGCTGCTCACATGCATCATGAAGCATTATTGAAGCAGCAACTCCACGTGTCTCTCCTCGAGAACTGACAGTGAAACAGGTGGAGGCTTTGCTACGGTCTCCAAGTTCTGCTTTCTCTCGAGTGGATCCCGAAGGACTAGAGGTACATTAAGCTCCTTCTGTTCCTGTGAAGTTTTAAGTGTGGATGTGAAGACTAGGATTCTGCATGTAAAAAACAAACAAACAGACAGACAGACAAACAAAAAACCAACAAACTTTAAAAATCTCACCAGCCCGGCGTTCGTGGCGCACGTCTTTAATCCCAGCATTTGGGAGGCAGAAGCAGGTGGATCTCTGTGAGTTCGAGACCAGCCTGGTCTACAAGAACTAGTTCCAGGACAGCCTCCAAAGCCAGAGAGAAACGCTGTCTCGAAAAACCAAAAAAAAAAAAAAAAAATCCTCTCACCATTATCTTTTTATTGAATTCAATCATTTTGAAGTTTTCTTTTGAAAAATAATGTATAACCTGAACATGGAGGTGTACCCTTGTAATCTCGGCTATATTTCAGGCTGAGATAGGAGGATTTCAAGTTTGAGGCCAGCTTAGCAAAATCCTGTCTCAAAAAGAGTGGTTGCTAATAATGGTGTACGTCTGTTGATAGGAAAAAAATATTGATCTCGAGGGAAGCTTTATCTCATTTAGTAAAAAAAAAAATGTAATGTAGATTACTATTTCTTTCAAGTGGTTTTGTTTGTTTGTTTGGAGTCAGGGTCTTATGCTGTAGCTCTGTTGAGCAGACTAACCTTAAACTGAGTGATCTGCCTTCTTTGCCTTTGCAGGGATTCAGCTAGTTTTTGAAGTTCTGTATTATTCATTCTTTCATGTAGAGAATATATTTTGGATATACCATATTAAACACTGAGGAGAAAGATGAAAATGATATATTATTTTTGTCCTTTGGAAATTCATGATATGAGGAAGCTAGAGATGCAAACATTTTAGCAAAGTTTGTCTACTGTAAGGAAGGCTTCACTACAATCCTGGAGGCATGTGTCCAGGAACTGATAAAGCCAACATAACTAAAGGAGGGTGTCATTGAGGAGTGACATCACACTTGATACTTCTTGGCTGAGTAGAGAATTGGGGAGAACTAGGTTATTTTGCTTATATCACTGTGGGGGCAATGGATGTGAGAAGAGACTACAGCTGGACAGATGAGTCAGGAAGGCATGGTAAAGATCTGAGAATGAAAACAAGGGCTGATACAGGTGTGGATGCAGAGATGGGACAAAGAATAGATGTCTTCTTGGTAGACTGGGGATTCTAAGGGATATAGATTTCCTGGATTATCATGTAGTTTATTGAAGCAGGAATATGGGAGAAAAATCAATCTGGGGAAGAATTAAACTTTCCAAACGCTGAGTTAGGGTTGGCTATGTATTTGATTCAGCAAGTTGTCAGATCCTTTGACTTCCATGGTTAGGACATGTACCTAAAGTTGAAAGAAGAGGGGTGGCTTCTGCCCACACTTACCTCACTCTTACTTCTTTAGTTATTCCTAAGATTTGTTGACAAATGGTTCCATAAACACATGTTTTTATGCTGATTATTGTTTTAATTTTTGTGAACTGTTTGGAGGTAAAAATTATTTTCCTTTTCAAAAGATTTATTTTTAATTTAAAAATTTTATTTAAAAGTGTATATACATGTGTGTATGCCACCTCTAGCAGCAAGAAGATGGTGTTATACTCCCTGGAGCTAGAGTGAGCAGGTGGTTGTGAGCTACCTGATATGCTGGAAAGCAAATGTGGGTCTTCTGCAAGAGCCACAAATGCCTTTAAACCACTGACATATCTTTCTAACCCTGATGGTTTAATTTCTCTGTGCCATTTTGAAGTTACCTACATAAGACTGAGAAGCCGCACTGTTTTGATTTAGGTAGGTCAGGCAGGTGATCTCCCAGCTGTGGGCTCTTGTATACTATCATGTTCTCATTGTGTTGTTCATTTCACTAGGCAAATAAGAAGCTTCTACACTCTATTGTTTTCAATCTGTGGTTATAAAACTCATAGTTTTATTGCCAAGCAAAGGAACCAGTGCTGCAGTTAGCCAGTGCAAAATAAAAACCCTGTGAGCAAGAGCTGGTCCCATTCCCCTCACAAGTCCTTGCCTTTGCCACAATATAGGTCTTTTCAAAAAACCCAATTTCAATTGAGCATTCTGTTTGCAATAGGTTTGTTGGCTATAGCATTTATTAAGTTGAGGTATGGTCTCTCCATCCTTAGGCATTCCGTGACTTTTAGCATGAAATGATGTCGGATTTTGTCAAAGGTCATTTGTATACATATATAGATAATCATGTAATTTGTCTTTGAGTCTACTTCTGTGATGGATTCCATTTGTTTATTTATTTAGGTTTAATCTCCAGTCCCTAGAATATAACCAACTTGGTTATGATGAATTTTGGATATGATCTTAAATTTATATTTGCAAGTATTTTATTTAGAAGTTTTGTAAATCTCATTTTTTTTACAGCTTGATTTGGCTTTGGCCCTTGGGACTAAAAGAGTTTGGAAGTCTTTTCTGTTTTGTGGAATGAATTTGAGTAGTAATGATATTAGTTTTTTAAAAATCTAATAGAATATTGAGATAAATCCATCTATTTCTGGGCATTTTATTATTGGGATACACTTTATTGATTCTTCAATCTCATTGCTGGTCACAGGTCTGTTTAAATGATCTGTTTTCAGGATGTCATTGTTTCTTACCACTGAGTAGTACTCTGCTGAACTGAATACAGGTGACAGTGTTGCAGCTGGGCAATATATGAGAGGCCATTGGCAGTGGGTCCAAGATCTAACTCTAATGCACAAACTGACTTAGTGGAGCCCATTGTATATGAAGAGATACCTTGCTCAGCCTAGGCATGGTGGTGGTGGTGGTGGGAGCTTGGTCCTGCCTCAACAAGAGGATGGGACAGACTTAGTAGACTTCCTAGGGGAGGCCTTACCCTCTCCGAGGAGCAGATGGGAGTTGGGGTTGGGGGAAAGTGGGGGGGGGAGTGGGAGGAGAGGAGGGAGAGGCAACTGGGATTGGAATGTAAAAATAAATTAATAAAAAAGAGTAAGTTATAAAAGAAAAAAAACTTTCTATTTTATCTTAGTTTAATTTTGGCATTTTGTATGCACCTAAAGTTTATCCTGGATTTTAGATTTTCCAATTTAGTTGATAGAGATTTTATGATCCTCTGAATGTCATTGGTATCTGTTGTAATGTCTCCCATTTCTGATTTTATTAACTTGGATCTTCTTTTTTTGGGGGGGGATATTTCTCTACCTAGAACCAAGACTTGTAGATCATAAGGTCATGGATAGAGAAAGCATTTTTTTCCTAGTGGGACACTAAGGGTGATGGTTAATTGAACTATTTCCATTTTTACTCATTCAATCCCAGGCCCTGAAATCCTGGCTATAAGAGAAATAGTAACATGTATTTGATGCCAATCTATAGCATGTATAGCCTTCTGGAGAACACTGCTACAGGCTTGCAGGCTATTCACACCTAGTTGACACTGTAACTGTAACTGCCATGCCACCATTCTGACACTATAGCTGGTTCCTGATTGCTGATGGTGAAGAACGTGGTAAGATGAGTGAATTCCATTAGCATAAGACCACTGTTGCACTTTGACCATGAGATGAGTTCCTTTGTCACAATTAATGCTGTATGGAATATCATGATGTTAGATAAAATAAACTCCAAATTCATAGATGGTAATTTTTGTAGAAGCATTACATTCAGGGAAGACAAATCCACACAGTGTTTGTTCTACTAAGGACAAAATGTCGTTAAATGGCCACAATGACCAATTTGAACATGGGCCCATCGGGCAAAGAATGAGATGGCCATGAAAGGAGGTTGAATACTATCTACAGAATAGAACATCCTATCTACTAGATTATTGAACCCCAGCTTTACCGTAATCACATTTTTATGAGCACTTACAGGAGACACAGTCATCTTCTTGTCCTTCATGCATTTGGAGAGTCCTAACAGCAAAACTCTCTCCAAATGGTTTTATCACCAGTTTTTTAATGGTACTACTCCCATGTCCCCGACCTCATCTGGCAAAATGATTGACTATCACCCATGAATCAATAAATGATCACACATTTAGAAAAAAATTTAAGCAAATATACAACCATGTACACTGACCAAAGGTCTGCCCACTATAAAGATTTCATATCACTGATATCCTTCAAAGTTATACAGAAAGGTTGTAATGCTGCAGCTTTCCAATTTTGGGTGTTGTCTGCATAGTAAACCACACCCAGTCTTCTCTTTCTCATTCAACTGATCATGAGGCATGCCTCATGAGTCTACATGGGCATGTTTGGAAACAAAAGACATTGCAACAAGAGTAGGAACTAAAGCTATTTGTGCAACATCTTCATATGATTGTCTTGTGTCCTCATGACTTGAGTAGGTCTGATTACAAATAATTATCTTCCATTTAATAATGGATTGATGTTGTGTATGTTCAACTCCATGGTTTGGTGGGTCAAATAACACATAGGTCATGATGACCAGCTCAGTGCATATGGTAACTTGGTGGTCCATTGTCAAATATTCAGTTTCCACTAAGGCCTAACTGCCTCTTTTCACCTAAGGCCAAGTCAAGGGAGAATAGTTATCTGCAGATGATGGCAGAGTCTTAAACCCATATCCCAAGGGCTTCTACTTTTATTCACATATGGAGGCCTCCAAAAGGCTACAGAAAAAATCTGTATCTGCCACTAATGCCTCAAATACTATAAGTGTGCCAGATCAAATAAGTAGAAGAACAATGTGCACAGCAGCCTGGACCTGTGGAAGAGCTCTTATCTTTTATGGAGCCCATTTAAAACTAGCAGTTTTCTAAGCAACTTGGTTTATGGATTGGAGTAACACATCCAAGTAAGCAATTTACTTTCTCCAAAATATACACAGGTTTGCTAAGTCTCGTGATTCTTTCTTAGAGGTGGGAGAAGCGATAAATTTACTTTTCATGTTAAAAGCAATATCTAGTTGTGCATGCCCCATGCCGCTAGTCTCCCAGAAATATTACTAAAGTAGAGCATCCTCAAAGTTTGGTTGGATTTACTTCCCATTACCTGGTACACATATGTTTTACAAGCAATTCCAGAATGGTTTCTACCTCCTTCTCACTTGGCCATATCAACATTTTATTACCATAATGGACCACTGTGATGGGCTGTGAGAGAGACAGGTGATCAAGATCTCTGCCAATTAAGTTATAACACAAAGCTGTAGAATGACTGGACCTTTGAAGTAAATAGTAAAATTGAACTGTTGGTTTCAGATGCCAAATAGACTTAAAAGGAGATATGGTGGGAACTACCACTGTGTATCTTTCAAGTCCTTGATGGTGGCACTAATTTCTGCAATACCTCCAGGAATACAATTTGTTTTGGTCACTATTTTCTCTGCTAGCAGCAGCTCCAAAGGCTGCCATTTGGCAGTCCCCATTCCACATGTCAGGGAATGAGTGTGGGGATTCTGTCAAAAAAATATAGATCTTAGTTATTCATTCTGGGTCTGAAACAATAGCCACAAGATGAGTTTGGGGATCTGCTAGACCCAATGTGAGTCAGACTTCGACTAAAACTCCATTGATCACTTGACTTCCTGCTTAAACTGCGTGGTCATAGTGCTTTTGGGGCCCCTTGGAATCAGTGTCAATTCAGAATTAGTGTCCTTTAGGTGCTGAAGGGTTGTATTATCTCCTTTTATCCCAGTAAAAGGCTTTGGATCCTTTTGAAGAAGGGTGTGAGAGATATTTAATAGTAAAACTTCTCAGTATTGTAGCAAGGTCCTTTCTCAAGAGAAGCTGACATTACTTTAATTTGAAATATTTTGGACCTGTAACTACAAGAAACCTTGCTTTCCTTATACTGTCCATTATAGCAATTACTCTCTCCTTTCCTTGACAATTCAGTACTGTTACTTGGACTTTGTACTGTGAGATTCAATTAGAGCCATTTCATTTACATCATCAATAGAATAGCAATGTCTCCTGCTGTAATAAGTTGCTTAAGGAGAAGATCAGTTACAGAATTGATATCAATTAGATATTCTGCCCCTATCATAAATTTGTTTCTTACAGATTTAATGAAGGGCCTTCCCATTATGAAGATTGGGTTTTAGTTTTTTTAAAAACTTGAGATTATAATACATTTAAGTTTCTCCTTTTCCTTCCTTCTCCTCCCTCCAAAACTACTCAGATACTCCTTTTTACTGTCTGTAAAATTTATGTCTTCTTTTGTAAAACTAATTGTTATTGCATGTGAACATAGTCTCTGTCTATATAATGTTGCTTGAATATATGTTTTCAGGGCAGACTGTTTAGCATTGGATGAACAATTGGTGAGATCTTCTCTGGGGAAGATCAACAATACCTCCTGTTCCCAGCTTTCTTCAGTTACCTATAGTTCTTTGTGTAGGGTTCCAGCCTTGTGGGTTTTCCCCAGAATCCACTTAGTCATGCCCTTATTCTTATTATCCTTATTCTACTCATGTTTGGGTAATAATGTTGGTGAAACTTCGTGGGTATATATCTTTTTATATAGGAGACACTGGGCTGATGGTATGCCATCTGTGAGCCAAAGACCACCTACCAAACTCCCAATACCAGACCCTTGAAGCCCTCTTTTGAGTTGTTGGCCAGTGCTGTCCTCAAGACTATCAAAACATATAGCCTATAGCCTTTGGTTACACCACCCCTCTGGATGTAGAGGTAAATCCCCATGGCTGAAGATTGCATACACTTAAGAAAAATCGTCAAGAGACCCTTAATCTGGAACTAAGTTGAATGCTCCCCTCCTAGAGAACAAACTTTCATGGAACTAGAAAGTACCCTTACAAGCTTCCAAAGCAGGGACACAGCCAAGAGTCCTGTCCAGTTATGATGCTGTGACATGTATGAAGCTACATCAATGACAAACATGACTCAATAATCTTAAGGGTGCAGTTGTGGCACCAATACCTTGGCAGTGACTGACAGCTCTCTAACTGGACTTAAGACCCACTCATCAAGAGGGGAAATTATGGCTAGTACTGGGAACCTAGATAACTACTCAGTGTTAGTCATGTTTATTGAAGGAGAACCTACCACCACTAATTTACTAAACCACCACTAAATTCCTAATGACAATCTAAACATTTGTCCTTATACCCTCAAATAAATATGGTCTTCACCTTCATCAAGGAAATATATGTTTTCAAAAAATAGAGACAATTACAGAAAACCACAAACAGTCAAAATGCAGAGTTGTGGATCTCAGTTTCAGTAAACACATCTACAGAACACTATCACACCTAAGGTTCAGGGAACATTGTAGAAGAGGGGAACAGAAAGAGTATAAGAGCCAGACAACCAGGGAGATTGTATTTTAAATGGTAAATCCACTAAAACATTCCAAATTTCTAAGTCTTTGTACCCCTTTATCAACAGTAAGTCATATGATATCAGGAAACTCAAGCTCATTCACAGCATGCCATCTTTTTTTTTTTTAACCTGTACTTCAGCCATCCTATCAGATAAACTCTTGGCAGACTTACCTTTTATATTGTGACAGCTACAAAATTAAGCCCAGTATTGCTATTTAATAGGCTCATGTTGATTAACTAAGCTTGATCTAATTTTGTGTTCTTTTCGTAATTATCCATTATCCTTAAAATTTATTCCCAAACATATTCCCTACATTTCTGATTGAATTAGTTAGAAAACTCATTAAGATTTTTGAGGGTATAGTGCACTTCTTCACAGATCACCCTTTCTACCTCACCTTGAGGAACTTGCTTAACTTTGAGTCTAGCTATATTTCTAGAGGCTAATATGGGTAAGCCATGATGGGCTTTGGCATAAACTTGTTTAACATTTCTTTCAGGGGAGGTCACTGACAGTTCCACAGACAATGTTGGGCTAATTTCCCCAAGCAATACTTTAGTGGGTGTGCTGCACAGATCCAGGGATTGACTAACTGGGACAGTGAAAGACAATAAAGTGGGCACAGAAAAACCATTTGGGTGGACTGGACTCTCTGATGGTGAAGCCACCATGAAGCTCAATGTATTTATTATATACAATTGATGGTGGAATTATTACATAAGAGTGAACAAGGAGGTGGGGTTTGTAGTACACAGCTAAGCAAGGCATGTTTAGCTAATCTCAGTAGTAGTAGTCTCTATACAGGAACAGTCTTTGGGTTATAAATAAGTGAGGGAAAAGCTATGATAGACATTTTTTGTATACATTGTCAACATTTTTATTCAGACCTTTGCAAGGTTTTTCCATCCCTCTGAGCTTCACCTAGTGAAAGCTTTGTCTCGCCACTCCCATTGGTCTGAGACACTAGGGTCCTTGACATGGGAGTGCTCATGTCAACAATGCATAATCACTTAGGACTTCACTCACTCTCTATAGATGAGGGTGCATTTTCTGATCAGGGTGAGGGCACCACTAGCTCAGGAAAAATGAACCCCTTTGAATGTGAGAGTCCAATGCCCTCAGCCTCATTAGGGTCCTTCTACACATCTTTATCCCAACTTACAAGATCTTGATCTTTTACAGTCAGTGCTTTTAATAACTAGGATGCTTCAAGGCCAGGAGTTTTCATATTTTCATTTGTGCCCATCAATGACATGATGCAGTTTTGAATTTTATTTTCTGAAACTTGCGTCCTATGGCTGCTGGAGAGAAAGTTCTTTTCCTGGGCATACTTAGAAATCTTTATATTGTTTATATGCATCTAGAGCCAGGAAATTTTGTCTCTGAGATCATTCTTTTCCTTTGTTACTTTATCCAGAGATGTTAGAAGCAACCACTCATCATGATTTTATTCTTTACTTTCTCACAAATTCTCAGAAATTTCATATAAAGAGCCACTAAATTCCTTGCTCTCCTCACGTACTTCATGGATTTTCAGTTCTTTCCATGCTAGCAGAGAAATCTTTAGCAACTGCAGGTTTCATTGAGTAATAGAGCAAGTCTCAGATATTACCAAGTACACAAGAGAATTTTATTCTTACAATCCTGTTTCTCTAGAACCACTCCTGGTATCACAATCTGTACGAGTCAGTTCTCTAGAGGAACAGAACTGATTGAATGAATATACATTAAAAGGAGGGCATTTGATTGCTTACACAGTACAGATTGGTCATCGTACAGTAGCTGTCTTCATGCTGAAAAGGCTGGGTCAGTTCATGAGGCTGGGGCCCAGTGTGGTGCCAACAGCTTGGAGGATTCCTGGAAAGACAATAGTGTGCAGACTTTGTGGAAAATTGAAGAATCTGGATCTGATATCAGCAAAGGATATCAGCAGCAATGGCAGCTGTAACCTAGCAAAAGGTCGTCAGCAGACAGGAAAGCAAGTAGATAGGAAAATGCAAAGCTTTTTCTTCTATCTTCCTTCTATCTAGGTCACTGATAGGTATACCACCTATGCTTTGGGTAGGTCTTTCCATTTCAGTTAACCAGATTAAGAAAAGCCCTCATAGGTGTACCCAGAGGCTTGTCTTATGAGGGAGTCTAGGCACTATCAAGTTGACAGTATTAACTGCCGCATTTCACCAAATGTGATTATTTTAAAACTCAAAGAGAGAATTTAACTGAATTTATAGTGCCAGACACGTGTTTCTTCCTAGGGATCATGTCTTAAATCCAACCAGAAAGTGGCTATCCCATAATATTTGTGTCACTATTATACCATATGATGTTATGCAGTCATTATTGTAGTTCACACGATTAACAATTAGGAAATGCTGACTATTTTCTGTCAGAAGACTGCATAGCACCTTCCAGTACTGTGAAAACTAACTGGTGGATAGGAAGCTTCCCATTCAGTTCCCTCTTGATTTCTCTGTGCTCTGTGACCAAGGGGCGTGGTGACTTCAGCAATGGGGTCTTACCATCTAGTTCTTGTGCACAACCAAGAGATATGGCAGTAACCACAAGATCCCAGGGGTTAAACTTACTATTATTATTTTGCTAAAAGAACATATTATCAAACTGCCTTCCAAACTCACATCTGCAAGACCATAAATTACCATAGGGCTCAGTCCTCATTAGAGAAGTTTCTTTGTGCAATGGACAGTGACAGTGATCAAAGTGAAGAAAATATATGAACATTAGAGTTCTCACCCACAACTTAGACATCTATCTTTTCCCACCTTCCATGGCTTAGGGACTGTTGCAGGAGGGAGGGAAGAAAGATTATAAGCTCCAGAGTTTTGGGAAGACCAGAATAAGACAGTATCTTCTGGCCTAAAAGGACTGATGGTGCATGTGTGAATTTATAGTAGCTGTGGTTACCTGCACAAGACCTGCCCAAGATTAGAAAAAAATAAGCAGAAAAAGAACATGAAATTGGGTAGGGTGGGGAGGTGAAAGTGGGTCTCAGAGGAAGTTAGAGGATGAGTGAAAGGGAATATCAAATACATTTTATTAATGTATATAACAATTAATCAACACATTAACTTTAAAAAGAAAATAAACCCGTTTTTAATTGAAAAATATCTTTAAAATTACTTTTTAAAACATAAAAGAAAAAATAGTGATACAGATATTACTGTAGAATACCCATGGACATAATGTCTAGAATAAATATAAAACACATTTTGTATGAAATTCTTCCATCAACCTCTTTTCCTAATCCATTCTTTTCTGGAATAATAACTGTGGATCCAAAGGATTTCTTTCCATCTGGCCTTTAAATGGTTGTCTCTCAAACATATTTACATTCTATACATTTACATATATTGTATAATACAGCATGAAACAATCTATTTTTATTAATGCCTGTATTTATTTTACACTATCATTTTGTGATCTGTTTATACTGATACAAAAGAGATATAGTTCATGAATTTTAATAATATATTTCCATTACATGAGTACATCAGAATTTAGGCATTTATCTACTGATAAACATGTAGATTTATATCCACTGGGGGGTCACAATTGGAAGCAGATGGTATTGGGCAACTGGAGAGAGTTTAATTAAAGGACTATTTACAACTTTATGAGCAATATTTTAGAGTAAAAATGAGGAGGGTACAGCCCCTCATGTAAGCACAAGTGCCATACTTTTCTGTGGCCCAAGGTTATTCTACAAATAGAGAAGGATAAAGAAGACATTTGCAGTGCACCTTTGTCCGCTATATTTACCACCATAGACAATACTTAGAGACCATCTTTGACATCCATCCATGTCTACCTGTGTGGACTTTTCCACAGTGTACACAGAGCTGTGGAGTTGCTCAGTCATGGAGACAGGTTTTCTTTGTTTAGTGTACATAGTTGTCTTTTCATTCCCAGTGACAAGACATTCTCACCAGTTCTATATAATGGTTCCTGTTTCTCATGTTCTCACCAGTGGTTGACAAGTTGTTGCTGCTTTCAAGTGTTACCACAATAGGTTCTCTCCACATCTTTCCTTGATTGGGAGGACCTATCCCTTTTTGTATGGATAGTAGATAGCCTAGGATCTTCTCTCTTGTTTTACATTTGTGGTCTTTGTTTACTCTTCTACTGTGTCTTAGTGAAGTGTGGGCAGTCTTGGTGTTGTGTAGGTTCTATTTGTTTAGGAGGAGGAGAGTAGGGAGGGAGGGGAAAGTGGTCATACTGGGAATTAATGAAAAAATTTAAAAAAGGAAAATGAAAAAGAAGACCCCCCCAAAAAAAATCCAAACCAACCAACCAACGAACCAAAGACAAAAACACCACAAACTCATAGTTTTGAAGATTCAACTGAGGCACTTGGACATGCTAGACTCCTGAATCCCCAACCCCCTTTTACTTTTGTATGTTCTGAGTATTTCTTCTAGTGTGTATATTGCCTTTTAAATGTAATTAGAATATTTTCGTGATATTTTACACTTTTATGTCATCATAGTTGTACATTTCCTTTGTGAATCATTTTAGGTCATGTTTCTGAACAAATTCCTAGCCCTAAAGTGGTAAAAATAGTCCTACAAAATATTTTTTAAAGGTGTATTCTGCATTTGTAAGCGGTTAATCTATTTGGATTTTTGTTCTGCTTACTGTGAGGTAGACAGTTAATTGGTTTCTCCTCTATGCAAGATGGTTACTCTAAAAAAATTCCTGACTAGTCAATTATTTGCTTCCTGATTATAATCTTAGTTCTAATATATTAATTCTCACATAAGTATTTGTTTCTGTCTTCCTTTTCTGTTCTGCCAAGTTGGTCTTCTAGAATCTTCCTTGAATGGATACTTCAATGCTTTAATAACTACAGTTCAGATATGTATATTGTGATACAATAAACACCATCTTCAAAAACTTATACCTCCATCTTCACCCTTCCATACAGTCCTTCTCTCCTACCCATGTCTCTATGTTCAGACATTGACTCTTTCACATGAAGCTGATGATATATTTGTCAATATCTACAGAGCTTCTCTAGTCCAGACTGGTCCTGATCTTATTATATAGGTGAGGATAACCTTTATTATGATTGTCCTTCTACCATGTCTCAAGTCCTTATATCACAGTTGTGTACAATCACTCCTGGCCTATGAGATACTGGGAATCAAACCTGGGGATTTCTCTTTGCTAGGCTAGCACTCTACCAACTGAGTTATATTCTAAGTCCCTTAACAAAACATTTTGATTGACATTACACTTAATGTCTGCATTATTAAGGGATAGAAGGGCACCTTTATGATATTGCAAACCAGAGTTGCCTGTGGAGAGAGCTGCATCACAAGACACACTGGGTTGCTGTTGCTGCAAATTCTCCATGTTCTTCCTTCTGCTATTACTGCTCAAGTGCACTCATCATTTATATGTTCATTCTACATGCTTTCAGTAACCAAAGGCATGTTTGAGGCCTGATAAACCAATGAGAAACTTTACCTGTAAGGACTTTATACTTTGTTCACAGCACACCTCAGAAATTCTACAGAAAAATCTCAAATAGAGCCTGGCCTTAGTTATCAAAAGACAAACTACCAGGGGAGATTAGGAAATTAGTACTAGAGAAATGAAGTACTTTTAACCCAATAATCTATTTCTAACAAGTAACCCCATAGCTGTACACATGTACCAGTCATAGGTATGCAGTTGGTCACTGATCATTGCTTGCATAGGAAGAATAATGAAAGTGGTGCCCATATCTACTGTACCTGTTGCAAACTACAGCAAGCATACTTGTCTGGGAAGCCCAAGTAAGGGAAATACAATGTAAGGCTCATAGAAAAAACTTTAAAGCTTATAATAATGATAATACACTTGGATGATAGACTTATGTAGGCCTAGGAAAACTCTGGAAGGTTCCTTCTTAGGACCCAGAATAAGAGAGTCGTCAGGCAACACTGTCAACAGCATGCAAAGGGAATTTTTCCTTTCTTAATCTACTTTCTTTGCTTAAACCCAAATTCTGAAAAATTCCAAATGTAGAATTGTAGACACAGGGCTTGTTGGAATCTCTAACTTTCCATTCCTTTATTCTGTTTTTATTTAAAAATTTTTAGATCTGCAAGATTTCAGTGAAAAGATTTAAAAATTATTCACTGAAGTTTTCACAAATGGACAACAAAGCACTGTGGGAAAAATCCAAATTGATCATTTTTATAAGTTCAAGTGTGCTCCAATGTCCCTGTGACTACCATATTACAAATCAAACACTTCCTTCCACAGAAAATTACATTTTTTCCTGAATCAATTTTGCCTTGTCCAGTTTCTTAGTGTGATTCAAAGAACAACTAGGAAACATGACTTCAGTGTTTTGCAGAAACATGATCCAAACCTCTTGCCTGATTTCCCACATTTAAAGGATGATGTGGACTGGGTTTTGAGTGGTTTTGTTTGTGCCCTTATACTTCTTGCTATGAATAATATTGCCTGTAGTATCGAGAATCCTCATGGTACCAATGCAGTTGGCACTGTTCTGGATAATGTGCTCTTCTTAGAACCATGGAAATCCCTGTGATCTCATTTGTTTGAAGCAAATAAAAGGCTTGAAGAGGAGAGTAAAGCCAAGTCTGCAATGAATTCCCTTCCTTGTGGGAGGCTCCGTTGACTCTATCCCTGTCAATGGCTTGAGTGCTGACACACAATATGTTTTGGATGACTCAGTTTTCTTGTTCCAGTTTGTCCTTGGATTTCTCTGTGAGCAACAATGGGCTATTGACTTCCCTTGGCTTAACATAAAAGTATTCCACTCACAGCTCTTCTTTCTTCATTAACTTACAACAGTGAAGATCATCCTACACTGGTGTCTATGAATGGTAAGCTTGAGCATGCACAAGCTGAAACCACAAAGCTACCAGACCATTAAAGAAAACCCCCATGTCCACAAGTTTAAGTAAGGTGAAAGTAAGGTTTTTAGTGTGTGGCAGACATTTCCATGTACATGGACATGTGAAGGTGAAAGGTCAACTTCAATAGTCTTGCTCAGTTACTCTTTACCTTACATTGTGAGTCATGGTATCTTATTGAACCATAACTTCACTAACTGGGTAGCCAACGAGCTCCAGGGATTTGCCTTTCTCTGTGTGCTCAGCACTGGAGCTTCAGATGTATGCCACAGTGCTCTGCTTTTATATGGGTGCTGGGGTTTTGAACTCAGGCATTCATGCTTTTAATGCAAGGCAAGCACATCTCTGTAATTCCTAGATGCCTACTTAAATATAAAACTAGCGAAGTGTTCCTGTGGAACTTATAGATTGCATACACTTTGTGTTGGGAAAATTGCTGGAGAATCACTCTCCCATGAACCAGTCCTGTACCCATTCTGGCTCTAGCTGCTGCTGTTGAAGGGACCAGCTTCCCTTTTGGCAGCCATAACGGCCGAACACGTGCTTCTATGACCTTATCCTAGACACTAGAAAGTCAGATGCCTGTCTCGTGACAAGGAACCAATCAGAAGTTAGCTGGTGGCGCTATGCTTTACGACCCTGGGTGTGCTTTATGGACAAAAGCACAGCAATGACACAGAGAGCATAGCAACCACCCTGGGAGGGCCTATGGGCCATAACAACCAGTTGACACTCCCCTTACGATGCCCTATAAAGATCTGTGCGCAGCGGCTTCAAACTGTCTTTGCTAGCCATCCGCCATGGTGGGTGGGTCAAAGACCCTAGCTAACATGGGGTTAGCTCGTTAAACTGCAATAAAGCCTCATGCAATTTGCATCAAGTTTTCGCCTCCATTCTGTGACTGGGGTGGCCTCGGTCCTGGGCTAAGATTCTGGAAGCCTCAGCTTTCCGAGGGTCTTACACTGCTGCTTCTCCTGAGCAACATGGTTCACTAGTGTGCTATAGATAATGGACTCCTAATAGATTATTTTCTCTAATTTTGCCAAATACAAATGGACTGGATAATATAACTGTAATTCTTACTTGAAAACCGGTTTTGTTGTATATAATCTTAGTATGTTAAAGTTAAAAACTTCCTTTTTAATATGTCAAAAATGGGGAAATGCTATGGAACAACCTTTGTATTCTGTAAACATGTATTGCTCACATTGTTAATAAAAAGCTGACTGGTGGTTAAGAAAAAGAGACACACAGCATGAATGTCTGCCATCATTGGCTTTAGAATTTTTTAATTTGGTCTGAATCCTGCACTGTTATTGTTTATTTCTTGAATGTGTCTCAGAGTCTCTCGTGTTAAGTCTTGGTCACTAGCTTATGGCTACACTGGGAGGAGGTGAAACCATTAGGAGATGGGATTTAGTGGAAGGAAATTAGTTCATTGCCGGGGAGGTCTACCCTTGAAGGAACTATTTGAGCTCCAATCCCTTCCTGTTTAGCTCTTTGTTGCCCAGCTGTTTTCGGGTGAATAGATTTTCTGTGTGCTTTCACCAGAGGTACTAGGCTGCTACAAGCCCAAAGCAATAGAAGCAAGACACCATGGACTGAATACTTTCAAATCATGAACTCAAATAAACTTGTTATTCTCTAAATTTATTAAGTCAGCTGTTTTGTCATGGGGGCAGTAAACTATCATGTCCATGCCCACAAATTTTCTTATCCACTCAACTGCTTAGATTGCTTTTATGTTGTTCTTTTGATACTTATAGGTCCATTTCCAGTGGTCAGAGAAATGGCAGACCAGATATGCCCCTACTGTCCATTGCTCTTGGGTTAATAGTCTCTCTTTCCAGTTCCATAGTTCAGTACTGCTTGAAACTTCGGACTTTATTGGCATAAAAACAGACAGGTGGATCAATGGAATGGAATTAAATATACAGATGTAAATCTGCACACCTTTAGACACCTGATTTTTGACAAGAAGCCAAAATTATACAATGGACAAAAGAAAGCATCTTCAACAAATGGTGCTGAAGTGGATGTCAGCATGTAATACAAATAGACCTATATCTATCACCCTGGCCTCACTGGATGTCTGCATGGAGAATACAAATAGATCCACATCTATCACCCTTTACAGAACTCAAGTCCAAGTAGATCAAAGACCTCAGCATAAAACCAGATACACTTAATGTAGTAGAGAATTTGGGAAGTAGCCTTGAACTCACTGCCATAGGAGACAACTTCTTGAACAATAACACTGGCACTAAAATCAATCATTAGTATGTGGGACCTCATGAAACTGGAAAGCTTCTATAAGAAAAAGGACGCAAAACTGCAGCTTACAGAATGGGAAATATCTTCACCAACCCCACATCTAACAGGGGGCTTACAAAATATGTAAAGAACTCAAGAAAGTAGACATCTAAAAACCATATAATCAAAAATTTTTAAATGGGCAACAGATCTAAACAGAACTCTCAACAGAGGAATCTCAAATGGCCAAGAAACACTTAAGGAAATGTTCAACATTCTTAGTCATCAGGGAAATGTAAATCAAAATGACTCTGAAATTCCATCTTATACCTGTCAGAATGGCTGAGATAAAAAACACAAATGACAGCTCATTCTGGCAAGCATGTGGAACAACGGGAACACTTCTCCATTGCTGGTGGGAGTGAAAACTTGTACAGTCACTTTGGAAATCAATATGGTGCCTTCTCAGAAAAATGAAAATTGTATCTACCTCATGACTCAGCTATACCATGCCTAGTCATTTACCCAAAGGATGCACAATAATATCACAAGCAAACTTGCTCAATTATGTACATAGCAGCTTTATTAGTAATAGCCAGAAACTGGAAACAGCCTAGATGTCAACCAAAAAGTGGATAAAGGAAACGTGGTGTATTTGTACAGTGGATTATTACTCAGCTGTTAAAAATAAAAATAATGACATCATGAAATTTGTAGGCAAATGGATGCAATTAGAAAAAAGTCATCCTGGGTGAGATAACATAGACTCAGAAAGACAAGCATGGTATGTACTCTCTTATAAGTAAATATTAGCTGTAAAATGTAAATGATAACCATGCTATAATCCACAGACACAGAGAAGCTAAGGAACAAGGGGGGCTCAAGTAGGGTGGGTACCCATGAATCTCTCTGGGAAGAGGAAATGGAATAGACTTTGTGAGGATTCAGGGGGTGGGAACAGTATGACCTAGTGGAGGGAGGATGGAGAGAGAGTACTGGCACAGATAACTCGAATTGGAAGGGGGCATCTCTTGGATGAGCTAGAAACCAATGCAATGGAAATTCCCAGAAATGCATGAGGTGACTCTAGTCAAGGACTCCTAGCAATGTGGGATACAGAGCCAGAAATTTCCATCTCCCATAACCATACAAGACTTCCATGGAGAAACTGGGACATCAACCCAGCCACATAACCTTCAACCTACAATTTGTCCTGTCTACAAGATGTGCTGGGGTAAAGGTGTAGCCAAAATTATCAGAGTGGCCAACCAATGATTGGTCCTCTTTGAGACACAGAGGGAGTCCACTCCTGACACTGCCTGGTGAACCAGTAGCCAGAGGCTGGATAGCCCAGAGATCTAGGATAGAAACAAATATGAGTGGCAAAAGTCCATAAAATAATTCCTAATGATAATCTGCTACTATATTCATAGATTGATGCCTAGCCCAACTATCATTAGAGTCTTTATCCAGCAATTGGTAGAATCAGATGCAGATACCCACAGCCAAACATTAGGCTGAATTTGGGGAAACCTGCAAAAAGGGGGGTAGGGAGGATTGTAGGAACCAGAGAGGTCAAGAAAACCACAAGAAAAGCCACAGACTCAACTAACCTGGATTCACAGTGGCTTACAGAAACCAAACTGACAACCAGGGAGGCTTCATGGGTCTGACCTATGCACTCTGTATTTATGTGACAGTTGTGTAACTTCTTGTTCTTTGTTGGGACTCCTAACAGTGGGATCAAGGCCCATCTCTGATTCTTTTGCTAGCTTTTAGGACCCTTTTCCTCACCCTGGATTGCCTTGTCCAGTCTTAATATAAGGGGAGGTGCCTAGTCTTACTGCTACTTGATATGGCATGTTTGGTTGATATCCATGGCTGTTTTTGAAAGGGAAATGGAGGAGGAATGGATCAGGAGGAAAAGGGTGGTAGTGTAGGGGGACTGGGAAGAAAGGAGGGAGAGGAACCTGTAGTTGTAATGTAGAAAAATCATAATAAACATTTAAAAAATTAGACCGATCCTTATTTGGAAAGGGGGGCTTTGTTATTACAATTTGGTTGACATTATTCAGTTGAAATTGTACTGATTTAGGATGGGCCAGAACTCTGTGACATGTATTCTTAGGGGTAAACACATTGGAATTCAGAGAAGGCTATGTCAAGATGGAGGCATAGAGCAGTTTGAGGTTAGCTACAAATCAAGTAACATCAAGGGTTACTAGGAGTATCTAGAAACCAGGAAGAGCCAAGGAGGCATTGTTTCCTAGACTCATCAGAAGAAGCATGACCATGCCCACCTTGATTTCAGACTTCTAACATCTTTTGTTTTGAGCCACCCAGTTTGTGGTACACATGACTGCCCTAGAGAATGAGTACACCCACCTACCAAAGCACATTGCCTCATTTGCTATGCTCTTTGCCAGCCACTTGCTTTCTTGCCTTTCTTGCCAATGGGTCTCATTATTCCTTTTGGTATCTTCAGTCATTTCTCCTCTTTCCATTCAAACTCCCCTAGTTGGATGTGGTTGGCAGGAATGCACAATCCTCCTTTCATACAAAACCACCTCCTGGGTTCCTACTAACAGCAGTGTGGTATTTCACAATGCAGGACAGCAGAGCCCAGTAAATGATTTTATGATCTGTTTTTCCACTAGATGCTCAGATGAGATAATGGGGAAAAGAAGAAACTTGTAGAAACATCCCCTCCATCTTGGGAAATGCTTAGCAGTCTTGTTTATTGAAGGCACAAGTTTTCTGAGCAACTTTATCACATTAATTTTTATTACAGGAAGATTGTTTTAGCTGACTTTTTACTTCCAAGAAAAATTCACATAGTGTTAGCAAAGTTTTAGGCAAGATCCCAAGCCAAAATAACTTGCCTATCCCATGATGAAGAATAGCTCATTAATTGGGCATTGGACAAAATGTTCTTTCCTTTATTTGTCCCTAATTACATTAATTAGCTGCAATTTCTGTGCCATTGTATGCTTTATGTATAATACATTCCAGGGAAGTTCAAATAAGGTGATTTAAATCGTGGATTTATATCAAAGCAAAACCCATATTTTTTCCCTGTAAATGAAAAGAAGCCTGGAAGCCATGTTTGAGACCATGTGAGACGTGCCTGGAATAAACACTATGTGCTATTACAGTTGGATAACTCAAAGAAATTCTTTGAGAACTTTAAGCTCATTATAGCTTCAGGTCACAGTTGAGAAGAGAAAATCATATCAGTTAGGTACTAATACAGTCATACTTGACCTTTCTGATTAGTTTGGATTTGGCTTAGGCTTGATTCAGTAATTTAGGACCACAAAACTTTGAGTTGAATATCTCCAAGTGTTTACAGAATTTAGGCCTTTTTGAACCAACATCCCTTTCTGTGTTTCAAAGTTTCCTGTCTGAGGAGGAGCAACTTAAAATGGTCACTACTGTCCTATGCTCCAGTGCTATTTTCACTTTTCCAACAGATTCTCTGCATAGTTTAAAATGTGAAAAAAGAAATGTGAAAGAATTTAAGCATATATTGAGTGTTCGACTTAAGTTCTCAAATAAGATAAACTAAAAGTTAAACTCATACCTAGTGGCTTGCAGGGCGTTTAGAATTGTAGTGACTTGATTTAAGTCACATGTAGGATGTGACTTAAGGCCACATGTTTTTCTCACCCTGGAGTCCTGCAACCTTGGGGACTTATTTATGACTAGAACTTTAATTGGTATGTTATAACTAGATAATTATATTTATCTTACAACAACTTTTTAAAATGTGCTTTTTGTGTATCACAGTTATGATATTTTTTCCAAGACAGAGTTTCCCTGTGTATCCCTGGCTGTCATGGAACTCACTCTATAGATGAAGCTGGCCTTGAACTTAGAGATCCACCTGCATATACCTCCAAAATGTAGGGATTAAAGGCATATGCCACTACTGCCTGACAGTTTAAAATTAAATTCTTAACTTGAACCTTATTTTTTCTGTGTTTTCTGTTCTTCTGACCCAAACATCACCACTTCGTCTTATCTCATGTCATTCTCAGTCTGAATTCTCCATGGGACAATTTCTTTATAATCTTTTGTGGGGCACTTACCTTTAAAGTCTATGAGCTACTGTAGGACACTGTGTATCAGTTATGAATATTTTCAGAATGGCAGAAATTTCAAAACTGGGCTGGCTGATATAAAGAAAAATTTTTTGTATCTGCATTTAGTCATTCCTAAGATAAAGAAAATTGTTTATGTAGTTCTAGTTCTGTCATGAATTTTTTGTGGTAGGGAATGCCTAAAAACATATTTGATAGTGAAAGGATAAGATCCATGTTTAAGTAAAAGGGTGAGCCCAGTATCTTCAGAATGGCTGTTCTAACTATATAGAAGTTCTTTGAGGTAGATAGATGTTGGGACTGGCTAATCTCAGTGTGTGATATTTTGTATTTGTAAGTTTTCTATAATAAAGTTTTAATTTTAAAAAGATACAAAATGCATTCTTAACATTAATAGTTCAAGCAAGTTTCTGGTATGGCTTATGGTACCCCTTTCATTGCCCCTCCATGATGCCATCCTTAACCGAGTTTTCAGGTTTGTACCAAACTACATTTAATATAGCAATAAAGGATAAAGGAATAAAGTAGAACCTGATCCTGCCAAGAAAGTCAGCTGTGAGGAGTTCATAGTCACTTACTTGTTAATAACTAGAACTTGGTTAGATGGATACGTCTATCCCTGAGGAAGACTAGGAAATGCAAGTCTGTTCCATGTGATTGTTTGCCTAGCAAGGATTTGGTACCCTGTCCCTATAGAAGAATGTAAAAGAGTATAGTCTCAGTCATTACCGTGGAAAGCAAAGTCAAAGGACCACATGGAAGGCCCAACCCCTTGCTAAATGTGTGGTTGGCCTTCTGTAGGACAGCTGCTCTGAGACCCAGGATATGGTCATCTTTCATTATCTCCACACCAGTTCATCCCATCTTCATGTGCAGCATGGCTTGTTGTGGGATGGTAGGAGATATGTACTATTGCTCTTTCCAAAAGATCTACAGCTCATGTATGAGAAGGGTGTTCTCTTCCCTCAGCTTCTGTTCCTTTCTAACATTTGATCTCACCACTACCCCCACAGCTACTTGGATTTCATTTTCATTCCCTCAGAACTCCTCCCTCACTCCACAGCAGTGTCTCACTTAATTCCTAACACATAGTAAATTCTAAGTGAACATAGGCTCTATGAAACTTTTGCATTGTCACCCCCTTTCTTTCTTCACTATGAATTATTATGATTCTGTTTTGGTTTTAAGAAGTTTTTGCTAAGTTTATATCCTTCTGGAAATAATAGTTCAAGTTTCAAGATAGTTTCACATGTACACTAAACCATTCCCTTTTTCCTGTACATGACATCCATGGTTGGATCTTAATGAGGCAGCATAGTAAAATGCACTGAAGGCTCTTTGGTATCATTTGGTCTTGGGTGTGGACCCAGGTGGGGCCTCACTATGGGAGCTTGGATATAGTTTTGTGTTCTTCAAGGCTCTGCTTTCTCATTTCTAATGGGCAAAATAACTTTTGGGAGACTTGGGAATATTTGTAAGGGAGATCATGAAGGCTGATACTTTCATCTTACTGTTGTTTTATGCCCCCAGAGTTTAGGGGTGGATAGATTGCTTTCTAATTTGGCAGGATTTGGCTTGGAGCACCACTATAAATGGTATGGCACATCCCGGGTGAGGAGTACTTTCCAGACACACACTCAACTCCTCTATGGTTCTTTCCTCTAGAGGCTTTCTCAATACTTGAAGGTGGAGCAGAGTGGGTGTGGCCACATCAGCTGTGGTCCATTCTGACAATCCCAAGAGATGGTTTCCTCTCAGTATTCCACTGTGAAAGCAGATCACTAGAGTGTTTACCTGTCTTAGAAAATCACTTTAATACAGAACTTTATTGTGTAAGGACATATCCCCTCACAGCTTTCAAGCTAGGGTAACTTTACCATGCAGATTAAAAACAACCAAAAAGGGAATTTTGTAGGACCTTGTATAAAACATAGTACAACTAAGGGTAGAGCCACAGATTAGACCCAGATTTCAAAATTGTCATTATCATTTCCAGTATCCTGATCTTCCCTTAGCTTGTAGGGACTGAACGAACACCTGTGGAGTTTGAGGTCACATGGGGCTAGAAGCTTCATTCTGCAAATTGCAGGGTGGCTTTCATACAGTCTATCATAAGTCTTTTTATGTTTTCATGTTTCGAATATCATTTTCTCAATATTTAGTCATGACTGTGTCTATGGCAACAAGCCCCGGTTAAAGACATTCTTACATTTCTCATTTCTCATCGCTCGGTTTTACCTTGTACAGCAAACTTTGAAGCAAAATTCTTGAGTCAGCTGGATTCATGTCAAGTGAATCTTCTGTGGAGGACGAATTAGTAACAGTTGTAGCTGGGATGGACAGCAGGGCAGTGTGAGATTCAGGCACCAGCATGCACATAATTCGGAGAATCTGAGTTCTTAATGTGCCTGCAATCTTTGTGGATACTCCTTGGGCCACTACACTACTGCCCCCATAGGAGGCAGCTTAAGATGATGGCTCCTGCTATAGTGATGTTTTTAAATTTTAAGAGGGCTTTCATCTCTTTTCCTTAAAGTGTTCAGTTTCTTTTTCTTTGAAGACAATGTTGCAGAGCACACAGTCGTTTCCTGGGTTGAGCTGTGACATCATACTCAAAGCACTCAAAAGACTTTTTGCCAAGTTTCTTGGTGAAGTCATTGTCGGTTGGCACTCAAGGAACCACATCAGTTGAAACTTTTTCTCAGGAAGTCACCCTGTGTCAGGGATAGCCCACAGGAGATAGAATTCCCTCTAACCATCCAGGCACTGAAATGTACAATTAACTACCATTTGGCAAAATGCCTTTGAGATAAGCAAGTTAGATTGCAAGGCCCATTTGGGCAATTTTACTAAAGACCTCTTTTATTTTAACTTATGTTGATTGTCCCAGTTGTCTCCAGTTTCCTTTCAGAGGGTGAATTTTACCCTCCCCCCATTTTTTAACTTTAACAAAGAGAAGAATCAGTGGAATTGTGCTGTGACTCCCTATAAATATGACTCCCAGCATACATTCTATGAGTAACATTTTGCCGTGTTCCCTTTTACATATTTCTCTGTACTCTAAAATAAATGGAGCTTTTAAACATTAATGGATGCTAAAGAAGAGGAGCTGTTCTGTCAGGGATATTTGGAAGCTTTGAGGAGAAAATGAGATCATGATGAGTTGTTATTTAAGAAGTAACTTTCTTAGAGAAAGTATGATGGACAAATGATTATTTAAGTAAAGTTTGGTAGCAGTGGTGATCCAATTACAGGTGAAGGCAGAAAAGTAGTTCAGATGATGAACAGCAGGAGGTGAGCAATTAATGCACTATCGGGAAGTTTTAAGGCCTGATGGCACCATGTTGCTGTCTGAAGGGATAGGCATTAATTTAGAAGCCCGACTTCCTCTTTAGGCTTCTGCATGCAAAGGGACAAACACCCCAGTTGCTTGTGCATGTTCGTGTGTGTGTGTGTGTGTGTGTGTGTGTGTGTGTGTGTGTGTGTGTGTGTGTGTGTGTGTGTGTGTGTTTAAAAGTTTAAAAATTTAAAAATGTTCCACTTAAAACTAGTTGTCGTATGGTCCATTTGCCATGATTGTGTCATCTTTTCCTAGACTTATATAACTTTTGGAAGATGATAATATTAAGGTGATAGAGAACGGATAGTTAGTCTAGAGAGGAGAGGGCAGAGAGAAGTGGTCATGGCTGTACAAAGGCAATCCAAGTGTGCCCTGTGTAGTTTTAAAATGCTTCTGAGTCTTGACTGTGGTAGGTGGTACATTAAAATACACAGATGGCAAAACTGTAGTGAACTACATACCACAAACCATGATACATTGTAACAAAGCCACTACAACAAATACCAGTGACAAATCAACTTCTAAAGGGAAATAGTCTATTTTGGCTTCAGCTTTTGGAGGTTCAGATCTTTGATCAGTTGATCCTAATTGTTCCTGGAATGTGGTAGAGCAAAACCTCAGAGCTAGAGAGCAGCAGAAAGAGTAGAAAAGGAAGGGCTAGGACTCCATTATTACTTCTGGGACATTATATCAAAGCCTTCAGGATTCCCCTCCGAGAGGTTCTGCCACCTCCCAGTAGCTTCATTCTAGGGACACATGGGAATTTGCTGAGCATTTGGGATTCCAACTAGAACATACACCCAAATAAGCATAAGAAAAGCTGGACCCGAGAAAAATAGATGGATTTTTATCAATGACAACATCCTATAAGAGAGAATTACCATTAGGAACTGGAGAGATGGCTCAGCAATAAAGAACACTTGTTCTTGCACAGGACCTTGATTCAGTTCCTAGCACCCAAATGATGGCGAAAAGACACCTGTAACTCCCATTCCAAGCCATCTGGTTCCTTCTTCTGACTTTTGTGGGTGACAGACACACATGGCTCACAAACATACATACAGGCAAAACAGAAATAAATAGTTTTAAAAGGAAGTATCATCAATGTAAACTGATAAAGGGTAAATGGGATGTTTTTGCATTGCTTCCTATAACACCAAGTAAGCCCACAATTATCTAAAAAGTTAAAAAAGGTTTACTTATTTTCTTTCTGATTTCCTTGGGAAAATAATTTTTATTTAAAAATATTTCACGAGTATTTTCCACTTGAGCACTTTTGTAACATCAATATAGTATGTGGCACAACTTAGAATGTAAACAACATCAAAATGTTGAATAAAACATTGTTTTTCAAAATTGTGGTAATTTATATTTTTTTCTGCCTGGTTCCTGACTTACATTTTAATAAAATTATCCTAATTCTTCACTATGGACATTTCTTCTGAAGGAAACATCTTTGTACCAGAATAAAAAAGATCCATTTATTTCTATAAAAAAGAAACATGATATAATCTACACTTAGCATATTCTTCACTCCAAACCTCTAGAGAATATATTTACATTAAATACTGATGAGTTAATATAGACAAGAGGCATGCATATTGATTTCTCATTGATTGCACACCATTTTTGGAATTTTGAAGTAAAAGTATGCCATCAATGTTGATTACTAACTGATGTCATATACTTACCATGACTTAGGAAGAAATAAAAACAATCACACCATTTCTTTATCTTAAATTTATCTAATCATCAGAGACATCCCAAACCAACTGAATCCTACTAAACAATGCTAAATAATGCTGTGGTATCATTAAAACTTCATTATGTGATAAAACGGTATTCAGAATTTTGATGATTTCTATAATGTACAGGAAACTATTTTCAGAGCTGCAATCCAACAATGCTTGAATAATTTATTCTTTAAGAACATGCTAGTATGGACTCATAGATATGTGGTTGACTCTGTGGTCAGTCTAAAGGATGCTAGGTAATGTTGGTTGCTCAGAACCCCCAGCTGTCTTGGTTCACTGGTGATCAGATCCTATGTACAGAAATGAAGTCACTTTTCTCTGTGACTGTACCTCCCAACCAGAGGTTACTGCCTGCCAAACATTTGTCTTCTGTGATTTGTTCTGTAGCCAAATTGTGAGCTAGTAAAAAAGAAGTAAATTTCTTGTTACAAAAAAATCAACATAGAACAAGAAAAGCCATTTTTTACATTGTTGAACATCTAGTTTGAATTGTAGGAATGCTGATATCCATCAACACCTCAGATAGACTCAAATTAATCTTGGTCCTGGGAAGCATCAGAGTATTAATAAATGAACATTGCAAGGTGCCGTTTGGCACTTTCACAAAGCTATAGGATGCACAAAGATAGAATAAATAGCAGTTACGGCTACTTTCCATAGTGCTCTGAAAGAAGAGGTTTGTTTCATTTGCTTATTAAGTCATAGAAACTCAAAAATTCAAATAACTAATTTAAATCTTTTTATTAATCAAATTTGCCCTACATTTTCTACTCTTATAGTTTGGAATTAGATTCCTCTCTAGGTTGGTTAGTGCATCTGTAATTCCTTAAAGATGAGCAACAATAGCAATACTAATTTCTATTGAGTCAATACCATGACACACTGTGCTACACAGCCCTTCATAATCAGCCCTTAGAACAGTAGCACTATGGATGACAAAAGAAGGTAGGGGATAATTCTAGTGAAGATTACCATCTATGGCTGGATTCTCCTTTTCTTGCCTTCCTATTTTATTTAATTTTTGATTTTTAATTTTAGAATTTTAAAAATTTATGTTCATGAATCAGAGAAATCCTTCTGTAACCTACCCAGGGCATTAACTAATTTTCTGAAACACTATTACATTAGTTGAGGTAAATCATTTATAAATGTATGTACTTTTGATATTTTTCTAAAAAATGCTGGCTAATTTTCCTTGTTTTACCCAAGGTTTGTTTTCCTTGTTTATTCACCCAGCAACACTGGAATGTCTATTTATACTTGGTGTCTGCCAACAAACAGGGTGTGCAGCAGGCTCTTGACCTGCTCACTGACAACTTGTGAACTATGCAGCTTCATTGTCTGAGTCTAAGGACTGTGTTTGAAGGATTATGCTACTTGCCTGTATTGTGGTACTAGCTCAAAAAAAAGTCAGTAGTATTATATCTATTACTACTCATCTTTAAGAAATCACAGATATACTAACCAATTTAGAGAGAGGAATCTAACTTCAGAATATATTCACAGGAGTGCAAATTGCTGTTTTCAGCTGATTCTAATATCTGGTGAACAAACATTTGTCTAATATAGCTTAGAGGAACTTTAACTTTATTCCAGGGTCTCTGAACTTATTGGTTAAGTCACATACAAGAACATACATTTTAGTGTGTCCTGCTACCATGAATGTCAGGTTTACCCTGTCTTTATTCTCCATCTCACTGCTGGTACCATAGGGCTGTATTCTCAACCACTCAGGGTAAAATGTGCCATTAATATTTCCTACTTTTCCTAGATGTCTATGTATGTTTACATGTGTATAAGTGCAAGAGTGTCTTTTCTTTAAAGTATTGTACTTTCTAAATATACACCCAAAGAGGAGATATGGAAAGGTATGATGAAAACAAGTCTACTATTTTACAGTGCTTACTTAGCCCTTGGGGGATGGCTGTCTACTTTTCTGGTTATTCTGATTTCTAGGTTTCTCAGCCAAGTCATCCCAATCTCCATGTGCTGTGGCAACTGATAAAGTAGGTATTGGCTGCTAATGTTTCCTAGTTTAGCTCCTCTGGTGTTTTAGGAAGATTCTCTATTGGATTACAGTCAATTTTTTTCTGTGAAAAATATTTTTTTTATTTTTTATTTTTATTTGAATTAGAAATGAGATTGTTTTAAATGTCAATCCCAGTTCCCTCTCCCTTCCCTCCTCCCCTGCCACCCCCCAACTAAAACCCTACCTATCACATATCCTTTCTGCTCCCCAGGGAGGGTAAGGCCTTCCATAGGGTGGCATCAGAGTCTATTATATCATTTGGGATATGGCCCAGGCCCACCCCTGTGTGTCTTGACAGCCATTTTTTTTTAATGTATCTATTCTAGATGTTGTCAAAACTAGTCTTGCTGTCTTGGGAATGATTGTTTCACACACTAACTAGGCCCATGAATTTCAAAACTAATATATATGACAACATTTTGATGGTAATTAGCTTTGAATGATGTTTTATATCACTCCAAACTTACTGATAATCCTCATTCTAGTTCTGATGAATAATGCTGGGCTCTAACATCTGACCAGCCTCACTGGATCTTTCTTATGAGGCTTTTCTCTGAATGGTGATTCAAGAATTCTTACGATAAAACTTTGTACCCCCTCCTAAGAATTTTGGCACTTACCTCCTGATTTCGTGCATTGCCATCCCACAGGATGCTTTGTGTGCATGTATTAGATCTGCACAGTCCTTTGCTTAGATAACAATTCGGCAAAGATGAATAAGACAAAGAGAACAGAAATGGGGTCTTCACTAGACAGCCTGTTGAAAGCTAAGTTTGCTGTGATATCAGAAGTAAGCTTTAAAGGAAGTAGGAGGGAGATGTGATACAACAGATCATTTCTTGGGCATTTTTTATTCTTCAATAGAAAGGACAATGTGATAATCTTCCTGGAATAGGCAATGAGATGAATTGCCAAGAATGAAACTCATAGATACAAAGGGTAGAAACTGCTTTAAGGAGGTATCTGGTTTCACACACATCATCAGCCATATTCTAATATGCAAAAAGGAGTCATAGTCAGCCAGTGTACAACACCACCCTTGGTATGATTTAAGGACATATGTACTCACTTTTAAAACTTTTTGTCTTAGGAGTACTGTTTATATGAAGAGACACAATGACCATGGTACTTTTATAAAGAAAAATACTTGATTAGGGCTGGCTTATAATTTAAGAGGTTTAATCCATTATCATCATGGAGGAACATGAGGTGTACAGGCAGACATGATTCTGGAGAAGGGGTTGTGAGTTCTACAGCTTGATCCACAGGCAGCAGAAACAGAGAGTGTATCCCACTACCCAGACGTTAGCTTATAAGCTCTCAAAGCCCACCTCCACAGTGATACGCTTCAACAAGGCCACACACACTCCAACAAGGGCACACCTCCTAATAGTGCCACACCCTACAGGCTAACCATTCAAACACCTGAAGCTATGGGGGTCATTTCTTTGCAAACCACACACCTTTGAATGTTTTTTCTCTGCCCTAAGGTTAAACAAATATACACAAGTACTATTAAGTATTAAATATTCTTTGTTCTTCATAAAATGAGATCAGAAGAAACACTAAAACAGTGTAATAAATGTGGTACTATACTGAGCTGTAGGTTAAAAGGCTGTCTTATCTATGTTATTTTTAAGAAAGTTTTAAAATTGTCTTTAGTAAATTGAATGTTAGATAATTTTAAAACCTAATATTTAATTAACAGTAATGAAGTAGAATTTAATTTCCAAAAGAAGTTGTTTTAAGTATATGGAAAACTTTTGATGGTGATAAGTGTACATAGTACTTACGAAATCTATAATGGCATCCCACCAATACCAAACAAGGGTTCCCTTTTTCCATATCCTCTCTGGCTATGGTGCTGAGGATCCACAATGACCAGCATAGTATGGCAACGTTATGTGTTTTCTTTCTTTTTACCTATTTATATATCTAGAAAAACACATGCTGAAGCCACCTTTCCATATACCACTGGGCTGATCTTCTACAGCCTTGGCATTGTAGCTGATCTTTGAGTTGCATATTTGAATGTTCATTATACCTTCCCCCCTGGTGGAGTGGCTTTTACTTGCTTTGGCCTTGTGTTTCTTAACCCCCTGCTTAGGCCATCAATATTTTATTTTCTATTTCAATTGCTTGTCTAATATCCACTCAATCACCACCACAACCTGTAACATGAGTTTTCTTCTTGCTAGCCTGGTCCCAGAGCTGTGTCGGCCACAAATGAACATGCAGATGCTATATTAGTTATGAATACTGTTGGCCATTGGCTATGGTTTCTTACTGACTAGCTCTGACTTAAGTATTAACTCATTTCTTTACATCTAAGTATTCCCACATGGTCTTCTCTTACCAGAGGAAAGGTCCCAGCCTCTTAATCTATTGGGGTCTACATTGCATCTGCTCAACATCTCTGCAGAGAAGTGAAGAGAAGAGAAGAGAAGAGAGCAATTTCCTATTTTTCCCTGCTTATATTCTGATTCTGGCCAGCTACATCACTTCCTGCCTGTCCATTAGCCTATCAGTACTTTATTCATTAACCAATAAGAGAAACATATACACAGAAGAACTTCCCCCATCAACCACGTCTTCTTCTCCTCAAAAACAGTAACAGAGAACATGATCTCTTGTCCACAAATTCTTAAGACCCTTCCCTTTAGCCAGGTGGTAGTAGAGCATGCCTTCAATCCCAGCACTCAGGAGGCAAAGGTAGGCAGATCTCTGTGAGTTCAAGGCCAGGCAGGGCTACACAGCAAAACCCTGACTTGAAAAACAAAACAAAAGACCCTCCCTCCCCTTAGTGGCCTCTTTATAGAGGTATTCAAATGAGCATCTATGCCATTTTCTTCTCTAAAACCCTTCAATGACTCACTTGTCTTCAGAGTAAAATGAAATCACTTGGTCATAGAATACAGGCCTTTTGATGATCTGGTCTTGTCACTAGGCTACCTGTCCCTTTTCCTATACCATCTTTAAATGTAAACTTCACTCACTGTCACATGTGTAGGTGTGAGCTGATTTGTCCCCTAGGCCTTTGCTGGTTTTCACATCCAGAATATCTTCCATTACTTCCTTTATTTCCATGATTCTAGGCAGAGAGGTTGTTCCTGTTGTTTCTACCCATCCACACATCTGTTGTTTTGGTGATGTCTGCAGGTTTCACTCGCTGTCTCCACACTTGCTTGTGTGCACCTCATTCATTGCATTTGTCCAAACAATATGCTTATATGTCTTCCCCACTGAACTATATGATTTTTAGGGTAGGAATGAAGTCTAATGAATCCAGTACATAACTAGAAGCAGGAAAACAACTATTTGGACCTTTGTGTACAATTAATTGTCAATATGCCATGCCATTATGTTAAAGCTTTCCCTAAACATATTTATATACCTTTGCTTCGTAGTAAATTTGGTTATTAGCCACATATGCATATCTGTTTGTGTGCATATACATGTACATATAATTAACTAGTTCAATTTATACTCCAACACTTTGCTTTCTGTAATATGACGTATTGATTTGTTTTTGAAGAGTAGTCAGCTATGAGGAAATAAAATAAATATCAGAATTTAATGTTATTCAATACATTTTGAGGGTTGCTTAATGAAAAAGGGTGTCAAAAACATTGTCAAGCAAACTTCTCTGAAACAAACTTTTTAAAGCTAGATACTGACTTTAAAAGAGTTCAACTCAGCCTTTAATGGAATGTCTTCATCAAATCTTCTCCTCAGGATCAGGGAACTCTGTGGAAGGAGGAGTGGAAAGGAAGTCACAACTGGAGCATATGGAGGATACCAAGATACCCAGGGCTTCTAAATACAGCAGGACTAATATACATATGAACTCACAGAGACTGTGGCAACATATACAGGTCTATATCAGAAGGATTCAGTCTAGTTAGAGTTTGTTGCTGTCAAAAGACCATGACCACAGCAACTCTTATAAAGGAAACCATTTAATTGGGGCTGGCTTACAGTTCAGAAATTTAATCCATTGTCATCATGGCAGGGAGCATGGTAGCATGCAGGCAGACATGGTACTGAAGAAGGAGCTGAGATTTCTACATTTCTATCTTCAGGCAGCAGGAAGAGAATGAGAGGCATTAGGTCTGGCCTGAGCTTCCAATATCTCAAAGCCCTCCTCCACCGACACTGTTCTCCAACAAAGCCACATCTCCCAGTAGTGCCAGTCACTGTGAATATATGTGGTCATTTTCATTCAAACTGCTACATTCCACTATCTGACTGACATAGGCTTATAGCTATATCATAATACAAAATGTATTTAGCCCAACTTAAAAAATTCCATAGTCTATAATAGTTTCAACATTGTTCAAAGGCCCAAAGTTCAAACTCTCTTTTGATACTCATACAATCTCTTAACTGTAATCCCTATAAAATTTAAATGAAAAGGAAGATCACATACTTCCAACATACAATGACACAAGATATACATTACCATTCTAAAAGTGAAGTAAGGGAGCGGAGCATAGTGAGGAAATATTGAACCAAAGCTAGACCAAAAACCAACTGGACAAATGCCAAACTCTGCATCTTCGTGTCTGATGTCAAAGCAGTCTTTAGATCTCCAGCTCCTTTTGGGTTTGTTGACTACAATATCCTTCTTTCTCTTTAACTGTTTCCAATCCCTGTTAGCAAGTCTCCTTAGCAGGTATCTTACAGCTCTGGCCATGCATGGACTCTTCTGATGCATGCCTAGTCTCAGTGGCTTTCCTTAGTCTCAGAAGGAGATTCTATGACCCTTTTCTTGTACCCTTAACTCTGAAGCCAGAATTACCTGGCTGTAGCTGCTAAGTTCTTTTTCTTTCTGGGGCTGAAACATGCTCCCCACTTTATTCAATTCTTTCTTTACCAGCCTTCTGTTTTTGATAGTTTCCTTTACTGCCTGTTTGGTTGTGCTGAAACTTGATCTGTAAACCAGGCTGGCCTCAAACTCAAAGATCTGCCTGCCTCTGCCTCTGGAGTGCTAGAATTATAGGCATGCACCATAGCATCCAGCACTAAGATGTTCTTTAATTCCTTTTCACAAGTTTGTAGCTTAGCTGGGTCAGATCTTAACCTGAGGTCATCATTCCCTTTATTTCATTTAACATAAGGATTTACTTTAATCTGTTTAACCTCTTTGAACACAGATCTTACCTCCATTCTACTTCCTGATGCTCCTTTTCCCATCAAATTGTACATTTTGTAACTTTTCTTGCTGAGCCAGCTCCTTTTCATTATAGATCTACATAAGCATGGGCACTAATAACCATGTGACACAGTCCACACCAGGCTGTTTTGAAATCTCCTCTGCAAACACTATTAATCCAAAATCTCTTCAATTTAGCCTCAGGCACATTTTTGGACAAAAGCAAAAGGCAGCCACACTTTTCACCAAAATATCACTAGAATAGTCTCTAGGATACATTCTAAGATTCTTCTATTCTGAAACATCTTGAGCCAGGCCTCCACAATTCAAATCAGCCTCCACACCACTGTCTTCCATGTTCCTACTAGGATGGCTCATTAAATTGCTTTGCTAATCTAAATTCTCAAAGTCTACATTCCTCCAAATTAAAACATGGTCAGGCCTATCACAGCAATACCATAGTCCTTGGTACCAAATTCTCTTAGTTAGGGTTTTATTGCTATGAAGAGAAATCATGACCATGATAATTCTTATAAAGGAACACAATTTACTGGGGTTGGCTTAGAGTTCAGAGGTTTAGTTCATTGTCATCATTGCAGGAAGCATGATGACTTGCAGGTGGACATAGTGCTGGTGAGGTAGCTGAGATTTCATGAGTTTCCATGAGCTTGGTTCAGCTGTCTCTGTAGGTTTCTCTATCATGATCTTGACCTCCCTTGCTCATGCATTCCCTCCTTTCTCTCTTCAACTGGATTCCCAGAGCTTGGTATGGTGGTTCATTGTAGATATCTGTTATGATAAATCTTTCCGCCAAAAGCCTCCGAGCCTCACTGCCATGTGTGTGCTTTATGCCAGCCGCCCGCCTGAGTTAGGGCCCAAATTAATACACAGAAACTTGTATTAGGTTCAAATGCTGCTTGGCCAATGACTAGGATTCTCATCTGTTAGCTCAGTCTCAATTATCATAAATCTATATATTTTATAAGACTTATCTTATAGAGGATGCCTTTCGCTGGCGCCCTCTCTTGCCAGTGGCTGACATCCCATCGCTGGAGGAAGCAAAAGGGAAAAGGGACACTTCCTACTTCTCCTTGTTTAAATATGAGTCTCCTTGCTATGTCACTTCCTGTCTGGATCACCACTTCTCTACTACATTTCCCAGGATCCTCTTTGACTCTTAGTCCAGTCTAACTTGCTGTCTCATTGGCCAAACAAGTACTGTATTCAATAATCAGTAAGATGAACATACACAGTACATTCCCCATCAGATATCTGCATCTGGTTCCATCAATTACTGGATGAAGGCTCTATTATTATAGTTATATACTATAAATACTATATATACTTGTAGTATTTACCAATTTGATTACAGGGAAAGGCCGGTTTGGGTACCCTCTCCACCATTTCCAGGAATTTAGCTGGGGTCATCCTTGTTGATTCTTGGGAATTACCATAGCACCAGGTTTCTCCCTAACCCCATAATGGCTCCCTCTATCAAGGTATCTTTTTCCTTGCTCTGCCTTTCCATGCCCCCACTTGATCATCCCATTCCCTCATGTTCTCATCCCCATCCCCTCCCCTTTACTGACCCCCTTGTTTCCAGTTTACCCAAGAGATATCATCTAATTACCCTTATAAAGATAAATTTGGATATCTCAATAAGTTATACATTGTGAAATAAAAACATGTATTTATCTATTTATAAGTATTTATAATAATAGTCACATCATCCTGAATGTTTTCACCTCTTAAATCCTTTCCAGGTGTCCTCAGATGACTGCTATGCCAGGAAATACAAACCAGAAATATGCTCAAATAAAATGAAATTCCAACATCCACAAATATGAAAGCACTGATTATATGATAGGCTCTTTTCCATAACTATAAAGATTTACTACTGTGTTTGGCACATAGATATGACTTAATTTGAAATGGTTGTAAAAAATGTGAAAAAAAGATGATATTACATTCTCCTTGTTATCTAACTTCCAGGTAAATTGTGCTAGAGCTCTAAGAATTCAGACCATCATTTTTTTCCATAGAACTGTAAAGAAGTTTCATGCTGAGAACATTTTAGGGACAATCATATAGCTGTGTCCACAACTGTGTGCTAGCATATGATAAAGGTTTTAGACTTGACCAAACAGGATAATAGATTTATAAAAGAATACTGGAAAAACTCATACTCCTTGAATAGTGATTTCATAGTATCAGGGACTATAGAATTTTCAATTTAGCAAACCTGGTTGCCCAACATACATAGTAATTTGGCTTCACTTAAATGGAAGGTAACAATTATAATATGAATGGTTTGCAACAAAGTATCATTTTATAAGAATATAAAATAGATAAATAAAAATAGTCTGTTATTGATCTCCTTTGACAGTAACCAATGTCATGTGATCTGTGTATTAGGTGAGTGGTTTTTTGCTTTGTGACTTAAATTTGTTTTGGCTTCTTAGCTTTTACATGAATGAAAACTATCAACTGTCCTTTAACTCTGGTTTTAAGTGGGCTTTAAAGTCCAGGGCACACATAGTCACTGTTAACTAGATTGCTTAGAAATGGTAAATATGTAACTTAACCCATGAGGAAAAAAATTGAAATGAGAAAATAATCCTTAATCCATAAATTACTTGTGCTTTCACTGAAAAAGTAAACAGTTATGTGACTTCATGAAATAATTGTTTTCCATGACAACAGCTGTTTTTAAAATGTTGCCAGATCTAAGTAACTGCAAATTTTGCTGGCTGGGAATTTTATTCAATTTTATTTTATAAACTTTAGTTGTTTTAGTGGTCATTCTCCTTGCATACTTGAATATGCTTGTTCACAGATGCAGTTCCAAAAGCTAAAATGCAATTGCTGGTCAGGAGAGAACTATATTTTTCTGTTATTTTGTGAAGAGCATATGCTGTGTGCCATCGCCTTGTGGAATTCTAATCACATTTAGAAATGAACTTGAAAGGTCCCATGTTTGATGTTCAAGTCAACACCAAAGGTTTCTCCTTTCAGGTAAGAAGTTCATTTGAAGTCATTAACACAATGGGAAGAAATAGAGACAGACAGGGCATAGTTATGGCTCTGAGGAGGATTCAGTTCTCAATGACGAAGATAGACACCCATTCTGATGAGAACTCAGGCCATTAAGCAGAGTGGGGACCCTTTCTCATAGGTGTCAGAGGAAGGGGAAGGTGTCATGCAGTCAGGATAGCTCTGATTCTTGTGCAGCAGATGGGGAGAGGAAATGTTGGATTAGGAATATGGGACTGTGGTAATATGGGGAAAGTGGGGAGGAGGGCCCTGGTCTGTTAGGGCATCTTCATCAAGGGCAAGTCTTCAGATGGCCCCAAGTCAGGCAACCTGGAGTTTTCAGGCTTTCTTGGGGAATTAAGAATGACACTTGTTATTCTTGGAGAATCTAAGCACCTTGAGGTCTGTTTGAAGACTCACAAACAGGATCTTGGTATATCAAGATCAGGATGTCTATCATTCTCTATAGCAACCAGGATCTCTGAATGAACCATGAGGATAGAGATAGAGAGCTACAAATGGGCCCAAGTTGAGACACTGCTTCTTATCTGCAGTTTTAGCTCTTCTGCATATATCGCTGGATATCTTTTTAACTAGTGAAAATTTTTACTTTTTTCAGGTTTTACTGAGGTATTGTTGGCCAATAAAATGTGTAATTGAAAGGCATATAGTGTATGTTTTAATGTAGTTATGCATACAAAAAGCTTTCCATTGTCAAACTAAGTAGTGTATTTATCACCTCACATAGTTGGTCTTTTGTGTATTTGACGAGGATATATAAGTTCTAATTTCTGTGAATTTCCAAGTGTACAATACAGTATTATTAACTATAGTGACTCTGTTGCATATGGAATTTATGAATATATATATATATATTCATATATGTTCATATATATTCATATATATTCATATATATAGTGTGTGAGAGAGAGAGAGAGAGAGAGAGAGAGAGAGAGAGAGAGAGAGAGAGAGAGAGAGAGAGAGAGAGTTTACTCCTACATGAGTATGGAAGACAGAGGTTGAAATCAGGTGTCTTCATCAGTTACTCTTATTTTTCAAGCAAGGGACTCTCAAAGAATCTGGAACTCATTGATTGGCTGGGTGGACTGCTAAGTGAGTTCCAGAAATCTGTCTGTCTCTGCTCCTCTGCCCTGTCAGTTATTGATTTATAGATGCATACCACAACACCAGTTCGTATGTAGGTCTTGGGGATCTGGACTTGAGTTCTACTGCTGTGTAACCAGCACTTTACCAACTAAGCCATCTCCTCAGCCCAGAATTTACATATCTTGTAACTCAAATTTTATTTACTTTGGTCATTATATACCTGATCATCTCCTATCCCAATAACAATTATTCTAGCTAATGAATCTATGATTTTACTTGTCTTTGTTAGGGTTACTATTTCAGTAATGAAACACCAGAACCAATGCAGCCTAGGGAAAAAAGGGGCTTATTTGGTTTAAGCTTCCATATCACAGTTCATTATCAAAGGAAGTTAGGACAGGAACTCAAGAAAGGTAAGAACCTGGAGGCAGGAGCTCATGTAAAGGCCATGGAAGAGTGCTGCTTACTGACTTGTTTCCTATGCCTTCGTTGCTCAGCCTGATTTCTTATAGAACTCAAGACCATTAGCTCAGGGATGCCACCACCCACATCAATCACTAATTAAGAAAATGTCCCTGTAGGCTTGCCTATGGCCCAATGTAGTTGAGGCATTTTCTTAATTGAATCTCTCTCCTCTTAAATGACTTTTGCTTGTGTCAAGTTGACATATAATTATCCAGTATCAGGGTCTACATATAATTCAGACAATGTCTATTTGTGTCTGTTTATTTCATTTACCACATTTCCCCTAAGTTTATTATTATCATTGAAAATGACATGGTTTATTTCTTTTAAAATGATGCATGATATTCAGATATTTATGCAGTCATTTGTTGATGAAGATAAGTTGTTTCCACACCTTGACTTAGCTATTATGAATGGTGTACAGGCAACACGGTAGCTCTCTCTCTCTCTTTGTGTGTGTGTGTGTGTGTGTGTGTGTGTGTGTGTGTGTGTGTGTGTGTGTGCGCAAAAGAGGTAATGTCAAGACATATGGTAGTTCTGCTTTTAACTTTTTGAAAAATATCCATGTGATTTTCCATGATGGTTTTCGCAACTGACACTCCTACCCATTGTGTACTAGCCACTCTTTCTCTCTGTTCTTGTCAACCATTTCTTTTATCTTCATTATAACAATAATCCTGATATGCAAAGCTATTTCAGTGGGGTACAGCTTTACGTTTCAGAGACTAGTGATGTCCAGCACCTTTCATATATATGTTGGCCATTTGTATAACTTCTGTCCAAAGAATGTTGTCTGTTCAGTTGTTGGAGTATTTTTTTAATAATTTGATATTCATGTTATTTCTATGTGCTGAATGTTTATGAATATATTTGTATGTATGTGCACATATGTTTGTGTTGCACTTGCATGTGGAGGCTATAAGTGGATTTCAAGTGTTTCCAATAATTGTTCCCTACATTATATTTTGAGACTGAATCTCTCACTGAATTTACAGTGCAACAATTCCCAGCTTCTGGCAACCTCCAGGGAATCTGCCTTTTTCTGCCTCCTTTGTGCTGGGATTACAGGTCCATAGCCAAGCCTGGATTCTTATGTGTATACTACAGAACTGAATCCATGCCCTCAAGTTTAAAGCTACTAAGTTGTAGGATTGCCTTTTATATATTTCAGATTGTCCTGACTGTATGGGTTGGCATAATGCAATATCATAAGTGGTGTATCTTATAAACAACAAACATATCTTTTTCATAGTTATGGTGACTGAGACCTTCAAGGTCAATGAATCATTGGACTGGGTTTCTCCTACAGTAATACTCATGGATGGCAGATGTTAGCTGCGTTCTCACAAGATGAAAAGACAAACAATCTCTCTATTTGAAAAGGGCTTTAGCCTTTAACCTTAAGTCTAATTGCATCCTACAAACCCTATGTTATAATCCTCAGATGCATCGTGTGAATTGGTGAAATACAATCATTTTGACTGTAGTGGAATCTAACTTCCTATTGGATAACTTATTAACACACCCCTTCTGAAATTCTGTAGTGTTCATTCTGCAGGCCATCTTAATGAATTTTATTTGCTTTGTGTAAATTTTTCATTTACTATAGATTCATTTGTTTTTCTTTTCTTGCCTCTGATTTTGGTCTCAGCTGGAATAATGTCATGGACATTTCTCCTATGTTTTCTGATTTCAAGTGTGATGCTTCAGTTCTTAGTTCATTTTGGGTAGGATTTTTAGTGTATGTTAGACATTCAAATTCACTGGTTTGCATACAAATACCCAGTTTTCCAACATTATTTGTTGAAGGGATTAATTACTCTTTCCAAATGTGTGTTCTTAGAACCCCTTTTATGTTAATTTTACTGAATATCTATAGAAAATATGCCTGAGCTCTCTATCAGATCCCTAAATCACTGCATCTATGATTATCCCATGCTGTTTTAATGGGCTAAGAGTTGTAATATAATTTAAGATCAGGAAGTATGATGCATCCACATCTTTATTTTTTAAATATTGTTTTAGCTATTTTTAGAGATTTTGTAGTTCATATGTATTTAGTATTGCTTCTTTTCTCTATAAAAAGGAAATTTTAAATTTCTAAATTAAAGATGATGTTATATTCTTAGATCACCTTGAGTAATGAATGTATTGGCTACTCTTGGTCATTAACTTGATGACATTTAGAACCAACTAAAATCCAAGCAGCTGGGCATGCTTTTGAGGAATTTTCATGATTGGATCTTTTGAGGTGGGAAAACACACTGTAAAGAGGGTCATTTGAGGTTGGAAGAGGAAAACCTACCCTAAATCTAGGTTACACCTTCTCATTGTTGTCTACATAAAAGGAAGGGTAGGAAGGAAGGTATGGCTTTTTGCCTGCATGACATTTGCCTGCTTGTCCTCACTTTTGCTACCAAATTTACCTATTCTGATTCTGAAGTATTCCTTTTCTGGTATTAGGACCTACTTTAGGATTCCAATGTGGACTAAAGTCTTCTTGAGATACTGTGGACTAAACAATGGTCAAATTCTTGGCCTTTCCCTCAAGAGACAGCCATTTTTTTTGGACTAGCCAGGTCAGACACAGTAAGCCACTCTAATAAATCCTCTTTTAATACATATTAATTCTCTCAATTCTGTTCTCTTAAATAACTGTAACTAGCATAGGTCATATAGGCATTGGGCAATATTCAGTCTTCTAACCCTGGGACATAGAATATCTTTTCATCTGCTGAAGTGCTGCTTTGGGTTTTACTAATCAATCTCTCATAGTTTTTATTGTACAAGTATTCCTTCCTTGGATAAATTTATTCCTAAGTGTTGTTTATTTATTTATGTATTTAAGACAGGGTCTTATTGTTTAGTTTAGGCTGGCTTGGATTCACTATGTGGCCAAAACTGGCTATAAACTCATCCTCCTATCACTGTCTGGAAACTTAGATTACAGACATGTACTTCCACACAAGGTTTGTTATTTGCTTTTTTACAAATGTAATTGTAGACAGGAATGTCTGAGCATCCTATTTTGCATATAATTTACATGTTAAAAACACTGCTGGTTTTGTGTAATAACTTTTGTTTGTGGCCCTTTTCTTGTATTTCTGTCCATTTCTACAGCAGTGGCTTTGGATTTTCTAAACATCTATAAGATCATGCCATTTGCAAACAGTGATCTTTTCTGATATGGATGTCTTTTATTCATTTTATTTGAATTGTCTTATCTTAGAACTTCAGTTCTATGTTGAGCAGAAGTAGCAAGAGTGGACATCATCTTGTGCCCAGGGCTTCATCCTTGGCTGTGGAAGCTGTGGGCTTACCACAGAAAATCTTTATTGTGTTGAGCCATATCCCTTCTATATCTAACTTGTTGCAAGTTTTTAATAATAACAAGATATTCCACATTGTCATATGCTTTTTGTTTCTCTTAAAATGGTCATATGATTTTTATCTTTTTATTATTGTTTCTATTATTTTTGAGATTGTAATATAATTACATCATTTCCCCTTCCCTTTCCAACCCCGAAAACATATTTTCTATCTTTTATTCCTCAAATGTGGTATATCATGTCTATTAATTGGCATGTATTATAACTTCCTTGTATCCCTAGGATAAACATCCCTTGTCATGGTTATGGTCCTTGTAATGCACTATTGAATTTGGTTTTGAGTATTTTTGTGGGGATCTTTACATCTGTGATTATCAGAGATATTTAGTTCTACTATTTTTCTTAGAGTGTCCTCATCTGGCTTTGGCATTTGAATAATGCTGGGTTGTCCAGTGAGCTGAAATGTGCTTGCCACTATGATCTGGAAAGGGTGGGAGTGTGTCTCCACAGTTTCATGTGTTCTAAGTGTGGTCTACAGTGTGGTGGAGGAGGGTAGTAGAAACTTTTAGAGGTGGGGCACACTGTAAGTAGTTAAGTCTAGGAGGAACCTTTCTTAGAAGAAATTAATGAACTTCCAAGGTGGAGTTAGGTCTCATACATGCCCTGGCCTCTTCCAAATCCATTCCCTCCTGTTTTTCTATGTGATCTTAAATACATGTAGTTGATTCTTTGTGGCTTCTCTTGTAATGTGACAGTGAGCCCTTGCTGAGATGCCAACATCCTTCTTCCACTTATAGGATTGTGAGCTATAAAAATCTCTTTTCTTTTTAAAGAACTCAACCTTGTGTGTTTTGTTATAGAATAGAAAACTGACTTCAGTTTTCATTAGCAGTTTTGAAAGTGTGGTAGACTTCCCCAGTGAAACCATCTGGATTTGGACTTTTCTTCCTAGGAGAATTTTTTTTGTCAAATTATTAATTCTGTCTTCTTACTCCTTATTTGTCAATTATAAGGAACTGTTTCTTAGTGACTTAGTGTTGGTTGTATGTTCTAAGAATTTTTTTATGTTTCTTATATATTATTTAATGTGATAGCATAATTGTTGATAGTCATTTAGATTCTTTCTATTCTGTGGCACAGCTGAATGGTATATTCTTTCATTGATGACAATTAAAAATCCCCTTTTCTTTGAATTCTTTATACTTTGTTGATCCTATTTACCACTCGGAACTAACTCCCCTTAATTATTCTTCAATATTACTTTTATAGTCCCCATTTCACTCACTTCTGCTCTGATTTTTTAATGTTTCCTTCTTTCTACTAACTTTGAGCTTAATGTGTTTTGAAAAAAATATTTCCTTGAGGTACAAAGTCAAAGGCATTCTTTCTCCAATGTAGGTGTTTATTGCTGCAGAATTTCATCATTTCTTTTACTGCATCCCATAAGTTTGGGTTATGGTGTGCTTCCATTTTTGTTTGTCTCAAGGTATTTTTAAATTTTCCTCTTGATTTTTCTCTGACTCATTATTTATTCTGGTGATTCATTTGCACATATCTATTTTCCTATTACAGACTGTTACTTCCTTAATTGTGGGTAGAAAAGATTAATCATATGATTCTAGTCTCATTATTATGTGTTAAGTGTTTGTATGTGTCTGTGTGTGCATGTCCTGATCCAAGTTTTGTGTGCTCTCACAAGAGTTTGTATTCTGCTGCTAGACAGAATGTTATATGGAAAGTCTTTTGTATGTATTTGACCCAGAGTATACTTCAAGACCTGTGTTTCCTTGTTCGTTTTCTGTTTGGAGAGTCTTCATTCTTGAAAGTAGAGTTTTAATATTACCTATTGTTATGAACACTATCATATCCAGTTGTCCTGCTTTTGTCCATCTGGAAGAGTATTTAGTACATGCTAGTTTCTCAAAGACACCTAAGCCTAACCAATTATTCTTTATTGGCAATTTTATGCTTTCAGATTTCTAGTACATCACTCCATTTTCCTGACCTGCAACCATTCTATGGAGGTGGTTGGTTTTATAGAAATTCACCACAAATTAGAATCACTTGAGGAATCCTCACTTGAAGAATTGTCTTATTTGCCTTAGTGATTGGAAAGAGTCATCCCAAATGTGCATGACATCTTTTAGTAGCAGCCCATATGAAGAGTCATGGTAGAAGGAACATTTTTCACGCTTGTCTTCCCCATGACCACTTAGTCCTGTTAATTTATCTTGTGGCTACTGCTGCTGGTTCCTTCCCTGATATCAATTAGTGTTTCAAGCTTTCATTGTTCATTGAAGACCAGAGTCTCTATGTACAAGAGCACTTCATGTTTTCCAGATTTGAACTGCTGAAGTTCCCAGCCCATGGAGTGACCTACTGAGTTCATTGCCCCTCAGGTGTGATTCAGCTGTTGTTATTTTGCTGGTGTGTGTGTGTGTGTGTGTGTGTGTGTGTGTGTGTGTGTGTGTGGTGTTTCATCCTATGGATTCTGTTCCTCTAGAGAACCCTGACTAATTCAGAGGCATCCACTGCAGATTTTACAGGGCTTATTTCATTATGTATCAAGTTTCTTTTCTGTTGCTACTCCCACACATTCTCTTTCATAATTTTTAATAATTTGACCATATTTTGTGTTAGTGAAATTTTATTTGGGATGTACGTGTGAAGACTTTTGAGAGTTACTTACCTGAATCCATATCTCTCCCTAGATTTAAGAAGTTTTCAGCCATTAATTTTTAAAATATTCTTTGGTCCTATATCTGTCTACAACGATAGCAGTACACAAGGTAATTGTCATGATGATGACCTGTAAATTCCTTAGCCTGCCTGGCTCCATTCCTTTCCTCCTGATTCTCTTGATAATGGCTATATACATTCAGATGAACTGTTTTTAGGTTCACAGATCCTTTATTCTGCTTGATTAATTCAGATATTTGTCCTCATATACTGCATTATTTTTATTTGTGGAATTTCTCTGTTATAGAATGTCTTTGATTCTTTGAGATTGTTTCTAGCTCTCTGTTGAACGTTTGTATATGTATTGTTTTCCTGATATCGGTAAATTGTTGCCTATGTTCTAGCACACTGAATTTTCTCAATTCTTTCATTTTGAACTTTTTTTTTGGTCAAGCATTTCTTTAGGTTAAGGTAGTTTGTTCTTAACTTTATTCTTTGGTACTTTATGTTCTTTCCTGATTCTCTCTGGCCTTGGGATACATGCATTTCAAGAAATAGGTTCCTTTTCTGAATGCTTTACACTGACTCCAAGTGAGAAATACTTTGACTATTCAATCTATCCAAGTACTGTGGTTAGGTTGGCTGGTTATTCACAGGCAGGTTCAATTTGGAGTCCCAGAATGAATCAGGCTGGTGACTGGGTAAATTGATACTTGAGCCAGTTGCTTGGAACAATAAGGGCTAGCCTGGTTCCTAGCAATTGAGTCATTGATATGCTTGCTTCAGCCTTTACTCCACATGGAAGGTTTCTCTTTTTTGCATCCATTGTATGGGTTTGGGAGAATGGTAAGAAGGGAAGTTTTAAACTTTCTTTCTGCCTTCTTTAGTGGCGTGTTTTTTGTATTTATGTGCATAGGTCTTCTGAGTCTACCTGGATTTGATAGCTTCATGGAAGGTTTCATTGCTTGTGCATAATATGAAAATTAGTGTTTTTGTGAAGGAAAGATTTTTGGTAAACTAGGTCATTTTGCTGACATCTCTTATCCATGTATCATTTTAATAGTTTGTGTTTTACATCTTTTAGTCTCTTGCTTGTACATTATAGACTTTTTTTAATATACTTTCTAGTTCATCATTTTCATCTCTGTTGTTGTGCATGGCAATTCAGCTTTATGTTAAATAACTCCAGTTTTTCTTCTAGAACACCTAACTTCCATGTAGAAATGAACAGAATGTGTGGAAATCTCAGTCTATACTATGGAGGTGTTGAGAAGTAGGGACTTCAGGATAGAGTAGAATACTCATGAGTAGCATTATTATCCTCACCAAGAGGAGTGCAAGGTTGAGGCTCATTCACCAGGTGAGGACACAGAGGGAAAAGGATTGTCTGAAATCCAGGAAAACTGCCCTCAACAGACACTGGTGGTCAGCCAGTATCACAATGACACATGGCTTCATCAGCCTTTGTAACTGTGAAGAATACCTTTTGTTGCTTAAGCCACCCAGTCTGCTCTTCTCAACAGCCTGTAATCAAGAGGAATCACTTTTACGACTTCCATTTCCCTGGCGATATTGCAAGTTACCATTTCTAAGGAATGATACGGCTATTTTGGTAATTGAAGTCTCTAAGATCACTACAGGCCTTTACTTTTTATGCTAGTTCTTGCTCATGTTACTTTATTTCCTTGTATGCCCCATTGGGGCTGCTGGCTTCTCACCAATCTTGAAAATTCTTTGCATCAACTATTGCTGTGGTCTAAGATGAATGTGCAATTATTCAGAAGCTTTGAGTTACTGCCTTTCAGAAACCTGAGGGCAACTTGATGATAACCTCCTCTACACTATACAGATTGAGGATTCTTGGCTTTGAAACTTACCAAGAATCAGCCTATTACCACAGAGATATGGACAGAGGTTCTTGCTGGACTTTTCCTTCTGCTCTGGTCCTTTAATAAATGTTGTATTTTTATTTTCTGTGGATCTCATACATATATACAGTGTATTTTGATCATAGTTACCACTTCCTATCTAACTGTACCCAGGACCACCTCATCCTTACAGCCCCTCCCACTTCTATTCCTCTCTTTAATTCCACCCAGGATTACTCCCATCTTTACAACCCTTCCCAACTCCATGTCCTCTTTATTTTTAATGTACATAGTCAATTTTTGTGGTACATTTATATTCTTAGGCATGGTACCATATGCTGGAGTGGAGCGTGTTCTACCTACCAAGGGTGAAACCCTTAAGGAAAATTGACTCTTCCTCTCCCAGCAGCTATTAACTGTCAATAGTTCTTCAGCTACAAAGTCAAAGATCATGTTCCTCTTACCCATCCATGATGGAATGCTAAATGGCTTGATCTTGTTTAGGTAACCACAGCTGCTCTGAGTTAATGAGTTCAGTGGTATGATAATTTCCAAAAGACACTCTTTCAGCTCAGTCTTTCCCAAGCTGGGGTTTTTTAAATCTTTTCACCACTTCTGTGGTTGTTCCTGAACTTTAAGGGAAGGAGTGTGACAGGGATGCCCTGTTTGTGGCAGAGTTCCCATAGATACTTCTCCCTTTACTTTGACCAGTTGTGAGTTTCTTCATGAACCTCTGTCCACAGCTCACACAAAAGAACTTTAAGGGAAGGAGGGTGATAGAGATGCCCTGTTTGTGGCAGAGTTCCCATAGATAATTCTCCCTTTACTTTGGCCAGTTGTGAGTTTCTTCATTAACCTCTGTCCACAGCTCACACAAAAGAACTTCTTTGGTAAGATCTGAGAGTCTATGGACATATAGAGAGAAATTTAAAGTTCGGTTTAATGCTATGTACATCTAGTACAATAATAATAGGTTCTCCTTGAGAGCTATGGTCTCTCTGACCATGGGTTCTTGGTCAAATTTACAGTACTAGGCCAAAGTATGTCTTCAGCAATAGGGTCTTACCATGAAGTTCTGCTGGACAATCACATCCATTCTCTGATTTACTTGAAGCTGATGAATAATGTGGAATATTATCTGGGGAAGGGCATTTAAGGTAGCTGCTGCACTATTGCTTAGATTGCCAGTTGGTGTCATCCTTGTAGATCTCTGGAAATCTCCCTAGTGCCAGATCTCTCCTCAAATCTATAATGGCTCTGTCTATTATGACATCTCTCATCCTTCTCTTCTCTATTCCTCCCCAACTCAAACTTTCTGCTCCCCCATTTCCTCCTCTCCCCTACTCTTCTCCCACTGTCTTTCTCCCTGCTCTCTCTCCTCTCTCCCCATGCTCCCAATCCACTTAGGGGATCCTATCCCCTTCCCCTTCTCCAGGGTACCATGCACGTCTCTCTTAGAGTACTCCCTTTTTCCCAGCCTCTCTGGTGGTGAGGATTGTAGACTGGAAATCCCCTGATCCATGTATGATTTATGAGTGAGTAAATATCATGTTTGTCTTTTTGTGACTGGGTTATCTCAATCAGGATGGTTTCTTCTGGTGTCATCCATTTGCCAGAGAATTTCAAGATTCCATTGTATTTTTCTGCTGAGTAGTACTCCATTATGTAAATGTTCCATATTTTCTCTATCCGTTCTTCACTTGAAGGGCATCTGGGTTGCTTCCAGGTTCTGGCTATTACAAATAATGCTGTTATGAACATAGTTGAATAGATGTCCTTGTTGTATGAATGTGCTTCTTTTGGGTATAGCTTAAGAGTGGAATTGCTGGATTTTGTGGTAGACTGATTCCCATTTTCCCAAGAAACTGCCATACTGATTTCTAAAGTGGCTGTTCAAGTTGGCACTCCCACCAGCAGTGGAGGAGTGTTCTCCTTTCTCCACATCCTCTCCAGCATGAACTGTCCTTAGTGTTTTTGATTTTGGCCATACTGACAGGAGTAAGATGGTATCTGAGAGTTGTTTTGGTTTGCATTTCCCTGATGGCTAAGTATGTTGAGCACTTTCTTATGTGTCTTTCAGCCATTTTAGATTCCTCTATTGAGAATTCTCTATTTAGTTCTGTACCCCACTTTTTAATTGGATTATTTGGTGTTTATTTTTATTTTTTTGGTTTTCCAAGACAGGGTTTCTCTGTGTAGCTTTGGAGCCTATCCTGGCACTTGCTCTGAAGACCAGGCTGGCCTGGAACTCACAGAGATCTGCCTGCCTCTGCCTCCTGAGTATATTTGGTGTTTTGGAGACTAGCTTCTTAAGTTCTTTGTAAATTTTGGAGATCAGCCCTTTGTCAGAAGTGGGGTTGGTGAATAACTTTTCCCATTCTGTGGGCTGCTGTTTTGTCTTGTTGACTGTGTCCTTTGCCTTACAGAAGCTTCTCAGTTTCAGGTTGTCCCATTTATTAATTGTGGATCTCAGTGTCTGTGCTACTGGTGTTAGGTTCACGAAGCCATCTCCTGTATCAATTAGTTCGAGGGTACCTCCTACTTTCTCTTCCAAGAGTTTCATTGTGGCTGGATTTAGGTCTTTGATCCATTTGGACTTAAGTTTTGTGCATGTCGATAGATATGGATTTATCTGCAGTTATGCCAGCACCATTTGTTGAAGATTCTGTTTTCCTTTGTATGGTTTTAGCTTCTCTGTCAAAAATCAGGTGTTTGTAGGTGTTGGATTAATATCAGGGTTTTCAATTTGATTCCATTGGTCTACCTGTATTTTTTTGTACCAATGTTAAGCTGTTTTCAGGACTATAGTTCTATAATAGAGCTTGAAGTCTGGCATGGTGATGCCTCCAGAAGTTCCCTTATTGTAAGGGTCTTTTGTTTCTCCATATAAAGTTGAGTACTGCTCTTTCAAGGTCTGTGATTTTTGTGCTGGGATTTTGATGGTGATTGCATTGAATCTGTAGGTGGCTTTTGGCAAATTGCCAGTTTTACTATGTTGATCCTACCTATCCAAGAGCATGGGAGATCTTTCCATTTTCTGGTATCTTCTTTAATTTATTTCTTTAAAGACTCAAAGTTCTTGCTATACAGGTCTTTCACTGTTTGGTTAGTGTTACCCCAAGATATTTTATGTTGTTTGTGGCTATTGTAAAGGGTAATGTTTCTCCCTGGGATCTGTTTTTAAAATGTTACCATTTCAAATGCTACAGTGTGAAGATGCTCACACTAGATAACCAGGAAGACCAGTTAACAAGGTCACAACATCATTTTCTCTCTATATATTGAGATGGGCAGATTTAGCTGCAAGGAAAGTTGAATCTTGGATAGCTCTTTATAGTTCTGAGGATTACAGAAACTAGCTTGAGTTATGAGATGAAGACAAGCATTAGAATGTGACTGAGCTGGCAAATATGCAGACAACTAAGTGAAAAGAATTTCTCATCTGCATGAGAAGCTTGGCATCAATTACACAATTGTACATGGATTCCCACAATCTGCACCACAAGGGGATTAAGCTTAATGGTCTTCATAAATAAGCAAATTGAGATTGGAGGAAATTCTAATGTGCACTTGATTTCATTTAAGACTATCCATTGGAGTTTTATTAGAATGAATTGCAAATACCAGATGTCAGGTTTCAAACCTGGGACAAAGGGCTGAGGTACCTATTTATCATATTAAAGCAGACCTGGCCTCAGATTCTTCCTGCATTCCCTCAGCCCCTCCCACTTACAGAGTCTTCCTTGCTGGCATACCCCACCTCCTACCCTGATCTCTCCAAGCTAGGGAGTTGGGCTGTTCTTCCATGTACAATCCAACCATTTTGGCATTCCACTCTCTTTGTACCTTTGGGTCTCCTGGCTGCTGCACCCAGTTCCCCTTCTTCCCTCTTCCCTCTCCTTTCCCCTCCCTCCTCTCTTTACATGGCACAGCTCAGGGACATGTGTGCTCTATACTTTTCCAGATGTCTCTACCTCTGGCTATGACTTCTCACATATCTATTATAAACTTCCTCCACCATACCTAGGTGCAGTTATATTCCTTTCCTTTTATTATTTCTTTGTTTTCATTCATCAGCCTCTTCATGTCTCTTTTTTTAAATTTTAAACATTTTCATACCAACCATAGTTCCCCTTCCCTTCCCTCCTCCCTCTGTCCCCCCAACTCCCCCTCCCCAACCCCCATCCATTCCTCAGAAAAGGCAAGACCTCCCAACAAAGCCTGGCACATCAAGTTGAGGCAGGGCCCAAGCCCCTCTCCTCTGCATCAAGGATGAGCAAGGCATCTTGCCACAGAGAATGGGCTTCAAAAAGTCAGCTCATGTACCAGGGATAGATCCTGGTTCCACTGCCAGGGGCCCCACAAAGAGACCAAGCCACACAACTCTCACCCACATGCAGAGGACCTAGTTTGGTTCCATGCAGGCTCCCAAGCTCTCAGTCCAGAGTCCCATGAGCTCGGGTCTTCTGTATCTGTGAGTTTCCCCATCATGATCTTGATGTCCTTCTTCATATAATCCCTCTTTCATCTCTTCAACTAGACCTCTGGAGCTCAGCCTGATGCTTCTCTGTGGATGTCTGCTTCCATCAGGTACTGAATAAAGGTTCTACGTTGACAGTTAGGGCAGTCACCAATCTGAATACAAAGAAGGCCAGTTCAGGAACTCTCTCTGTAATTGTCAGGAGTCTTAGCTAGGGTCATCCTTGTGGGTTCCTAGGAATTTCCCTAGTACCATGTTTCTCCCTAACCCCATAATAGCTCCCTCTATCAAGATACCTCTTTTATTGATCCCCCTCTCTGTACCTCCTGCAATTTGACCATCTCATTCCCTCATATTCTTATCCCCTATTCTCTCCTGTACCCAACCCTGCCACCCCCAGTTTGCCAAGGAGATCTTATTTATCTATTTATCCTTTCTAGTGTGATCCATGTATCTCTCTTAGGGTCCTCCTTGTTATCTAGCTTGTCTAGGTAGCTTAGTTATCATTTGCTTTACATCTAATATCCACTTATGTGTGAGTACATACCATGTTTGTATTTCTAGGTTTGGGTCACCTCACTCAGGATGATTTTTTTCTAGTTCCATCCATTTGCCTTTAAGGAGTTGCTCAATATCCTTAGTCATCAGGGAAATGCAAATCAAAAACAACTCAGATACAATCTTACCCCTGTCAGAATGGCTAAGATCAAAAACACTAATGACAGCTTATGTTGGAGAGGATTTGGAGTAAGGGGAACACTCCTCCACAGCTTGTGGGGGTATAGCCACTTTGGAAATCAGTATTGTTGCAGGGTCCCAATGGGTGTCCCTTGGGGGTGGGGGGAATTAGGCAAGGCATCTGGAACAAGTTGAAACAAGCTCAGTTTATTTCAAGAAGGAGTAAGCCTTATATACCCCCAATATGCCACACCAGGAGGAGATCCACTGAGCATCTGCTGAAATGATGTGGTCACTGTCCATAGGTCCATGTCATCTCTTGTCAGACTTGGCTGCTATTGTCAGGGCCCTCTGGCAGACCCAGGCTGGCTGTCAGGAAATATTTACTGCACATGCTCTTACTATCAGTCTAGACTGAATGTGGGAGTTATCTACTGTGCATGCTCTAGGCCAACTGTCAGGTCCATTGAGGCTTAGGTTGATGGTTATTCAGAAAATTTGGAATCAATCTGCCTCAAGACCCAGCTATAGCATTCCTGGGCACATACTCAAAGGATGCTCAATCATAACAAAAAGATCCTTGCTCAACTATGTTCATAGCAACATTATCTATAATAGCCAGAAACAACCTACTTGCCCCTCGACTGAAGAAAGGATAAAGAAAATGTGCACATTTACACAATGGAGTATTTCTAAGCTGTAAAAAAGCCCCCTTTCACTCTTGAGGAAACTAGAATGTGAAAACACTGAAATGTGTTGGCCTGACAATCTTGTTCTAGGTTCCTCTAATGCCTCTTATGACACATGCTAAATAACAAATGGCCTTATTGTTCAGAGAGTCTTTGATTTGAAAACAACAAACAAAAAACAAGCTCACTTAAAATGAATGAAAATCTAAATGGAAGAATCTAGTTCTTGAGTAAGAAAATTGTTCATGGTAGAGTTCAGGAATATTGCACCAGTGATATACCCCCCATAGCAAATTGGGTTTTAGAAGATGCATATTCCTCTAAACTCCCAAGTTTAGTAACTGTTGTCCTTTGAGTTTAGCTGCCGACTCTCTCTAACTAGCTACATAGCATCCATTTAGTCTACTTCTGCATGTGTCTAAAGTCTAGGATGTTTGTAAATATCCCAAAGAAGCATCTCTGAGTATTCTCCAAAGGAGGAGGCTAAGGATATGGGAGAGGACAACTTGAGGTAAACAGTGTTAAGAAACAGAATGTTCTATAATATACTGTGGTATAAGTGCCCTCATCTCCCTTTCCTGCCATGTTCTCTGATCAAAATAAGATGCAATCCAATTAAGATTGCATTGAGTTCAAACAGTACAGGCAGGTAATGCATGTCCTTACAAAATTCAGGGGGTCAGATGAGCCCTTGCCATTTGCCTATGCTAACAAATCCTGTTATGCATTGTAGCACAAAAACTTACTTCAAACTCCAGGTGTGTATGTAGTACTCAATATTTGGCCTTAAAAATTTATTGCAGATGTCTGGAATTGGGACTGTTGACTAGGTGCAAACATTACCTCATATGCCACTTGACACTAGCATGGTTGGGGGAGATTATGAAGGTAAATAAAAATGTGCTAAAATGTAAACGTGTGATATTTCTTTAGCAAATTGGGTTTTCTTGTTATAGCCATGTCAGTGTTTTATGAGTCAGATAATAGAAATCCTGAAATTAAGTACAGATTTACAGCTTGTTAGGAAACCAGTTTCAACTAATCCCTTGGATTTTCCTTGGAAAGAATAACTTCTTTTATATCATGTCTCTTTGAGAGTTTTCAGAGTGTATCTGTACATTTTAATAACAGACAAAAGACTTAGTGTCCAATAGTTAAAAAGGCAAAGCAGTGTGGGGAATGTTCCTACAACATGGGTGGATATCAGTGTCCTTTTCTTGTTTCAGCATATTGCTTCACCATATTGTAATTATTCTAACTCCCCTTACCCATGGGAGAGAAGTTCCTAGATGTTCAATAGTACTTTCAACTTTGGACATTACTTAACATTTTTTGCCATGTGCATATATGCATGCATGTATGTGTACAAATCTATCATCTATCTATGATAAGATTTAATTAATAAGTTAGACACAATTAAAATTTAACATCAATAATCAATGATAAAATAAATAATTACACCATGCTGCAGTAAAAGCTACTTAATGCATCAGATTTCTTTCTTCTATTATTTTCTATTTACTATTTTTGGGCTGTAGTTGGTCTTGGGTATCTGAAATTGAATGAAGCAAAGCCACAAATCGGGGGGAACTGCTATGTTTTAGAGAGCAAAGAGCCTGGATAAACATAATAACTATCAGAAGCAGTGAAAGTGGCTACAGAAAATTGAATACCATGGCACTCTGACACTACTGTTCTTTTACAAGAGTTAGAAATATCACACCCATGTGGTATGTACTCTAAATGAAATAGAACTTAAATATTTATGGAGAAGAAAACTGATGGAATATTTGGATAATTTTGGATTTGCACTCAACATTGTGAAATAGATAGCTAAATGCTTCTAAGGGTGTGTGTGTGGGAGGGAGGGAACCCTTTTTATATTGCTAGTGGGAAGAAGAATTAGTGCAGTCACTATGGAAGGCATTGTGGAGGATCAAAACAACCAAACAAAACACCCTAAGAACAGAACTAAGACTCCAAGTGCACATGCCACAGAGAAACCTCACATCCACATTTATAGTAACATTATCTACGAAAGCCAAGTTATATAACCAACCAGTGTAGCCATCAGCAAAGGAGTAAAGATAATGTGATACAAACACAGATGTGTGTGCACATGCACATGCACACATACCTATACATGCACATATATGCACATGTATACACATGCACAGAAAGAAGAATGAAATCATGGCTTTTCCTGGAAAACAGATGCAACTAGATATCATCATATTAAGTAAAATAAGCCAGATTGAAAATATTGCATTTTTCTCATTTGTGGATACTAGCTTTTACATAGATCCATGAAATATTCATACATATACACATGAACATGTCCACATATATGTACATGTATAGCTGATATGAAATCAGAGGGGAGTTTGGGGAGGAAGAACAATAGCAGCAGAGGTAACAGGTAGGAGGGAGTACTGGGTTGGGTGGGGGTGGAATGTAGCAAAGGAACATGATATACTGGAAATAGATTGGCTTTGTAAAACCCAGCACTCAAAACAATGGATATATACCAGTTAAGATAAAAAGGAGAGGAAATAGTTACTTGGTCTTTCAAAAAGGGCTGGGCATTAAAGACTATCTTGACTAATGAAAGCAGTTAGAATGCCTGATGAGCCCTTGGTACTTAAGGTGTCGATGAGCTACAAAATCCTTGTTAACTTAGCAACATGTTCATGAGGCCCCCCATTTCCTGTTATTGATTGGGAGCCATCAGCCTCATTTCCTGTTTCTCCTCTCAAAGCCAGTAGAGTCAGATCACTTGGATGCCACAATCAAGTGCAGAGGTATCCAGCAGAAGTTGAGAAAGTGGTGCTCAAGTCATTTACATTTATTTACTTATTAATCTTTGATACTCTGAGATGTGCAGGTTTGCCTTGTTTCAGACCTCACCCTGGAACACTAGATTACTTCTGTATGTTTCTTTGAATCACAGAGCTATGACAAGAGTGTTTTAATTCATTAAGCTGTTCATTGAAAAAAAGCTGCTCTTAATTTAGCAGTGTGGCTTTTGAATATGTGTGTCTGGTGCTGATTGCTGATTTCACTATTTTGACATTTATGGGTCTGTTTCATCATGAAAACATGTTGTATCTGGGAATTGGTAGGTGCAAGCAACAGTTAAGTGATGCTTTACTGGAATTGATTTATTTCACAAAATTTCTGTCAGAAGGTAAAATAAGAAATATTGACTAAGCTAAAAGACTATAATGTTCAAGCCAGTTAAAACCATAACATGATTCCCAGTTCATGTTTCCATGTACTGATCTCATTGATATAGTGGCAAATAACGTATTGGCTTTCAAATATTTATTTAATAATGTATTTTCCCACTAATACAGAATTCAAGATCATGGACCTTAGGGAGTATATTTCAAGTGTCCCTGAATTTATCACTCTGGTGTGGAAAACCACAAGAGCATTCAAACAGGGCCTCATGTGCTAGTGTTTATGTAAGCCTCATTTATATAAAAATTGCATTATTATTTAAAAAGAAATCAATTCACTGAAGATAATGGCTAAGAATACCATCATTATAAAGCACAACAAATGATTTCACTTCCTAACAGGAGTCATTTTGATAGGCAGGTCTTCTAATGCTCATCTGCTAACTAGGGTCAGAACAAGGAGTATGTTACTGAAATTAGTGGAAGTGAACTTTCTGCCACTGTACAGAAGGTGGCATACATGGAAAAAATGTTAGAATGGTGTTTTTTGTTTTTGTTTTTAACAAATCATGTTACCCGCCCTCATACGAAAGCCGATAGCAACACTCCTTCTTTATGTAGTGTCCTGTTTCTCTGTTTATTTTTCCACTATCATTTTCCAAGGAGTTCATTTTGAGCCCTTGTTTTAAACCAAATGACTCTCACCTTTCACTGTGTGAAATTAAATTCTTATAACTACACAGATGTTATCAAAAGCCAGCCTTCACCCCTAGATGTGATTATCACACCCATTGAAAATGTGTGGTTTAAGTGAAATAAACATATATAACAAGCTAACTATAAAGTTATTTATTAAAAACCTTCTAGACACTCCCCTTATGCTGCCCTATAAGATCTCTATGCAGACACTTTGAGTGGTCCGTCTTTCCTAGCCATCCGCCATGGTGGGTGGATGAAAGACCCGAGCAAACATGGGGTTAGCTCGTTAAGCAACTATAATAAAACCTCGTGCAGTTTGCATAAAAAAACCCTTCATGTTCATTGCCTAAAAATCACAACATGTCAGAGAAAATAAGGTACTCACTTAAGCCCACCCAACCCAACACAGTCCTCATAATTCCTGGATAGTTGACTGCCCTTGTCCCCTAGTCTAGATCACAAGTTCTCACGTTTGTTTAATCAGTCCCATGTTTTGACTTCTTTCACTTAATTTATAGTTAGTTAACTATATAACTAATTAAGTTATATAACTTAATTTATAGTTAGTTTACATCAACTCCTTGTAACTTGATTGGGAGTAACTTGAGTAACTTATGTTCATATGCTTCATGTCAATGGACTCTTCCACCGTAGGGACCTCAAAGTTGGTGACTGTTGGCACAATAGTTATATTTCAGAGTATGTCACTACACATTTATTGTTTGTGGTGGTTTGAAAGAAAATGATCACACATTCAAATAAAGGAAGCATTCACTTTTGGTGGAAGATCCCAAATGTTTCTTAGGTGAATGAAACCTGCTGTGGAGACTTGGTTGTAGAATTTAGTGAAGGGGTACATAGAGCTCACCTCTAGGGACACTTCTGCTGTCCCCAGACACCATGCTAGGGATGTGCTGGGTGTGTTTTCTCCCTACAATAGTGTGGTGACTCCCATTTAAAATATGAGTTAGGGTTTGGAGAGATCATTAAGTAGTTAAAAGCACTGACTGCTCTTCCTGAAAGACTCAGCTTAGATTCACAGTACCTACACAGTGTTAACTAACTCCATCTCTAGAGAATCTGATTCGTTCTTGTGGTCTCTGTGAGCATCAAGAACAGAGGCACACAGACATACAAGCAAGCCAAACCCCTATAGACATAAAGCAAAAATAAGAATAATTGCAGAGAAGGAGGAGTGATGAGCAAAGGGGTCCAGACAAGGCTGGTGAAACCCACAGAAACAGCTGACCTGAACAAGGGGGAGCTCTTGGTCCCCAGACTGATTGCTGGGAAAGCAGCATGGGACTGATCCAGACCCCATAAATGTGGGTGTCAGTGAGGAGACCTCGGAAGTCTATAGGGCCTCTTGTAGTACTTATCCCTAGCATAGGGATGGATTTTGGGAACTAATTCCACATAGGGGTCTACTCCCTGAGACTAGACACATGGGGGTGGGCCTAGGCCCTATCTCAAAGGATATGTCAGACTCTGAAGACCCCCCATGGATGGCCTCACCCTCCCTGGGGAGCAGAAAGTGTATGTAATAGGTAGGAATTTTAGTTGTGGGGGACAGGGGAGGAGGAAAGGGAGAGGGAACTGGAATTGACATGAAAAACAATCTTGCTTCTAATTCAAATAAAAAATGGAAAAAACAATAAAATAAAATATGAGAGAACTAAAATTAAGAGGAATGATGTCTTTTTTATCATTTTTTTAAAATTTAAAACAATCTTTTCTCATTTTCCATACTAATCCCAGTTCCTACTCCCTCTGCTCCTCCTGCTCTCCCTATCTTTCCCCTACCCCACCACCATCTACTCCTCAGAGAGGGTAAGACTTCCCATGGGGAGCCAATGAAGTCTGGCACATCACTTTGAGGTAGGACCAAGGCTGCTCCCCATATCTAGGCTGAGCAAGGTATCCCTCCAAAGAGAATAGGCTCCCAAAAGATTTTCAACTATATTTACATAGTTTACAGTTGGTTGGAAATAGTAATGATGATATTCTAAATCTTTGTCCTTGTCCTTCCTGTGTGAAAAATGGGACTGTAACATTCCTTTCTAAGCAGGTCAGGGATACATGATTACATGTAGGCAGGTTTGTTGGAGAATAGCCCGGGTTAGCAATTCTGATAGTAACTGATTCAAGGACAATGTAGTGATCATCTCCAATACTCAGAAGTCTGTGGGAGGCATCACTATGCTCCCTGCAGTACATATGGTAGCCTGTTCTCAGTCGTTATAAAAGCCAGGGCTTCTGTGACATTCAATAGATAATTTCCTTGAATGACCCTGTTTGTGTAGCTCCAGTTTCCTACTGCATTGCCTGAATATGCAACAGAAATGATAAGAAACAGCTTGACTATCCTTGATTTCACTCTCACGGGAAGTAGAATATGTTGTCATCAGTTTGTTCTTCATTTTTCAGATCTTCTGCATTCATACACATGCTTGCTTATGTGACTTCAACAGTCTGAGCCAGAGTGAAAAGAAAGAAAAATTTGACTTTTTACTCCTACTCATTTGCCAGGTGGTTTGTACATGTGTGTTCCCTAGATTTCCTGGTTACATATGTGTCTTTTTTCCTACATAATTTCTTTGGTTGGCAAAAATCAATTGAACAAATGATTTGACCAATTCATGTAGAGTTCTTGCTTTCTCCTAGAGGGACTTCACAGGGAATACAAGGCAGGACTGTGTCTCTAGCATGTGGTATTAACCTGCTTTTGTGTAGTTTTGATGCTATTACAGAATAGTACAGTGTAGACAAAATATAAGCCATATTTGGAAGATAAATATCACTAGAGGAATATTGCAATATTGAGAGACCATGTTTCATGCTGCATCATTTCACAGTAGAAGGCATCCATTCAAGAGAGCATCCACACCAGAAGCAGCATGCCAACCCGCTCTCCCTGCCCCATTTGAACTAACTCACTATCCTCTCCTTTTACAACTCCTCTATTCACAAGATCATGGCATCAATCCACTTGGATGGAGTCCCATGTCTTACTCACCTTCAAAGTTCCAGTCTCTCAACTCTGTTACAGTGACAGTTAAATTTTAACATGATGCTAGATCACATTGTATGGAACCATTTACTGAAATTGAAAATCAAATAGAATGGTAAATGGCAAATATGGAGAGAAGATTATCCATGTATTTGATAATAAATTTATTAAAATGAATAGCCAAGTTGTGAGTTATAAATAATATAATCTATCCCAATGCTATAATAAAAGATGAAAGAGTCAAACAATACATTCTTGCTTGTATGCGATTCACTTCTCCAGAGATTTAATAGCAACTTTTCATGGAAGGAAGAAAGTTCATACAATGCTGCTAGGTTATCTTATTGGGTGGAATTCTCAGAAATATGAAATCATATGAAGGGTGTGGCACACAGCTAGTTGTTTAAGTGAGAGGAAAGTGTGACATTTGTTCACATTCAATGGATTTAATTACATCTTTCATTGTGATTGTTTTTTCACTCAAATGTTTTTCTCTGTGTATGTTGTCATAAGAATAAACAGGTACTTTGAACACACCAGTGAAAGTAAAGATTAGAGTTCCTGCTTTTCATGTTGTTCATGAACAGTGTAGTAATGATCTTTCTTGTTCAAAGTTGTACTCAAATGGATATTCTTTGGCTGCTGGAAATATGTTTGCATTCCTGTCTTTTGCTCATAAATTTTCATATCTAGAAAGCCACTCAAATCCAGCGAAAAAGACATGATTCTATTGTTGTTGTCAGCCTTAAAGGTGGCCTCTGTTAACCTTTCCTTTAGTTGCTTCTCTTACAGAAATGTCATAGCTGTTGTTATTGGTGATAAGTTGCTGCGGAGATACTTGGAGGTACTTGGAGATCTTTAGTATGGAATGTTGTTTGCCATATCAGCTTTGTAGATGAAATAGACTTATATTTTTTGCAAAATCTTGTTTGTATTATGATTTAGAAATTTACTGTTGTCCCAAATTTCATAATTAAAACCATCTATCCACATCATCCCAAGATTTGTATATGCCTGTATGGAGGAATGATTAAGGATCTAACATTTCCCATAAGACCTGGATCTTCATATTAGTGGTGATCAGACCTCTTTTTCTTACTTACCTTTGTCTATTTTTTGAGACATCAGAGATGTTTTTAGATATTATCTTAAATTTGTTAAGATGTCTTATAGAAATTTGTTCTTTTTCCCCAGTTTTAGACTACAATGGTATTTTGTGAATGAGTGACGTTTTTCTTCATTACTAGTAACTTTTCCATTGTGGTAGAAAGTGGTCTTGTTGGTCTTGTATGGTTGACAGAGTGGACCCTTGTTTGTCATGAGTATTTAGAAATCTGAGGAACCTCTGGCAATGAGAATGGATGCCAGTTGCAAAGATGGGGGCTGGGAGAGGTACTGTGCCCAGGTATCAACATTGACTGGTTGTTGGCTGGGGTATATGTGGAATGTGTCTCAAGTAGCTTTTCTTCCTTTTAGACATTTCAGTAACTGTGTTGTCATTATCACAGACTGTTGACAGGGAAGCCACAGCAGTAGTCTGCTAAGAGAGAAATAGTGAAGTAGCTCCCAGGTTGTTTCTCCTGGAATGGCAATAAGTAGGTGGTTCAGCACAATTCAGAAATGGGCACATGAAGCACTGATTTTGTGTTATTTTTCTTCTGCAAATGCAAAGAGAATTTCATGGGTATTCATTCAAAGCATGATGCTTACTGTTTGAGAGTTACTTCAGATAAAGCTGACAAAGAGGGAGACTAAATGTGAACTCTGCCATGTCACTGCTAAGCTTAGGCTCAGGGTTGATGAGGAGAGTTCATGTACAAACCATTCTTTCCCAATGCTTTCAAGTCCAGGAATGAACTCTTCAAGGAGAAAGAATAGTGTATTTCAATACTTTGAAGTGATTTATAAAAATAGATTTATCACTTTATCAGTATTTTCTCCATTTTTGAAATTCTTGAAAAAATACACAACTAAGAAGGAAGTAGATGGGGTCTTACCTTCTGCAAGAGCAAAAATCCTTTTTATAAAACCAGGCTTGGAGAAGGTGATTGACCATTTTAAAGAGAAATGTGGTCTACTTATGTCTATTTTATTTTTTTTTTTACATCAGATTCCTTCTCACACACTGAAGATGTTCTTAGCTGTATTGAGCAAAATTTCTTTCTTTTTTTTTTTCCTACTGGAAGTTAAGGGACAGTAATGGTTTCTCTTTCAGCTGCCCTAACCTTGGCATTTACTTCTCTTTTCTCCCTAAACCTAACCATAAGAATCTGACTTCCTGCTGGGAGGAACAGAGAGAACAGGAACACTGGCATTGCATTCCCTGTGGGTTCTAATCACAGACTTGAGAGATTTCCTCTGCATAGATAGATAGAGGCTACAGGTTGAACACTCCTGACCCCCTAACCTAGAAAAGCTCTGCAGTCTTAAACTTCTGATGTTCTACAACTATAAAAATTTTGGATTCTGGAACATTTTGCATTTCAGAGTTTTAGAATTTGGATGCTTAACCAGCAAGGTCTAGGCAGATATTCTCGAATTAAAACAAAGACACAAACAACAGAAACCTCATAAATCTAAAACACTTCTGGTTCCAAGTACTTCGTGTTAGGGGAAGGTACCCTGCACTGAGAAAATGAGGTATGATTTCTGCTGGCAAAAGGGGAGCCAGGGAATTTGAGGCTGGGAGTTTGAAGCAGGACCATGATAAACTAAAAGGCTCAACAAGGAGGAAATTGCATATTTGGATCAAAGAAAAAGAAGTGCTCAATTCTTAAGTGCCACAAAACCCTTTCAGTTGGGGTTTGTTGGAAATAGTTTTGTGTGAATTAATGAAAAGACTGAAAATGCAAACTTATAACTGTGTTATTTTCAAAATTACAGCAATTTGTTTTTTAATTTGCATTATCCCCCTGCTGATTATTGGCCAAGTATTTTATAATAGAAGACACACAGGAACGGGTGCTGCCAAAAGTGTTTAAATCAATAGGAAAGCTAAATTCATAATTAGCAATCTTTCTGTAATAGGAGATTGCAGAAAACTGAAACACAGTATATTTTTTTGTGGCACAGTAGATTGAATGCTGGTTCTAATTTAGATTATCTAAATCCAAAACCTGGCTTTGTTCTTTCCTAGGATTTGGATATTGCCCTACACTTTCTCTGCCTGGAGTTCTCCCTCTGACTAAGTTCTGACAAAGGCTCCTAGTCCAAAATAGTGCTCTATAAAAATAAGAGTTGTTTATAAAGAGTTTCATGTTTCTTGAAAACATATGTCTCTGCATCTATATTACTCCTTTCTACTTTTTCCCCTTCAACTCCTCCCATACCCTTTCCCAGATTAATTATCTCTTGTTACATGTACATACATACACAAATATATATGTGCATGTGTGTATATATGCACATATGTATGCATGTATGTATAATCTCCTGAGTCCATTTAGCTTTGCTCGTATTTGCTGTCTACTTGTGAGTATATCCTATTTGGAATAGGAAACTCATTCTCCCTCTCAGTGGCCTTTGAGACTAGCTATACCTTTTAATCTAGGAGTGAAACCAAGTGGAGTTTGCTGTCCACACTGGTGCTTTTACTGGTGGTGTCGTTTTGCTGGTATTGTTCACATAACCATATTACTGTGAGTTGCTAGGTGCCTTTTCCTGTCATGACTAGGTGCACTATCTATCAACAGGTCTCTGGCTCTTACAATCTTTCTGCTCCTTCTCAGTGATTTTCCCTGAAGCATTAGATACGAGGATTGTGTTGCATATATATCAGATGGGACTGAGCAACCCACAGTCATTTTGACTAGTTGCAGTTCTCTGTAATAGTCTTCATCTGTGGCAAAAGATGCTTTTTTGATGAGGGTTGATAGTGATATTTATTTGTGGATATAACTATTGACATTTAGAAAACAGAAATTATATTTGATTTAAGAAACTGACAGTAACGAACTATAGAAATGATCCCTGAAAGTGAGGAATGGTGAGCAAATGGGTCATGACTACGCTGGAGAAACCCATAGAAACAGCTGAACTGAACAAGGGGAAGCTCATGGACTCCAGACTGACAGCTGGGAAACCAGCATGGGACTTATCCAGACCCCATGAATGTGGGTGTCAGTTAGGAGGCTTGGGCAATCTATGGGGCCTACTATTTATCCCTAGCATACGAATGTACTTTGGGAGCCCACTCTACATAGAGGGATATTCTCTCAGCCTAAACACACAAGTGAGGGTCTAGGCCCTGTTCCAAATGATAAGACAGACTCTGAAGATACCCCATGGAAGACCTCTCCCTTCCTGGGGAGCCAAAAGGGGATGGGATAGGAGGTTGGTGGAGGGGAGGTAGGGGAGGAGGGGAGGAAGAGGGAACAAAATAGACATATAAAACAAGCTGTTTCTAATTTAAATAAAAAAGGGGAAAAAAGAAATTGGCAGTAATAGGTTCTCCTTTCGAGCCATGGGTAGTTTATAGTAACATGCATGAATTCTCTCCTGTTGAATGAACCTTAAGTCAAATTAAAGAGTTGTTGATTACTCCCAAGATAAAAGTGCCACTATTGCACTATTGTGGTTATCTTTCCAGTGCACTCATCATTCTGGTTCATAGGGTAGGTGTTTTAATACTGCTGGGGAGGACTACTGATTGTTCCCCTTCTTTAGCAGCTTGCATAGCACCTTCTGATACTGTGAGAGCCACTTTCTAGGCAGTCAGCTACCAGGTTAGTTTTAGCTTGATTTCACCTACTCCTATGTTCAAAGAATGTGATGTCTTCAGCAATAAGGTCTTAGCTTCAAATACTAAGAGGCAACCAAAAGCAACAGCAACACCTTATATTGTTTGGGGGTTTCTTGGACTTCCATGACCAACAATTAAAGAGGAACTTTCTCATACTAGAACTGGAGTTTGTTAATCTATGGCTCTTTGGAGAAGCAGTGTTAACTCAATTGTTATAGCTTCACTTGAATTATATCTCTTTGAGCACACACATAAATTTTATATACAATTTTAGGGAAACTTAAAATGATTCCCTATGTTTAAAAAAAAACATCCTTAGTATTTTTATTTTTCTCTCACCCTCTCCTTCTGTATTGTCCTTCCTCTTCCTCCACAGTTAAAGCACTCCTCTCAATATTTTCTTCTTCCTACTGTTCTGCACTCAAACCCCTTCTTGTAGCCTTTTTACTTGCCTGGTTTCTGCAGCAACTCTTGGTCATATATCCATATCTAAACATTCAAAACTAGGAACCACAAATAAGAGAGAACATGTGATGTTTATCTTTCTGAGTCTGGGTTACCTCATTTTGTCTTTTTAAAAAATGTTTTATCTTTTATTATTTTCTTATACAATATATTCTGACCAGTTTCTGCTCCCTCCAGTCTTCCCAGCTCCCTCACCTTGCCTTCCCCTAAGATCTATTCTGCCACCAATCCCTCCAAAAAAAGGTGGCCTCCTAGAGATGTTAACAGAACATGGCATAACAAGATACAATATAATCAGACTAAACACAAACCCTCATGTTAGGTTTGTGTGAGGAAATGCAATAGTAAGAAAAGTGTCCCAAGAGCAGGCAAAAGAGTCATAGACACCCTGAGTTTCATTGTTAAGAATTCCACAAAATACCAAGCTAAAAACCACAGCATATAAGCAGAGGATGTAGCCCAGAATGAGGCAAGCTTCACTAATATTATCACTGCTAATATCATCAGTTCATTTCTCATGAACAAACTTGTTTCATCCATGCCATACTTTCACATAGTACATTAAGTATTTGATTGGTTTCAAAGATTATTTTCAGTTTTTGTTTGTTTGGTTTTTGTTTTGTTTTCAAGACAGGGCTTTTCGGTGTTATAGCTCTGTCTGTCCTGGGACATTTGTAGACCAGGCTGACCTCAAACTCAGGGAGGGCCACCTGGCTCTGCCTCCAGAGTTCTGGGATTCAAGGTGTGTGCCAACACTGCCTGGCTATTTTTAGGTTTTGTTGTAGTTGTGAACAAAATTTTCTTTAGGCTTCTCAGTGTTTTTAGCTCCTTGCCCACTCTCTTCCCACTTTCATTCCCTAGCTTTCATTAAGGGATCAAAGGCTATGTTAATTATGGTGAAGAGCATAGGTCTTGACTTTTTTCCCTGGGATGATATTAGCTCCCTGGCATACAGACCAAGATGTGTGGAGAGATGGGCTAAGGGGTAGCTGAGACCCTTCCCAAATAAGTGGAGATGAGATGCTCTTTTCAGTTACAGTGACAACCTCTTTGTTACTTGTTTGGAATGGGAAGAGTGAAGGTTAAAGTCAGAGATTTTTAGTAAGACATAATCAAACCTAGAAGAAATTTTTTTCATATACATATTTTTATTCTTTTTTTCAACTTTTTTATTTGAATTAGAAACAGGATTGTTTTATATGACAATCCCAATTCCCTTCTCTCTCCCGTCCTCCCCTACCAACCCCCCCCAACTAAAACCCTATCTATCACATCTCCTTTCTGCTCCCCCTGGATGGTGACACCTTCCAGAGGGTATCATTGGAATCTATTGTATCCTTTGGGATAGGGCCTAGGCCCACTCTCATGTATCTTTGGCTCAGGGAGTATTCCTCTATATGGAATGGGATCCCAAAGTCCACACCTAGGCTAGGGATAAGTACTGAACTTCTACAGAGGGTCCTGTAGATTTCGGAGGTTTCTTCACAGAAACCCATGTTCCTGGGGTCTGGATCAGTCCCATGCTGGTATTCCAGGTATTAGTCTGGGGAGCAAGAGTTTCCCGATGTTCAGGTCAGCTGTTTCTGTGGGTTTCACCAGCCTGATCTGGACCCCTTTGCTCTTCACTCATCCTTCTCTGCATCTGGGTTCCAGTTCATTTTGGTGATTAGTTGTGTGTATCTGCTTCTACTTCCACCAGCAGCTGGATGAAGACTATAGGATGGCATATAAGTTAGTCATCAATCTCATTACCAGGGGAGGGCATTTAAGGTAGCCTCACCTCTAGTGCTTAGATTATTAGCTGGTGTCATCTTTGTAGATCTCCAGACATTTCCCTAGTGCCTGATTTCTCTGTAAACCAAAAATGTCTTCCTCTATTATGGTATCTCCATTCTTGTTATCTTCTATTCTTCCTCTGACTCAACCTTTTTGCTCCCTCATGTCCTCTGCATCCCTCCTCTAATCCCCTTCTCATTCTCCTAGCTCCCTTCCCCCTCCTCCCTTGCTCCCAATTTGCTCAGGAGATCTTGACCTTTTCCCCTTTCCCAGGGGACCATGTATGTTTCTCTTAGGGTCCTTGTTTATTAGCTTCTTTGGCAGTGTGGATTGTAGGCTGGTAATCCTTTACTCTATGTCTAAAATCCACATATGAGTGAGTACATACCCATGTTTGTCTTCTTGTGATTGGGTTACCTTACTCAGAATGGTTTCTTCTAGTTCCATCCATTTTCCTGCAAATTTCAAGATTCTATTTTTTTTCCACTGAGTAGTACTCCATTGTGTAAATGTACCACATTTTCTCTATCCATTCTTCAGTTGAGGGGCATCTAGGCTGCTTCCAGTTTCTGGCTATTACAAAGCTGCTATGAACATTGTTGAACAGATGTCCTTGTTGTATGAATGTGCTTCTTTTGGGTATATGCCTAGGAGTGGAATTGCTGGATCTTGTGGTAGACTGATTCCCATTTTCTTGAGGAGTCGCCATACTGATTTCCAAAGTGGCTGTATGAGTTGGCATTCCTACCACCAGTGGAGGAGTGTTCTTCTTTCTCCACATTCTCTCCAGCATGAACTGTCATTGGTGTTTATGATTTTAGCCATTCTGACAGGAGTAAGATGGTATCTCAGAGTTGTTTTGATTTGCATTTTCCTGATGGCTAAGGATTTTGAACACTTTCTTATGTGTCTTTCAGCCATTTTAGATTCCTCTATTGAGAAATCTCTATTTAGTTCTGTACTCCACTTTTTAATTGGATTGTTTGATGTTTTGGAGACTAGCTTCTTGAGTTCTTTGTAGATTTTGGAGATCAGCCCTCTGTCAGATGTGGGGTTGGTAAATATCTTTTCCCAGTCTGTGGGCTGCCATTTTGTCTTGCTGACTGTGTCCTTTGCCTTACAGAAGCTTCTCAATTTCAGGAGGTCCCATTTATCAATTGTTGATCTCAGTATCTGTGCTACTGTTGTAATGTTCAGGAAGCAGTCTCCTGTACCAATTAATTCAAGGGTATTTTCCACTTTGTCTTCTAATAGGTTCAGTGTAGCTGGATTTATGTTGAGGTCTTTGATCCATATTGACTTAAGTTTTGTGCAAGGCGATAGACTTGGGTCTAAATGCAGTCTTCTACATGTCTGCAACCAGTTATGCCAGAACCATTCGTTGAAGATGTTCTCTTTGTTCCATCGTATAAATTTGGATTGTTTATCAAAAATCAGGTGTTCATAGGTATGTGGGTTAATATCATGGTTTTCAACTCTATTCTATTGGTCTGCCTATTTTTGTGCCAATACCAGGCTGTTTTCAGGACTATAGCTCTGTAATAGAGCTTGAATTCAGGGATGGTGATGCCTCAAGAAGTTCCTTTATTGTACAGGGTTGTTTTGGCTATCCTGGTTCTTATGTTTCTCCATATAAAGTTGAGAATTTTCTTTCAAGGTCTGTGATTTTTGTGCTGGGATTTTGATGGGGATTGCATTCAATCTGTAGATTGCTTTTGGCAAGATTGCCATTTTTACCATGTTTATCCTACCTATCCAAGAGCATGGGAGATCTTTCCATTTTCTGGTATCTTCTTTAATTTCTTTCTTTATGTGATAGATAGGGTTTTAGTTGGGGCATGGTGATAGGGGAGGACAGGTGGGAGAAGGGAACTGGGATTGTCATGTAAAACAATCCTGTTTCTAATTCAAATACAAAAAGTTGGAAAAAAATTCTTATGGTACAGGTCTTTCACGTTTTTGGTTAGTGTTATGCCAAGGTATTTTATGTTGTTTGTGGCAATTATAAAGGGTGATTTTTCTCTTTTTCTCTGATTTCTTTCTCCAACAATGTGCCATCGATATATACTAGGGCTACAGATTTTTTTGAGTTAATCTTGTATCCTGCCACTCTGCTGAAGGTGTTTATCCGATGCAGGAGTTCCCTGGTAGAGTTTTTCGGGTCACTTATGTAGACTATCATATCATCTGCAAATAGTGAGAGTTTGACTTCTTCCTTTCCGATTTGTATTCCCTTGATCTCCTTTTGTTGCCTTATTGCTCTAGCTAGAACTTCAAGGACAATATTGAAGAGGTATGGAAAGAGTGGATAGCCTTGTCTAGTCCCCAATCTTAGAGGAATTGGATTGAGTTTCTCTCCATTTAATTTGATGTTGGCTTGCTATATATTGCTTTTATTATGTTGAGGGATGTTCCCATAATCCCTGACTTCTAGAAGACCTTTACCATGAAGGTGTGTTGGTTTTTGTCAAAGGCTTTCTCGGCATCTAGTGAGATGATCTTTTTTTTTTCCTTAGTCTGTTTATTTGGTGGATTCCATTGATGGATTTTCGTATTTTTAACTATCCTTGCATCCCTAGGGTGAAGCCTACTTGATCATGGTGGATGATTTCTCTGATGTGTTCTTGGATTCAATTTGCCAGTACTTTATTGAGAATTTTTGCATCAATGTTCATGAGGGATATTGGTCTGTAGTTGTCTTTCTTAGTTGTGTCTTTGTGTGGCTTTGTAGCTCAGTGTGCCTTAATGCTGGAGACCATCAAACTGCTACTTAATCTTCTTAACATCCAGGGTGTTGTTTTCCACACTGAATATCCAAGTGTTTAGCCCTGCCAGTTGCCAATGCAACTGAAATTTCTGAAGCAGTTTTCTTTTTCTCCCCCCATACTTCCCCCCACTGTCCTTTCTTCTAGATCTTTGTGTTCCATATTGAAATTTTTGTAGGTCCCTCTTACAACCAACTCCTTTTGCATTTTATGGCAAATAAAATAATTGTAAGATGTATGCCCAATGGGACAATGCAGCATTTGTTTTGCATATATTTTGGCTAAGATAAGGCACAGAGGAATGATGAATACCCCTTTATTTACAAACAATTTACCAGAAATCCCACTTAACTGGAGATGGTAGCTTAAGCCGATTTCTGATTTAATACTCTTGTTATTTTAGATAAGAACCAACGTACACTTTCATTTGAACAGGCGTTTTGCCTAAAACTTGAGCCTTTGATGGTGGTACTCTGCATTCCACTGGTGCCATTAACCTTCAGCATACATGCTGAAAAATAGAATATAGAGTTGGCAATCTCCCAATCAGTTTGGAATCTGCCTTAAACTTGCTCAAAGAATAAAACAGTTGAATCAAGCCAATTGTTCTAAAAATAGGTTCTCCAATTAGATTGTGAAGACTGGGCTAAGAACCTTTCAATTTGATATTAATTGTAGCAAACTAGTGTGTTGATTGCAATTTCATAATGCCCTATTGTTTTGTTGAATAAAAAGTAAAGCCGCATTTGTTATGATTAAAAAGTATTATGTCATATATATGGGTGAGAGAATACACATGCATTTTATTATAAATGAGAACAATTGTTCTTCCTAAATATGCTAGTCAGGAAATTAATTCATGGCAAGCCTTATCTGCACATCTGATCGTAACATTTATTACTTGCTAATGCTAAATAAGTGGCCTCACATTTAAAGACAATTATTTGTTGGGAAATGAGGTTGTGTTCAGCAGGTTCCTCAGCACAGCAAGGCCTGTGTGTTCATGATCTCGGCAAGAAGATGCTACCTCCTGAATTAATATGTTCTGGTCTGCACAGGAATAAAAGAAATCATGATGCTGCCACAAAGCATTCTTTGGGGGGTTATGTATGGGATATATTCATTATAGAGCACATGTTAGCATTTCACAGACATTTTCTATTAATAATAATTGGATTACTTTTTCATTCATATAATCAGTCCTAGCTTTTCTATTCTTTAAAAAGATATTATTGTTGTTATTATTATCTATTATTATTTTTTTATGATGATGATGATGTGTGTTAACGTATATGTGCAATCAGAGAGTGCATTTGGAGATCAGAGGACAATTTATAGGAGTCAGTTTTCTCTATTCACCATGTGGCTTCAGAGGATCAAACTCAGGTTGCTGGGCTTGATGGCCAGCACCTCTACCAGCTGGGCCATTGTATTGGTCAGGATTTTCCATTCATAACAAGCTAAGCAAAGAAGAACAGCCAGTTTAACCCAGTAAGGAAGCAGACTTCCATTAAAAAAATTCATACCAAATGTATCCGCATGTGCTTCTAAAACATATGCCCACCCATGTCCACACATTCCTGAGTTGTGGGGACCAAAACACTTGTGCCGTTTTCTAATGGGAGCCAGTGCCTATGGAGAACACAAGGCACTGTACCCAAAGGAGTGAAAGTGAAAAACTGTGACCAGTATGTTCAGAACACATCAGGAGATAAGGGGGATAGGGTCTGAGAGACAGGGCTGGCAGCAAGAGGAAGGCTGGAGCAGAGGAGTAGCAAGCAAAGTGACCTTAGCAAGGTAACCACCAAGATAATACCAAGAAAATATAAACCTGACAGTACACTCATAGTAATGCCACACTGACTGGCCTGTCTTGGAAGAAAGAAAAAATATGTCTTATATGGCTGTGAGGATTTGAATAAACCTGAAATATGTTTAGCTATGTTGTATTTTTTTTTCCTTTTCATATGAAGTCATCTAGGCAAGGGGCGGGGAAGTGGTAATGAGGGGAAAGTCTTAGACATCAGGCTGTGGATGGGGTTGGTGGGTTCTCTCTAAGTATTTAATTTCCTGTCTGGAAGGTAGGTTCTGACTTTGTATCTTATTAGTGAGGTGACCTATCAAGTCATTTGCTGTGCTGTTGGCCGCCTTCCTGTCTGTTTTATCTCCTGCGTGTCGACAACAATCTGAGAGAAGACAGGGGAGAGCAAGCATATGTTCAACACAAAGGCCGCATAAAATCTGCAAGCCTGCTGTGCATCAAGCCCATGTAATTCATTTATTTTTTGAAGCAGTGATGATACACTCTTTCCTCTGGATGACAAATTACAGGGCACATCTGAAAAACCCTCTCTTAAGGGAAAACATGCTGCCTCTATTTTCTCCCTGTTTATGATCATTATTACGTATGATGGATAAAGGAAAAAATGACCTTCATTGAATAGCTGTAAGAGAAAATGACTGGTACCTACAGTCTAATATATGTTACTTTCTTTTCTGGCCTTTGAAAGAGAAAATGAACAGAGAAAAATAAATTCTGCCTAAAATAGAAAAAAAAAAAACAAAATGGATGATCTTGAGAGATATTTCAGTTAGGAAAGTGCTTGCTTTATAAGTATAAAGACATGAGTTTGAACCTGAGTATAGTACAGTTGTCAATGTCTATGAATTGTGGGCAAATAACTCTGTCTTGTCTTGGTGCTTATACAAAGATGGGAACTAGTCCTTCATGGACAAGAAAGTGACTATCAACATATAGCTTGTGGGGAAGGCCTAATATAGGACTATGCAACTGAGGGAAAATGAAAGCTGATAGCGATTGATACCACAAGGAATGGAGAAGCGAAGGGCATCTTAGAATGATGTGTTGATCCTTAAGTGTGTATCCAGGAAACCTATTTCAGGTAGAACATAAGAATACATTGTTTGTGGTGGAAGAAGAGTAGTCAGTGAGGAAAGACATTCTAGGAAGAGAGAAGGGGAGAAGTCGGACAAATGACACATGTGTAAAATACATTTTTTCATGTGGTCACATTGAATGAATTCTTCTGCTGCCATCTATGACTTGTTTCTTTGGTTTTCATCTTGGAGGTTGAACTTACTTTTCTTCTGGTTGCCAGGGCCTGGGAGATAAATATATATCTCCCAGATAATAAAATCTCTGGTAATAGTTGTATGGAGAATGGGTTGGAGAGAGCAGAGGTTGTTTGTGAAAAGGCCCGAGCTCTGTCATTTTTCCAGGAAGCTAATATGGAGGGCTAAAATATCAGGGAGAAAATGCCTTTTAGATTCAGCAGACAGGAGGTTGAGGAAGGTGGAGAAGAAGAGGTTGTGGGGAAAAGCAGGTGGGAAGCAGACAGTGACAGGAAGTGAAGGTTGTTGTTAAGGGGCTCATGAGAGGTTGACACTCTCAAGCCTGGAAGGGATGGGCGAATGAAGGCTGTATCTCTACACATTGAAAGATATAGTCAAGATGAAGGAAAGGATTGAGGAACCTAAAGGGAGCAATAAAGAGTCACAGTGAGAAGAAGGGAGTGGACTTGAGATGGAGATTATTACTGTTGGGCACTAGGGATGTAGGAGTAGCTGAAACATGGGAATCAGGGACGGGGAAAATGTTGATAGGAGCCATCAAGGATTGCATCAAATTTGTCAAAAAGGTAAAAGATAAATCAATACTTTAGAGTTTAAAAACTTGCCTGACTTTAAATTTTATTTCTGATCTTTAAATTCTGTCTTAGTTTCCTTTTTTGGTGAATGGAGATGTCACAGAAATAACCTGAAAGGGCTGTGATGGTGCCAAGCATTATAATGTATGTTAAATAATGACAACCATATAACTATATAGGAATATGGAGCCACTTTATAGTATGCATGGTCTCATTCATATTTAGGAGTATCCTATGGAGATAGGTAGCACAAGATCTGTCAAATGTCAGCTGTGTGACCTTGGGGGTAATCATAACACCTCCTTAGAGTGATACTATGATGATTAAATGAACTGATTCATACAAGTTGCTGAGCATTCTACAAATGCTAGCTGTTACTAAGCACTTTTATATGAGGTTTAGTAGAACACTAGGCAGCATATATGATTACCTCTCCTTCATGGGAAGAGTCACATAGCAGCAGACTTGGCAGATTTATCCAAAGCCCTATGACTAGGAAAGGGCAGAGTTGAGCCAAAACTCACATTCATTGTGTTTCCAAAATTTTATTTCCATTCCATTAAACTCTATGGCTTCTGACCTACTAGTAGAGTTGACTTTTGGTCCATTCTCTGAGCTTCGCATTTTCACATCCTCTTGACCACCAGCTTCCAGGTTCTTTCTAGAGTTCAGCCAATGTTTACTCTGATTTCTTGTGTTGCTTTTGTGATGTGCTTGTTAAGCGACAGGAGAAGCATGAATAAGTCCCACCCCAATGTTTTGTAAATGTATGATGTAGGTTGTTTTCACCCTCACCATCTCCACTAATAAAAATCACTGCATTTATTTGTGTGAGTATAGTGAAAGAAACCTGCTCTGGCCAGTTCTGACAAAGCTTCATATCTGGACATGCTTTGCCTGTGTGTCTCTGTCTCTGTCTCTGTCTCTGTCTCTCTCTCTCATCAGCACAACTAGTTGTTCCCCTATTGCATGGATAAGGACTTTGGAAAACCAGTAGGGATGTACTGCTTTGATTGAAGTGGGGCTGCTTAATGATAAAATCTGATGTTGTTTTTATTCTGGTTGCATACCTTGTAGAGTTTCATTCCCCAGTGCTGTGGCATCATGACCTTTCTCTGATGGTATAATTAAACGATATACTTATGTATACATACTTAGAATATTTCAACCTAACCTTGCTCTTTAAGACAGGATTAGAGGGGGATAAGGGCCTTCTTTGTAACTCAGCTTTAGCACATAGAGGAAAAATTACATGAGAAGTGGAGTCTATATTTAGAAATAATGTTTTTTGAAAAATTTTATTTAACTTAAATATACTTAAGTTTTAAACTCATATTGTATCCCCAGTTCATGATACTATGACTCAAATATTAAACTTGAAAAAAGAATTCCAGTTGTGTTAAAAAACAATTAAGCAATATAATGTCAATGTTTGGCTACACACACACACACACACACACACACACACACACACACACACACACACACACACACACCACAGGACAGGGGCATGGGCAGGGGAAGGAGGGAGACCAGAGCCCTGAAGATTAGCACTGTGAAATAGAAAAGGTGAAAGATGAACAGGTTAAGGGACGGCAAGGCTGAGTGTTGCTGTTGGCAGAATGTGTGGGGCCTCCCGGAGCTCTGGCCACTTTCATGGGGTACTAAGTGGGAGAAGGTGATTCTATAAGTACCAAAGAAACAGCTATACAGAGCCCAAGATCATTCATAGAGCTGATGTGAACTTGAAAAGCAGGCTAAACAAAAGTCCAAATAATGAGGGAGGGACAAAACAAGGAAGAGCCATGGGGATAGATCAGGGGTAAACACCACAGCTACACAAATGTCTGCAGAGCGAGTTACCTCACAGACTTAGGGCAGATGCCAACTTTAAACAAAGTCTGCTGACTTTAGGACCCAGAATCTTTGACATCCCTCTTTCACCAGTAAAAACAAAAACAAAAACAAAAACCTCTCTATTTGTCAGTAACAGAGAGGCAAAGGAGTGCTGCTTTTGACACATCACAGTCTAAGGATAAAATCTTACCATTTGGGTTCTTGAAAGATATAAGAAACTAGGTATCATTTGTTAGAAGTGTTGAAACAGCAGGACTTACAAAAGCATTAATGGAGGAGTAAAATTTAAATAGCAGTTTGGGCAACAAAAAATGAACAAGATGCTAAATGAAATGAACAGTCTAAAAAGACCCAACCAGATCATGCATTACTTAACAAGTACTTAAAGACACCTCCTGAGTTTGGAGCACTGTCTCTGGGACCTCTGTTGATGGTAAAAAGTAACACAGACATGGTTTCTGACTCCACAGAATATTCACATCAGGAAGTAGTCAGTGACAATGAGGTTTGAATTGTGTCTTTGAATGTTTATACTCCAGTGTGGTGAAAAATTCAAGAACTCCTAACCAAGTCATAGTGCATCATAGCAGGCTTCCCAAGTGAGGCTCCCATAATAACTAAAGACAACAAGAAACCTGACAGGAGGTGGGAGAAAATCTATCAGCAAGAATGTATATCAGAGGCTAGGAGAACTCATGAAGGTTGACCAGCTCACTAGAGAAGTCTTCAGAATGGCTAACCACTGTGCAGAGAAAATTGAAGCAAGGGAAGTGGCACTATTTGTGAGAATTCGCTATAAGCCTTCTACTTTAAATACAATATCACATTTAATTTTCTCAAACAGAGTTTGTTTCCATCCCATGGATAAAACAAAGCCAGGCAACCCAGCCTCAACTTGACTTTCTGTTACTTCCCTTGATTTTAAAGAAGGAAGGGTCTGTTGTATGGATGTTAGTACCTAGATGAAGACTGACAAACAAAGTCAGTCTTCATTTTTAACTAGTACCCTGGACCTTTTTCTTGGGCTTTGTGCATGGCACACAGGTGTTCAACAAATGAATGACTGTCTCTGGGGAACAATGACTAGAGTGTCTTAGGGGCACAACTGTCTGCAGTTTGCTTGCATTTTCAGCACATCACCTGAACTGAAGTGAATTTACAAAATCTAAACACATCTGTCTTCTGCTCTATTAACTGCCATTGCATCTCCTGTTCACCATGTGTTTCTAGGATGTTTTATGGCTACTTTTGTACAAGTCTGTGTCTTCTTGCAGGCAGAAACTCTGCTCAAAGATGAGAGGCAATGAGATGGTGGATGTGTGAGTGTCTGTACTGGATATTGTAGCACAGTAAAATACTTTGAATGTATTTTAGGTGAATGATGTCTTGAGATGATAATGTTGAACAACTAATAAGGGAAAACAAGAACAAAGACAAAAACTTTACACTGTCATTTACCAACATTCACAATGTATATGCCTGATTTCATGTCATACTGTGAGTACTGACTTAGGAAGGGATGTGTTAGGTTGCTCTGTAATACAACATTTCTACAGTCCACATTCATTACTGGTACCTCAGTAACATAGAAAAGTAATAAAGCAATGAATAAGTTCTGTGTTTTGAAGCTTCATGTGTTTATCTTTTTCCCCCCTAGTACTTAGTATACAGCTTAGAATTCAAGACATTTGACCAAATAGATTAATTAAATAATGAACAAAAGAAAATATAAAAAAGGTTATTTTCACATAGGAAGGTCTTGGGTCTATCCTATGGCCTTCTGTGGCCATAGTTTCCTCATCCATAAGGTGAGAGCCTAGGATAGATCTGATTGACAATTGCCAACTCTAGGTGTAGGGGAAGCTGTAGCCACGCCTACTTAGGGCCTGGCTACAGGTGTGCCTGTGAGGGCATGGTCAGAGTGATGTAGTGTGACTGCGTTTGCGCTTTTGGTTTCAATTTGCTTCTTGCTGTACAGGCTGCTGCCACACCGGCTGGCTAGGTCGCTCTGTAAGTAAGGCTTTTCCCTATTAAATATCCTTATATTTCTACCTGACTCTGTATTGGTAATTTCCCACTATATTTAGGTTTCACAGTCTGCATGTTCTGTTGAAAAGTGAGTCCTGTGATTGATTATGCTCCTATTTTCTTAGCTGTGTGTGTACACTTTAGTGACAACATGGTAACTATCTCAACGGGAGCTCATATACTAAGTGAATGGGGCACTAATAATTGATGAGAGATGCCTCCCTATACTTGGGAAATCTGGCCCCACATGTCACCATAGGTGTTAGAGAGCTGGCTCTGCCCCTCACCTGAGGGAGGTGGCCTCAACAACCCAACTATCACCCAGACACACATCCAGGACTTTGGCTTTGAGTTGGCACTTCCCAACATCTGCCCCATCTGTGACCCACTGGAGATTGCAAATGGTGGTCCTGTGGAACCATAGCCACGGGATCTCCATGACTGAGCAACTGCAGTATATCCAAAAAGAGATTTGGTGAGTGTCTAGTATTAATGATGTACCAGAAGCTATAGGCCTTGAACCTGACCTACAACACATTACACAATGAACATTTGCAAATAAAATCTTGCTGACAAAAGGGTATACTGCATAACACACTTCAATTCCCAATGCCACCAAGACGAATGAAGAGGTGGGAAACACAGAGGAGCTAAGTGGGTTTTTTTATTTGATTTTGTTTTTGCATGTTTGTTTTGGTTTATTTGTTCTTGAATTAATATTATTATTTGCATTTTATTTATTTTTATTTTTATCTTATTTCTATTCTTTTTTAGTTTTCCTTGGGCAGGGGACACTACAAAGTTGAAAGGCAAATACAGAGGGTCTGGGATATGAGTGAGATTTGGGTGTATGATATGAAATTCCCAAAGAACTAATAATAAATTATGTTAAAAATAATTGATGTACTTTATTTTCAGCAGTGCTGAAATAATAGAATTTTTCTTTTCTCTTTTCTGAGATGTTCTCTGAAGAGTTGGTGGCTTTGAACGGAATAATGTCTTCAGTCATAATGTGGAATCTACCTTTATATGTAACCACATGTTTCTATACATCAATGTTTAACCTCCTTTAGGGTAAAAAGAAGAAACATGTAACATGTTAGAACCATCTCAGAGTAAAGGCAGATGGACCAGAGACAACATTCATGATCATATCCCTTATTGATTCTTCCTGTACTTTGCCACCTCAGTCATCTTCATTTTTACAAAGCCAGGTGGGTTAAGGAAGTCCAGGGCTCATGGCTTACACCAGTCTAGTTCTTTTAGACTCCAAGTTTAAGGCACTAAACTTTCATGGGAAACTCTGGCAATGAGGAGGATTACAGTCCTGAAATCTTAAACACATTCATAAAATTGAAGTGGGAATTGGAGAAGAGTTTAATTAAGCTAAATGTTCTGATGCTTGAATGTTGACACACTTGACCATACTTAGATCCAAGAGAATTTAAACAATTCCCCTGGGGAGAACAGACTTGATTTACATGGTACTTCTTTCATTAAACTCAGTGAAGCCTGCAGAACTTGCTAATGAAGGAAAATTATGAAGTATTTGGACTCAATTTACTTGCTCTTTCCATAATAATTTGGCCTCAGACCATCTGACAGAGAATCTGAAGTAATCAGATTTCAAAGGCATTCCCTCCTCATTCTTTAGCATAAATCCATAAGAAACATGTTCTATGCTTATCAGAAAGAAGAAGGTTCGAGAAAAGGGGGCTGGTGGTTTGGTGTCTGGAAAGGACATTCAGGTTATATGAGGTGTAAGTAAAATATTCTTCCACATGTCTTAAGAGACAAGTTAGTGCTAAGCCAAAGGAAAAGGGGACATGCAGCCATCAGATGAAATAGATAAGCCAGTGCTCTTTAGGAATTTGTCATTTTCTTGCTGCCCTTTCTAATCTACTCTGTACTTTACAGTCAGAATGATGATCACTATTAGCATGCACACCCGATTAAAACTATTAAAATCCATCTAATGCAATTCTGGTGTTTTCATCCTGAGATACAGAATCATTAGCAGTGCTTGAGGTTCTGTGCACATCACCTCTCTGGGATGAGCTGCCCCTTATCTTTAGGAAGCTGGAACATTTGGGTAATAGATGATTTATGGCATCCACAGCCCCAAATGTCAAAAATTCAACATGGACTGCTCAGCAGCAAGGCCTTGCCAGGCCTCAGAGTGGACTCATTCATTGCACTCCACTCAGGGACTCCAGTTCACTCTGCATCTCCACCTTGAGTCCTGGGGCTTGTTGTATCTGAGGTCAAAAAGCCCTGCAAGGTCCCTTTCCAGAAGCTAGATAATCTGGCCTGGACATAACACCTTCACTCATAACTCAGGGCCATTACTAGTCACGTGATAATATCTTACCATGATCAGGAAGAGAACTCAGAGAGGGGGAAGGGGTCTGCAGTCATGAACATTAATGTCAATCACAGACTGAATCTCTCTCTTATTCCCTGAGGCTATACCTTCTATTTATATTGTCATTGTTTCTCCTTTCACTTGCTCATTCTTATCCTTCATTATTTCACATTTACTCTTCCATTTCTCATTCCTTGTTTGGTTTTTCCTTCTCCATCTTTGCATTACTTAATATTTTCTTCCTCTTTGCCTTATCATTTTGCTTCACCTTCTCCATTCCTTTACAATTTAGTGTTTCTATCATCTCATCCTGGAACCCTTTCTGATAACACCCAAAGATCCCAACCATCTCTATAACATTTGGCACTCACTTTTCAAAAAGACATTAACCACTGCACTATGAATGCATAACCCCCTTTGTCTCACAGTAGTGTGCAAAGCTTACTCATTCCCTCTGTGTTCTAAGTAACTTGAGGAGTGATTGGGAAAGAGCCAGTTAACAAACATTTAATCACCTTTGTGTTTAAGTGAAATAATTTAAAAAAAAAAAAAACATTGTAGTTAAAGAAAGTGTAGCATACAGTAGATAGGAAGAACTCCCTGACTCTTGCTTTTAGACTATTGTGTTAATTAAAAACTTATTCTAGCCTGGGGAGATGGCTCCATGCTTAAAGCATCTGTCACATAAACAAGAGGATGGTAGTTTGGATCCTCAGGACTCATGTAAAGTCTGGATGGGTGTGTCATCTATCTTGTATTCTAGCCCTGGAAGGCAGAGACAAGTGATCCCCGGAGGAAGCTGGCCAGCCAAATGAACTACATCAGCAATATTCTGGGCTTGATGGAGTTCCTTCCTCAAAGAATAAGGTAGAAGAGCAGTCATGGAAGAATCCTGGTATCAGACTTGAGCCTCCATACATTCCTGCACACAAACACACACACACACACACATACACACACACACACACACACACACACACACACACACACACCAGTGTGCACAACCCCCCAAACACATATAAGCATACCACAGACAGATGAATAAAAAAGTAAAAATATAGTCCAACATAGGTCATTGGTTTTACTTTGGTGACTGCAAATATCAGCCTGCCATAGAAACCAATTGTGCAGGGAATGAGATTGAATGGTAGCATGTAAAATTGAATTTAAATTCAAAGAATATGTGAACTTAATGGGCCTTATAAAGCTAAAACAAATGGTTACCAAGCAATTTCCCTTGTTCTTAGGCTCCAGCCTTGCAGATAAAGGCATTCAGCCACAAATGCAATACCTTTCTTCAACACACAATTTTCATCTCTTAACATTTAGAAAACAGAACACAGGGCAGGGCTAAACAAAACATTACCTGACTTTTAACTTCACAAACTTCCGGAGAAACTTCCAACACATGCATCAATGACATGGGTAACTTAAATTCAATCTAAGAACGATGCTTTCTCATTCCACAACTGATACAGTGTGTGCTAAATTACCCCTGGGGGTGGTTTGAAATATCAAGCCATGTATACTGGCCAGCATTTCAAATTCAACCTCATGATTTGCCAAATTTCTCAAATGAGGCTCAGAGAGCCTTGAGAGTTAACAAAATTGTTAAAACTTAATCTCAGAGTATGAGTATCAGGAGTTAGAACTGAGTTCTGTATAGCATAAAAATAGTCACAAAGTTAGATGTGCAGTACCATGGAAACAGAACATTTACCTATTATAAATCACACATACAAGTGCATATATATATATATATATATATATATATATATATATATATATATATAGTGTGTGTGTGTGTGTGTGTGTGTGTGTGTGTGTGTGTGTGTGTGCTTTCAAATTTAGAGAAATTGTTAGCATTAAACACTAGGGAGAACCATTTTATGGAAAAGGAATACATTGAAGTAAATGATTAAACAACAAATAGCCTAATTATGGAAAATACTTCCTTAAATTTCAAGGAGTAGTCTTAGGTCCTCCAGAGCCAGAATTAGAAGTCACTGTGAACCAGAGTAAGACTTGGGCCAAGTCTCGATACCTATTAGAGGATAGGTGTCCATTCCATAGGGTGTTGGGGTAGAGGAGAAAATGCTGGAATTCTGAGGTACTGCTGCTTTGCTTCCTTCACCTCAGAAAAGAAAACAGCCCTAGGAGAGTGGGTGGAGATCCCACTTAGCCAAATGTGAGTCTCAGGCTTAGATTTGTTCTACTTGGTCAATGCAATCTTATATGTAAGGACATTCTTCACATAACTACCAAAGCCAAAATCCACTTTACAATACACTCCAATATCTTAAGTTTGTCATAGCTACTGTGGTAGTTTGAATGTAATTGGCCCCCATATGCTCAAAGGGAGAGGTATTCCTAGGAGGTGTGACTTTGTTGGAGTAGGTATGGCTATGTTGGGGAAAGTGTGTCACTGTGAAGGTGGGCTATGAGGTCTCCTACATGCTCAAGCTATGCCCAGTGTCTCAGACCACTTCCTGTTGCCTGCACAAGATGCGTAACTCTCAGCTCCTTCTCTGGCACCATGCCTGCCTGCACACTACCATGTCCCACCATGATGACAATGAACTGAACCTCTCAACTGTAAGATACCCAGTTAAATATTTTCTTTATAATAGCCAAACATTCCCCAAAGATTTTAGAAGGAGAAATGTTTAACACATTAAGTGAACTCTTTTTGGTCATTGGGCAGGTCAGGCAAAAACTTATTGCACATTGTGGCCAGAAATGGTGGATTTATTCCCTAATTGGGTACAGAGGTCCCATACATATGTAAGAAGGATGCAGGATGGCCAACAGCTTCCTCAACACTGGTTCTCAGGTTCCCACATTGTGGAGAGGTAGTTGCAATGAGGATCCCAAGTCTTTAGTCTTTTATGAATTTTACTATGGTGTTCTTGAGCGTGCAGAGTCTGGTTCTGGTCTGATAGCTGTCTAGAGGGAATGCTGTATGATATGACATTTAACCCCAGTGAGTAGATCTCAAAGCAACAGTAAACTCATCCTACAACCTCCATTTTTCATGTGGGAAGCTTGAAGCTAACAAGGGTCCTTTCTGTGACTTGTCCAAGTTCACAGAGCAGAGTAGGTGACTCAGAAGCCAGATTCTTGATGTCTATCCCAATGTACTTTCCATGACACAATGCAAAACATGAGTCATGTGGAGAAAGGAACCTAGAATTACAAGGGCATGACAGCAACTGAGAGTTTTAGGTGTAGACTTTTGAAAGAATACTCTCTCTTAGTCAAAGGGAGCATTCTAGATAAAATACCTACTTTAAAGAAATAATGTAATGAATTCTATTAAGAACTTTAGCTTTGAGAATAAGAAGATTCCTTGTTTTCTGCAAAAACAGCTTGCCCTGGTGAAAATCAAAAAATTGAAGGTGATCTCAGTTGGGCCACATCCACAAATACTCACCTAGGATTGCCAGAGACAATCCCACTGTGGAAGAGTCTCCCCCAAGAAATCTGACCTCCAGGCCCCTGTGGCTAGTAAGAAAGGTGCCTTTGGGAAGGGTGGTGTCTTCCAACAGATGACTCCCATCTGACCACCAAGTCAGAGTTGCCTTTCTGAAAAGGCTGCTGCTTTCCAGGGTTTCTGGCATGTATGTTCCAAACAGGATCAAGAACATCTGGAGAACTTGGATCCAGCAATGCACTTAGGTCATGGCCTCTAGGCAAGTGATCAGCAAACTGAGTCACTAAAATTGCTTTTTCATGAAGCATTTGCTGTGGGTCTGGAAGCAGCACCCAGGGAAGCCTGTGTAAGTGGAGCCTCCCTCCACCCATTTCCTTGTGTTGGACTAGTACCAAAACACAGGTCTTTCACATGAGTGTCACTTTCCAATTACATTTAAGAGCAGGAGGAAAGAGAAGAGTCATGGGCTTGATTATAGAGGAATACTGAGACAGGTGGCAGAGGCCCTGGTCTTTGAACCCTTATATTCAACTGTGATCTAGGGTTGGTATGATAAAGGAAGATGTGGTGTGGGTTTCTCCCATGAGATTAAAGTCCCTGGGGTATTTCAGTCCTTTGCATCTTTTTTTTTTTTGGTGGCTGATTAAAAACCATGAAGTGGGGATGTTGCCTGTTAGCCCCTCCTTGTGTCCTCTGTGACTGCCCCCAAGATGCCTGGAAATTTGGGCAGAAGATACAGATTTTACAGACATGGCATTTGTGAGATGTATCTGCAGTTAAGAATATATGATAGTCTTTTAGGCTTGAACTTGTTCCCACCATAATTTACTCACACAGCAGGTATTTTGCCTACATTTTGTAATTTTTCATTTCCCTGTCCCTTTCTAGTTTTAAGGACTTGAAAAGTATTACTTTGCAATCCTTCATTCTAAAATTGTACTTATCAAAAAATTGAAAGTAATGAAAATAAGAAAAATTGCCAGGGGATATTTTATTGACAATATTAATATACATTGATTTCACTATACATAGTTGGCAGAGTGCTTTCATGTATAGCACACTGTATCAGTCTTTGATTAAGTTAAACGGAACTTTTTGTTCTGCCCAGCACCAAATCAGGTGGTCAGAAATGTATTTATGTGTTACCTCTTTTTTTGTTGTTGTTGTCACTGTCGGAATACCTGACAGAAAGAACTTAAGTGAAGAAGGAGGAACTTGGGCTCACACTTTGAGGTGATACAGTTCTTGTCAAGACAGAGAAATCATGGTAGTGAGAATGTCTCCCAGCTATGGAGGTGGGAGCATGAGGCAGCAGGTTACCTCTTACAGTGAGGGTACAGCGACACCTCAGCCTAGAACCACAATCAATCGATAAATCATAACTCCTGATGCAGTGGCCTTAACTAGACCTCACACCCTAAAAGTCCATAATCTTCCAAAGCAGTGCCACCAACTGGGAACCAATTATTAGAACATGTGAGTCTGGGGGTCGGTGGAAGTGACATTTCCCATCTAAACCATAATATCTATGAGGCGGTCAGTGCACAGATTAACCAATAATAATCATTCGTAGGTATACAGCATGAGAGGTGTAGGCATAGAAAGATTTTTACAGTTTAAAAAACAAAATTTTGTGAATTTTTTGTTTTGTTCTTATTTTGTTTTTGTTTTTCCAGACAGGGTTTCTCTGTGGCTTTGGAAGCCGTCCTGGAACTAACTCTTGTAGACCAGGCGGGTCTCAACTCACAGAGATCCGTCTGCCTCTGCCTCTGCCTCCTGAGTTCTGGGACTAAAGGTGTGCACCACCATTGCCCAGTTTCAAAGCTTTGTAAATTTTTAAATGGACGTTTATATTTTGGTTGTCGCCTAGTCTTTAGTCATTGAGCCATCTCTTCAGCTTATGAAGGGCTGTCATAATAATAGAACTGGTTCATCAAGCAAACCAGCCTACAGAGAAAGGAAAAGGATCAATAAAACCTTAAAATGAGAATGTTCTCCAGAAAAACAAACATAAAACAAAACAAAACCTTCTAGATTCTGGTCCCACAGTTAATTGTCTTTATAACATTTAAGCTAGTGTCTCATCTGAAAAATGGATTGCATCAAATCAAATGGTGCCCTGTCACTTTCTATGACTGAAAATCCTATGCCTTGGTTCATCTAGTAAAGATCTGGAGGGTTAGTATTTAGTCAGTGATGTACTCTTTACACCATGGAGGCCTTGTGTGTAATTTGGACCTATGACTCTTTGCTGTTTTAGTTTTTGTTAGCATACTTTATGATGTTCATACTCTGAAAAGCCACTTATTTCCCTGAACATACTGTGTCATTAAGCAGCACACATGCACATAAATTGAGTTGGTTTCTAGTGGCACACAAAGTTATTAAACAACTGTTATTTATGTACATACTAGCAATTATAGGTGGAGTATGAGAAGGTTACTTTTAATTACCTTATGACTACAAGAAAACAGAGAACATATGTGTGTGAGTCTCAGGGTTGCTCATTGGGGTTTTGAAGCCTGTGTTCCTATAAGGACTCCTCTTGTTACCTCTCACAAATTACCAACAGTCAAGAACACAGCTAACTAACTCTGGTAAGACTTCCTAGAATCTCATTTTCTTAAAATAAATGCACACTAAGAACATTGCTTCTGTTTAACACTAGGACCTTGTTCCTCAATGCAGTCACTCCAACAATACCACCTGTAAGTACCCTAAATACTCCACTGTCAAGATGCAGTGCTAATGAACACTGAACCGAACGAGAAATGCCACTGGAAACTCAGTACTGGCTAGCAGCCTTATGGGTGAGAATTCCAGTCACATCAAAGTAAAATTAGAGAATAGGAATCTTGATTGTCTAGGACAAGCAGGCATAACTGTGGTCCTTATTATCCATAGGAATCCCTGAAGGACATTTTTTTTAACTTCATTGATGAGAGTACTCTGAACTTAGAAATATTTCAGTGATGAAATTAAGCAAGATTTATTATTTGTGTCTTGAAATTTCTATTTACATTTAATCCCTACTGAAGTATTAAGTGAGTGGAAATAGAGTTGTTTTAAAGTAGATGCAGGGGTGGGAGTGATTAGGATTTGATAAGATAATTCCATTGGTAGCCTCATAATTGAATCCAGGTGGCTTTGTAAGAAGGAGAAAGACCAGAAACAACACAACAGGGGCATGTGTCCTACTTCTTGCAATGTAGCACCCATCCACCACATTGGGACACTACCAGCAAGAAAGCTATCATTAGATGTGCTCCCTTGACCTTCGGCCTCCAGAGTAGTAAGCTAAAATAAGTGTCTTTTCTTTGTTATTCACCTAGTCTGTGGTATTGTGTTATTGGCCACAGAAAACAGATTAAAACAATACACCGGTGAGAAAGGAATTCACTAAGGGCTTACACTTCAAGCACTGGGAACTGAAATGATTTCAATACAAGTTTAGTATATGTGAACAGCTCAGGGAACTACAGGCTGAAATCTTAACATAGCTGTCTCTGCGTGCAAAGTATTTTAACTGTGCTTTGAGGCATAGTTGTTAATGCTGGAGGATCATGTTGGATCAGTGGGAACTGCCTGCAGAGGGATTAAATGCAGGCCAAGACAGGGGAGACTGATGACAGCTTGAGTCTGAATCATTTAGTATGGCATCAGTTGCTGGACCAAAAAACATCAAAATCATTTTCTCTGTACATCGGAGTCATTTCTCAGAGTATACAGCTTGTTGGAAAATCACTCAGTCTATGGAGTCCCCTCTCTCTATTCACATTTGCAGTGGGTAAAAACCCAAATGCAGTGACCCTCAAGAAAAATCATGATTGATCTGCAGTGTAGAATTCGACAGTCTGAGGGTGGTAATGGGAATAGTGGCAATAATAAGCTGTGGAGCATATTCAATATTTACAGTGCTGAAATGCTGCTTATGTCTCACGTCAAATACATGAGGTAGGTTTTAATATTCCAGTTTATTAAAGTATGAACTGAGATTGAGAGAAGAGCAGTGGCAGGACCTGCTACACAGGTGTGCTGCATCCCCTGTGTACTTCTCCTGGAAGGATATAAGCAAGGAAGGCAAATGGATGGCCTCAGCAAGTTTTTGGAGAAAGAAAAGGTGTTACTGAAAGTGACTATCTAGCTTTATTTGTAGATGAACTTTGAATTAAATCTTAGCTTCTAGATATGCAAAGCTCCTCCTACAGGCTACACACTTCTACCTCTGCTCTATGGTCACCCACAGCTTGGAAGATGATCTCTTGAGTCTAACATTTATATGTTTTGTTGTCACTTCTTTGATGTGGCATAAGGACCTGGCATCTCCTTTATATTCACTGTTGTCATTGGTCTAATGATGACTTAGTACAGAGGATATGGTAGGTGGGAAGAACCACTGATGGTTAATGTATTGGTCTTTGAATGCTTCAAAAATTATTGCAATGTGCTTGACTTAGTAATGAAGCAGAGTATGACCCAAAGGCTGCCTGCCACCAAGATTATTTTTCTAGGGCTAGGGCTTTCTCACTCAAAGCCACTTTCCTGAAATACCTAAGACTTCTCAAAATAAAGATCCCCAGATCCCTCAACAGGTCAATCAAGTTGGAAGAGTGATAAGAATGGATCTGGGTCTCAATCCCACAAATCATAGGCAGGATTGAACTGTTTCCATATGTGGTCTCTAACCTTCCTACAGATCATAAACATTCCACCAAATGACTGTCACTGGAAAATTGGCTTCCTTTAGCTACTATAATGGTTCTAAACCCTTCTGTGTCCCTTTATGCCAGGAAAAAATAGTCATGCCTTGATATAGGTCTATTAAATTCTCCCAGGATCTGAGAGACCAGAGTGTTCCTAATACAAAGTAAGCATCAGAGAGTCAGGAAACATACAGAAGAAGCACCCATCTCTGGTGGGTGCTTCATGTTTCTAGTAGGGATAGACATAGAATTAGTGATATTCGTATTGGACCCAGAGCTTCAGCTCCAAGGCATTCTTACAGAACCTTGGGTAGTTGAGGATTGTTGATAAGTGTCCTGAGCATTTGAGTCATTGGAACCTGATTCGTGATGTTGGGAAACACAGGGAACTTCCGTCATAGTTTTCAGTATCAACCTCCACCCTGCAAACTAATGACCTACACGGCAGAGTATAGTGGTAATGATTTTCTATACATGACACCCAGAAACAAGAAGTCAAGGGTCCCGTGGTTGAGTATTTTCCCTATTGTTTTTAAGGAAACATTTCATGACTTCAGAGACTGATGGATGTGGCATTCTGTAGTTCTTTTTCCTGGCTTCTGATCTCTTTCCCAACCCTAGATATGTAGTAAATAATTATGAAATGGAATAAAAGCTGTGGGAACAATTTGTTTCAGAAGAAAGGGAATTCCTGAGGTGATTTTCCTATCTGACATCAAGGTGTGATGTGAAAACCATACCTAATAACTTGTGTCAATAACAAAGTATAGCATTCAAATTTGTGAATGGTCAGAAGAATATGGTCTCTGGATTTAGGGGATCAGTATTCTGTGTCAGGTTTCAGGTTAGAATTCACAAACTGTGATTTTTATTTTTGTAGTAGAAATTTTACTCCAATGGAAATTAACTATGAATAAATTTGGGTTGATAAAATTTCACATTTGTGTACTGGTTAAGTGGTATCTGGCATGTACACTCCTCTGGAAGGTACTTCTTATTAACCATTGTAAGTTTTCTTATCATTCAGGCTCAGCAAAGTCATGGACTCAGAAAGAAATGTTTTCAACACCAGGGCACCATATAGGGAATATTAAGAGATCATAGTTTAGAAATGACATTCATGCCTAATACCTTGAAATTGTTGCCTTTGGCCAAATTCAAAACTCTACAAAGATACAGTGTTGTCATAATAGAGGAAATAGTAGTGTTCTTCATACTTGTTTTGAACATTACCCACACACTAACATGGTTTTCCATGTTCCTAAATCCAGTGGGAAGTATAAACTCCTTTCCCAGACCCACTTTTAACATCCCTTTCACTTCAACATGATGACTTGGTTTTATAATCTTCCCAAGTTGGAGAGTCTAGTTTGGAAAAGTTGAGTTGGTGCCTGACAGGATAGATGTATTAATAAGTTAGGGTTCAATTCCCTAACACTTGTGACTTCCTATCTGTGTCAGCTCTTACTATTCTTTTGGATTTGGCATCAAATCTGACAATGTGAACAATGTGAACCATGTGTAGTTTTTCATTTTTTTCTTCTGGAAATCATATCTTAGAAGTGAGCATGCAATCATGATCAAATTTTCTCTTGAGTGTAATAGATCACATTATTTTTTCCCTATATGCAGCAGCTATGTCCTGGCTAGGTATCAACTTAGGTAATTCTACCCAGCTTTCTAGATTCCTCCTTAGTTTCTGTTGTCCACTTTCTCTACTTGCCTCCATTAAAATTGTTTGGTAAAGACAATTTGTAGCATACCTTGTAGGAAGAGGTCATCTGTCCTGGTATGTAAAGCACTGCTCATCTTCCAGATGGCACCATCTCTCTCACATTACAGAAAATGGGGTGATATATAAACATTAATATTTCTTTGTTTCCCCCAAACCTGTGCCTTAAAGCTGGGAATTAGCAAGATAAGATCTATGTATTCTTTTGGGAAAGCTTTTATGGTGAGAATTGGTTTTTCATTCTTAAAAGATGGAAAACAAGCAAATTCCTCAAACTATATGAATATAATGAATATGTAACAGTTGCTATGTCTATTGAAAAGCTTACATTTTTTTATGCTGGCCCTTTCTGGGATTTTTGCTGTCTTCTATTTAACATAGATATAGTAGTGTAATGTATATTCATATTGTATATGTTGCACATATTGTATATATTGCCCATATTATAATATTCTATATATGTTAATTCAGTTACTTTTCACAGAGACTGTGTTATATTGTGATAAGCAACCTTTATGATTATCACAAATAATTCTTTCCTGTGGCATTTACTCATTTTAATCCCTTCCTCTCAAAGTGTTGGCTCTTCTGATTGCTACTTCTTTCTAATAGGATATGGCATGGTGGATAACGATTATGCAATCTCATTAAGATTGTATTGTTTATTACTGGATTTCTTCTTGAGTGTGTCTTTGTTCTCCCATGGATTCACTGTTAAGAGATAATCTAGCTGCCATATAGAGCTGTCCATGTAGAAGGGACCAACACCTGCCATTTAACCCCACCTGTGACTTAGGAAGCAATTTTCTTGCTCATTTACCCCAGTTGAGCCTTCTAGTAAGACTACAGTCCCAACCATCAACTTGACTTCAATCTCTTGAGAATCCTAGAGCTAAAGGCACCCAGAAAACCTGCAACAAGATACTTTTTCTTCCTTCCTTCCTCCCTTCCTTCCTTTCTCTCTCTCTCTCTCTCTCTCTCTCTCTCTCTCTCTCTCTCTCTCTGTTTTCCTCTTTCTTTTGTTTTTTGGTTTTTTCGAGACAGGGTTTCTCTGTGTAACAGTCCTGCCTGTCCTGGAACCTGGAGCTCACTATATATACCACAATGGCTTAAAACCATAAAAAGTCACCTCTGCCTCCCAAGTACTGGGATTAAAGGCATGTGCCACTACTGCCAGTCTGTACCAAGATTCTTGATCCAGAGAAACCATGAAGTTACGGTGTTTAGGGAGAAATCGTTAGGTATCTACAAAGATATAGACTTTGGTACATAAAAGTGGAAGTATTGCCAATAACAAATGAAACAGTGGGATAGATTTTGAACCAGATAATGGGCAGAGACTAGAAAGATTGAACATCTAGGAGAATATTAATGTCTTGCTTAAAGTATCTGGAACATAGTGGCCACAGAATTTTGAGCTTTGCGGAGAGTGATAAATGCAGGAAGCTAAAGAAAATATTATTGGACACTGGTATAATGGGGATTGGTTTTTATATAATAACAGAAAGTCCAGCAACATTGTTCTATGGAGATATGAAAGACATAGAGAACATGCCTAACACATTGGAAGGTTTCCAAGCAATGTGTTAGGAATCCTGGCTGATTTCCTTTCTCTGATAACACTGAAATGTAACAGGAGTGAGAGAAATTGTAGGAAGAACTATTAAACAAAAGGCAGCCAATACTTGATTGCTTTGAAAATTCTCAGACTCTTATGTGGCTAAGATGCTAAAGTTATCTCTACAAGCAAGTATCAATTATAGAACACAGTCAAGGGCTTCAGTAAACTTAAGGCTTAGTCTTTAAGCCATGTCAGTAGGTGTCCAAAGCAGTAAAAGACTTACATTGAAGGAACTTGAGGATGTGACATATAGATTAGTTCTAGTAGATTTGGAGAGACCCATGGAGCTCTTGTAACAATGACATACACAGACCTTACACTTGGATTTAGGGAACAGAAATAGTGTAAGATGGGATCTTTAGATCCTCACAGTTCTGTCAGAAAGAAGTCTGGGAAAACCGTTCAGCTTCAGATCATGAAACACTTTTATACTTTTACTTTTGTAATACTCTCAAATTGTAGCCAAAGCTTGCCTAGAACTCTGGCAATCCTCCTGCCTCAGCCTCCTGAATAGTGGGATAATAGGCATTACCCACCATGCCCTGCAAAGCTACATTTATTTAATTATAAAAAATTCCCCAAACAAACAAACAAAAAATCCCAAAACACCAAAACTGTCCAAACTCCAAATGTTATAAAAAGATCTCCAAAAGCCTCATAAGGTTTTAAGGAAGTTTCTGACTTTGTGTGGGGCTGCTATCCTCAGCCTGGCGCAACTCATAAGCATCGAGTTGGACATACAGGAATAGAGCCCAAAGAGCATAGCTGAGAAACAGGGAGAACCCCTCTTAGCTTTGAGACTTAATCAGAGTGCCCTTAACAAGGTATTGGCTGAAGTTTAGATAGAATTTCTATAAACCAGTGATTCCATGAGTCTCTCATTTATTACGATTTGGAAAGAACACATTTAGTGGATTTCCTGTCCTCATGTCAGCATTGTTGTATAGTGTGGGTGGAAGATGGAGCTTTTCTTTTTACTTTGGAAGTCTGGAGTCTGCACGGAGGTGAATCATCTGCACCTGGACCTGATTTACATAACATGATGTCATTGTGTGAAACAATTAGAGACCTAAAGAGTGGGTGGGTGAGTGGATATTCCATGTGCAAGTGATGTGAATCATTCGGGGTTGGGAAAAGAACTGTATGAGACAGTTACTAAAACGCTTGCCATCTATAGGTATCTGTTCTCCTGAGTGTGACCAGGATGTGGTGGTTCATGTTTAACAACCTATTGCAATAATGATGGGATGCTTCTTCCAGTTCAGAGTTACAAGAAAGATTGTGGCCTTTATCCTGAGTATTCTTTTTATAAGGGAGCACGATCTGGCAGGAAGATGGTGGCAAAGTGAACAAAACTTACCAAGACCCCAAGTAGAGGGATCCTAAGAGTACATTCCCTGCCTTGCCATCAAGCCTTTGGGTGTGACAGCAACCCAAGCTTACAGAGTGCAGACAGAGCTAGAAATAGAAACCAAACTGAGTTGTACCTGGAAAGCTGATCCATAGAGAACAAGGTGATAACTGATATTGTCTCATGATGTTAAATAAAAAAAAAACACACAAATGGAAACAACCTATGTTGTTTGGGCTAAAAACTTAAAATGTAAACACCTACTCAGTCTGATACAGCCAGTGAGAAGTGGAGTTCAAATCAGAACTCATGAAGTCTTGATGCAGAGTTTGCACTTGAAATCAGCAAGTTCATTAGGAGGCAAAAGTCAACTGAGTTTCTGCCCAGTGAGTGGATAGGCACCCAAAGATTCCCTTTGCTGGGGAGGGAGCATGGGTGTTACAGCACATATATGCACTGTAAGCATTCTTAGAACATAGCAAGTACCTTTGAGGAATTTGTACCATTTCAGCCGCTGCCGGGCATGCATCACCTTAAGCTATTCTTTCTTAAATCCTAGATTAGTTTTCTGCTAAAACCCAGGTCTTCCAGAGTTGCTCTGGCCTCAACCACTGAAAATGTAGGAAGAGTATGGGGAAAAATAAGCTTAAAATTATCAGGCAGGTCCTAGACTCAATTTCTTCCTTCCCTAGCTTTAATGTTTATGCTAACGTATACAACATGAGTGAAGTGTGGGCTCCAAGATGCTAAGTAGCTGTTTGGCACAAAGGGTGGTTGTTGAGAGGCTTTGGCTGGTGTGGAAAGGAGAGTCACGTCAGTCACCTTTGTGTTTGCATTTAACACATATTTTAAGACAATTTAATAGACTCTAGAGAAGTTTAAGTACACAGAAAACTGAGTGGGAAGTAAAGACATGTCCCATATAATCCTTGCCTTCTCACATGTAGAGCCTCTGAAAACTGCCTTATCCAGGAGGAGAATCACCAGGCTACCTCAGGAATCTCCACGGTCCTAGTAAGTGAGCACGAACATGCAGGACACATGGATTCCCCCAGGACAACTTCATTTCCCAGAGTTTGACAAGCTGCTATTTTTTATTTTCTGTGCTAATCATTTCTCTTTTAATACCAGACACTACCAGAAAACCAAGGTTTTGTAGGCAGAACAAGGAATAGGTACCCAGCTCCAACTGCTTACCTTTTCTTATTATAAAAGTGGGCTGTTTGTGTTTGTGTATATGTGCCCCCATGCACATGGTGATTCTGGCACCTGGCAAGGGACATATGACTTTTAGTGAGGGCAGGCTGTACCTGTCCCACTGTGACATTTTAGAGATGTTTATCCATGGCTGGTATGCTGTCCTAGATTCCTAAGAATAGTTGTCGACTGATAGAGCAGAGAGCTCCTGAAATATGTATCCACCTTGGAGGTGAGACTGATCATCAAATATATTTGTATTTATTTCTTTCCCATATCTGTAACAAAAACTCAAACTCCTGTTTAAATGCCAGAACTGTGATCAGAGAGAAGGGTGCTGATGCCTAGCTTGCTATGTACCTGCAGGGCTTTGGGGTCATTGACTATATAATATCAATACTATCTTTCTTTTGTTCTGAAAAGTCCTAGTGATCCAGTACCATTTAAAGGGATCTTATTAAAAATACTAATGCTAGGGTCCCATGGCATGTGTACTAAACCAGGCTGTCTGGGGCTGGGCTGTGAAATACGTGCTTAAGTGGGTGATTCTTATATTTATATATTAAACATACTATATTTGAGAAGTTCTTATGAGCCTGTACTATAGTCCGATTAACTTGGTTACAGGTTTCTGAACTCTTAAAAATACAGTTTTGGCAAGAGTTACTTTGTTCACAGTGAATTTTTCTCCTCACACCTCATTTTTCTCTCTTGCTGAGCAGTGGTATTTGAAATGTGGTTTGTAACAAATTACCTCAAAAGTGGAGACTCCTTAACAGAATAGATCAATTGCTCATGTATAACTTATATGTTCCTTCCTATAATTTTTGATTACCTAGAAATTCCTTTCTCTTTTCATCTGAGAACTAAGTTAGTGTTACCAATCATACCATACTTAGAATTTAAATTTGTTATTGAAACAAAATATCTGTCCTTAAATCTCACCTTTTCACCATAGGTGTTTGCTGTCATGATTCCATGTAGTGAGCAAAAGCTCTCTGCGGCATTAGAAAACAATTCTTAGCAAGTTCTAGGAACTGCTGGTCTTTGGTTTAAAAAAAAAAAAGTTATATAACGTCTGAGAGGGTGCTGTTTGAAATAAGGCAACTATCTCCTCATCTATCTGGGCTCTTCCTCTTGCATGTTGAACTGTGCCAGGCAATTATTTTGCCATTTATTATTATAATGCCATTTATTTTAAGCTTATGGCAGACGTGGCGCCTCATGTCAAGACTGGAACATTCCTATCTTTTCTGTCTCTTAAAACAAGAAGATAATAAACACTCTGACAAACTGTAATCAGGAACTGACTTGGTATTAATGAGCAGTTCAGAGGTGGCCATCGGGGATGTTTCTGAAGAAAGTTCTCAGGAAAAGCTACAGCTCCCTCAGAGGTGATAAGAGACACTGTGAGAAAGGGAGAATTAAAGGAGAGAAATCCTACATGCCTCATCTTTTCCTCTCTTGTTCCTCTAATCCCAGAGACTCCGGGTCACATCTAAACAATGCCCCACACTATGGCCGCTTTAGAGTGGGATTTATTCTGCCTTTTCCACACCACATGGAGAAGACAATCTGAAAGAAGGTGGAGTGTTTGCAAAGTGGATTGAGCGCTTCCCCTGCTTCACATTGGCCCTGAGGGAGGCAGAAATCGAAAGAAACAGCAGGTTGGCTGATGCCATTCTGCAATCCCAGCTACTCCAGAAGGAGGCCAAGACCAGAGTATTACAAGTTCAAGTCCTGCCTGAACTGTAGAATTCATTGAAAGCTGCCAGCTTGGACAACTCAGTGTGACCCAGCCTTAGGATAAAGAAAATCAAGGATCTAATGGTAGAGAAGCCTCAGATTCAATTCACACATGAGGATGGGAAGCTAACAAGTTTTGTGTTGTAGTCCCTTCCCTTTCTCACAAGTGCTGCTCTGTTCTATAGGAGGATATTTACATATTATTCCTGCCTTGCTAGCCTTCCCCTAGCTGACTGAGGAAGCAGAGTCCCTTTTCTGACCTCTTATTTGTTGTACCAATAATGGAACAATTTTTGTTCAGTTAAGGATACTTTTATGTTTTTATTTTTTTATTTTTATGTTTATGTAATTAAAGTCAAATACACAAGCAATCTTATTTTTATGAGTATAATGCAAGTTTATAAATTGAAAGCTTATCACACCAAAGTATTCATATGCTAAAAGGGGACAGGAAGCTGAGCAGCCTTTACACCATAAAAGAATTATTGATACTGGACATTTTGGGGGAGACCCACCTGTACTGTCACACATTACCAGGGAATTTGCAATCCCTTCTCAGGGCTCTTAGTCTTGTTAATCAAAGAATTTAAGAATAAAGTCAGAAGAAAGCCTGAGGACAGTTTTATTGGAGTGAAAGCAAGTATTAAATTAGCTAAATGATTTAAACAATATGTAGTCATGTGGCGACATCAGGAGAAAATAGCTCGATAAAACTGAATTGCTAAAGAATTTCAGTCTATTAAACTGTCATAGGAAGAAAAATGAAAATACTGTCTTCTGTTGAAGCAGCCAATTACATGCTTTTTCTTTGTAAATGTTTCCCCATCCTCTGACAGTGCTTCCTAAATCCCTTTTTTCTCTCTTAATGGATCAGATTCTTTTGTATTATGTGTTGCTTAGTTTTCAAGAGAGGAAAAACAAATAACAATGTTGTTTGTTTGACAGTAGTAAGTGTTCTATAATTTCTTTGTTCACTAAAATAAGCAATCTTATAAAATTGGCACAACGGGACAATATCATTTTAACATTATATTAAAAATAATGTTTCTTCAATCTTGTTCCTGCAGTCTGTGATTAATAGGGTTCTCCATTTTTCTTCTAATCCTTGCCATTGAAGACAAATAATTGTTTTGCAATATCAGTAATATTCTTCCAGTAAAGTTGTCTGGACTCTTTTCATGAGTTATGACAGGTTTAGGTAGCAAAGTATATTTTTTATTGTTTCATTTTAGTAAATCATTTAAATCTAAGCCTAAAGAAATAAGCATATGATTATATGTTAAGTAACATGATTTAATCACTGTACAATGTATACATAGATCAAACTATCATGTTATATACCAAAACATAAACAATTTTTTCAATTACAAATAAATTATTTTTTCAACTTAAAATGTTGCAAATATTATTTTATTAATAGCATATTTATCCCTTTACATGAAGCACCTGTGGCTGTTCAAAGTCTATTTTAAGTAGGAATATTTTTCTATGATGAAAGAAAGTGGGGATGTTTCCATGATACAAGATTAGATGCATGACTCTGAAATGGAAATGAAAACAAGTCCTCAGCATGGTATCAGAGTTTGGAACTTTTAGCTGACTAAGTTTCATATTTAGCTCCCAAGTATCTCTTAAGCTAACCAGCCACTCAGTGTGTTCTGTGATAAGCATCTACTGTTTGTTCCTTTTGAGTATACATTGCCTAAGTTCTTGTGAGGACAGGGACCTCTTATGTAGGTTTGCATCCTACACATAACCCATTGAGTAGGTATTCAGTGTTCTTTCACTGGTTATTTTCTTCTTTTGAATTTTACATGTCATTTTTTTCATAGCCTTACTTTCCAACTCTGTATTATCACTCCTGGTATTTTCCCCAGCTCAGCTCCTTTCTCAAAGCAGGAGGTAGAAGTCCAGGTCAGGGCTCTCACTCTTGTATCTGATTCTTTCTAGTGTGATATACCCTTTCTTCCTTTAATCATGTTCTTATTTTCTCATTGTTTCCTTTATTTAAAGATGTATCTTCTCTTTAATATGTATGAGTGTGTTGCTTGCAAGTACTTATGTGCACCACGTGCATGTCTGGTGTCCACAGAGGTCAAAAAAGTGGGTAAAATCCCTTAGAACTGGAATTATGGCTGTGAGCTACCATGTGGGTTGTAGTTACTGAATCTAGGTCCTCTGGGAAATCCACATGTGCTCTTAACCACTGAGTCAACCCTGCATTTCTTGTTATGATTTTCTACAAACATATTGTCTTAGTTAGGGTTTCTATTGCTGTGAAGAGACACCATGACAATGGCAACCCTTAAAAAGAAAAACATTTTATTGGGGTGCCTTTGTAGTTCAGAAGGTTAGTTCATTATCATCATGGCTGGGCCTGGTGGCATGCAAACAGACATGGTTCTAGAGAAGGAGCTGAGAGTTCTACAAATTGATCTGAAGGCAAAAGGAAGTGAACTGTGTCACTGGTCACAGCTTGAGCATAGGAGAACTCAGAGCCCACCCTCATAGCTACAGACTTCCTCCAACAAGGCCACACTTACTCCAACAAAGCCACACCTCCTAATAGTGCCACTTTCTAGTAGGGGACATTTTCTTTCCAACCACGGTGTATATCTTTATCTTTCTCACTCTTAAGTAACCATGAAAGCGGTTCTTTTTCTCTCTAACCCCTTGACTTAATACTTTTTGACTATGTCTTTTCATTAACATCCTAGAGAAATACAGCTTCCATTTATCCATCAGTTGTCTTTCATCCCCAGACCCTCTTATAGCTGGGCTTTTACCATATGTCTTCCCACTAGGGTCTTTGTACAGACACTATATACTGTAATTCCTAGACAGTGCAGCCTCGCCCTCCTTCCATTCCTATTGACATTCAGCTTCTGATTCCGAGTTTGTTGTCCTCTCTTTTCCTTGTTGCTTGAGTGTGGGTGTTCTTCAAGTTTCAGCCTCTTGTTCATTTCTGCTATTTCTTCCCACTCGCTTTCTTCTGTTCACTTTATCTGCTCCTAGGTTTCAATTTCCTTGTAAATAATTCTTAAGACTCCATCTCATCTTTCTACAAAGATTCTGTTCCATGTTTTTATCTAATCCTGAAATTATCCATTGGCTTTGCCACTGGAATTTTAAATTGAGATCATATAAAAACAAGTTCATTGCTTTCCTTCTCTTAAACCATATTTCTGTTTCAGTTCAATAAAACGAATCATACCACTCTTATGGTGACTTTACCACTAAACACCAGGTCATCTTTGAGAGTTTATTTATTTATTCTTCTTTTTTATAGAAATCTTCAAATTCTGGTGGCTCTTTTCCTGCCACTCCTGCATATACTTTCTTTGTCCTTGTTAACTCATATTTGAATTATTGAGATCCAGATTGTGTGAGTGGCTTCCTCTTTCTCTATTTTCTACCCATTTGGGACTTTTTGAAGACATCTTCTAGTCTTTTCTGTTTTCTTAATGCCAGTCTTTTCTCATATCCCAACAAACTGCTTCTAAACTTCCATTCTGGTAATGAGAATGCTTTTAATTTGTAGTCAAGAATAGTAGTACAGAACTGTAATATTGGTACTTAGGAGGCAGAGACAAGAGGATCTTCAATTTAAGACCATCCTTGATCACATAGAAACATTCAACCTAAAGATTAGAATATAACCACAACAAGAAAATGAAGCTATGTTATTTATTTGTGTCTTTTGTGATATCCAGTCTATACTCTATATTCTAATCACTTTCCTTCTTATGACTGAGGTTGGATCCTATATCCTATATCAGACTATATAGAACTCTTCCAATATGGAAGCATGCTAATTAAAATTAGCAATTGCTGTTTTAATAGTTGAAATATTGAACCTCTCCTTAAATGAAATGTGTTTAATTATATTATTAATAATATACTGCAAAATAAGAGTTTGAAATGAAAGCATAATTCCCACCTTCAAGGTTTTCAGTTTAGACAGAGGGCATCAAGCAAACCAGGTGTGACTTTTAAGAATATTTTGCTACATATTCTTGTACATCCTTGTGGTAGTTTGAATAAAAATGGCCCCATAGGCTCATAGGGACTGGCATTATTGGGAGGTTTGGCCTTATTGTAGTAGATATAATGTTGGATGGGAAGTGTTACTAAAGGTGGGCTTTGAGGTCTCAGAAACTCAAAGCAGGCCTAGTGTGGCTCATTCACTTCCTGCTGCCTGTGGATCCAAATCTAGTACCATATCTGCCTGCATGCCACTATGCTTCCTGACATGATTATAATGGACTAAAGCTCTGAACGGAAAGCCAGCCCCACTTAAATGTTTTCATTAATATGAGTTTCCATGGTCATGGTGTCTCTTCACAGCAATAAACTCTAACTAAGACAATCCTGACTTCATTGAGAAGAGAAAAAGTGATATGTATCAGTAGAACTTGGCCTACCTTTGCCTTTGGACAGCCAATGCAAGATTCAGAGAGGCCAAATTGTGTCTGCTGCCATTATAGAGATTACAGTGGTGGGGGGGGAAGTACAGAAGATGAGATAGCATAAGTTGTTTCCAGAATGCAGTCCACCTGTTGTTTCTCTAGATGCTTGCATGTTTTGTTCTCTAACTGCTTTGTCAGATATTGTTCCAATGTCTACCTTGGCCTTGAAATTGCTATCTCTCTTCTTTCACTATTCTTAATCCCATTTACTTAGCCCCATTTTTCATTTACAATAGGATGCCTACATCCTAATAGAGTTAATAGTTTCTTTCATATTGTGGCCTTTGCTACTATTTCTATTAGTGTCACAGCTGTGTGAGAACAGGTTTCAGTCTTTATTTTATTATTACAGTTCACTGAGAACAATTTCTGAATTCAGGTGCTTACAGTAGTAGGAGTTGTTATCTACCCAGTAATTACTTGTTGATTTAAGGAATAAAGTCATTTAATAATTTATTTTTTTTAAATTATTTATGTTGGTGGTATTTTGCCTGCATGGACCATGGAGGCCAGAAGAGCACAAGAGGGCATCAGATTCCCTGGAACAGGAGTTAGAGATGGTTTTAAGTTGATATATGGGTGCTGCACATCAAACCTGGTCCTTAGGAAGAACAGCCAGTGCTCTTAATCACTGATCCATCTATCGAACCCCTCAATAATCGAATTCCTTCATGAATTGCACATGCCAAGAGCTGTACTAGAGAAGGATATAAAACCGTTTTCCCTGCTTTCTCATTATTTACAGTTAAACCCCCTCCAGGAAAATCTATACAATTATTACAAGAAAATGATTGTTTTATAATGAAGAATTGAGTATACACTGGACCTATGTTGGAGGCCAGTGAACCTTCCTTGAATAAAGGATGACTACACTAAAAAGAGAGTACCAGGTAAAGAATGACCGAAGGAAGAAGCCACTTCCAAGCACAAAATGTCACTAATTCAAAAAATAGCAATAAGCCATGTGTCTAGGCAGCAGTATGAGAAAGACAGACAAATGCTAGGAAGAGACACAGACAGAGGGTAGAAGGGCCTTTCTGTGTCTAGTGAAGGCTTCATTTCCCCAATGGCCATACCTCACAGTGTACTGCTCACTGCTGTGCCAGTGTTGTAATTTAAGAAAGGCGGCACTTGAGAGAAAGATGCCATGAGACAGGGTTCAAGAAGAGGGAATTTTTATTATTATTATGGAAAGGGATCATAAAAAGGGGAAAGTGAAGGGGAAAGGGGAGGGAGAGACTGGCCTCTGGGGACAGGAACAGCAGGAGAGAGGAAAGGGGAGAGATAGATAGAATATATATGGAGAGAAAGGAACAGACAGAGAGGAGAGAAAAAGAGAGAAAGGAGGATGGGAGGTAGACAGGGCACTTTTAAAAGGGAACATAGTGAATATGCACAGGTGGTGCTCTCAGTGGCTGCATATGAGGGCATATTCTGTCAGAACCCCAAGGACAGGCCAGTACAAATGCTTGAATACTAACAACTGTCCCTTTAATATTAGGCAATTCAGAATATGAAAATCATTGTGGCTGGGAAAGTGACTTAGTGGGTAAAGTACTTACTGGAACAACATGAGAACCTCAGTTATAATTCTCAATACCCACTTAAAAATATGGGCTTGAAAGCATGCACCATGAATCCCAGCAAAATGAGGCTAAGGTGGGAAGAGACTGGAAGCTCAGTTACCAGCCAGTCTAGACATTTGGTGAACTCCAGCTTCTAAAAACATGATGTCAAGAGCAATAGAGGAAGGCACTGATATTGACCTCTGGCTTCCATGCACACACGCACGCACGCACGCACATGCACGCACGCACGCATGCACGCACGCACGCACGCACGCACGCACGCACGCACGCACGCACGAGCATCCTACAGCTGACTCTGCTTGAACGGCCTGGAAAGGTACTTATTTAAAAACAAACATGCACAGAGTCTAAGGAAGGGTAAGTCTAACAACACATTTCTATTTTTAGCTTTATTGTTCGTGGAACTCTTATCATAGTATGTTTGATTTGGCTTTAATCAACAGTTTGTTATTCAAGCAACATTTAGATAATTGCTTCAAACAGTATAATGCATTTTAGCACCAATTACATCAGTGGCACTTATTGGAAACAAACGAGTAATATTAAAGGAGATTAAATGTTTTGTTTTGTTTGGTCCCACAGCCATGAAGATCCTCCCTTAGTGTAAAAGTCATGTCTGAGGGCCCTTTGTCAAGATGAATGCAGATTTGTGTAAAATTTTTCTTAATATTGCCTCTTCCCTCACTCTGCTGTTAAGAGTTCCCTGATAGAAATATTAGTGTTCTCCACTTTATGCTTCACTAGAGAGAGACAGCTACCCATGACTGTGCATCTACTTTCTACTTTCCAGTCCCTGAGAGAGAGGGGTGTAGGGGAGGGAGAGACAGAGACAGACACACGTACACACACACACACACACACACACACACACACACACACACACACACAGAGAGAGAGAGAGAGAGAGAGAGAGAGAGAGAGAGAGAAAGAGAGAGAGAGAGAGAGAGCTACCCATGGCTTTGCATACATTTTCTGGTTCCCTAGAAAGACATCTGCCAATGACTGTGTATCAATACTGGATTCACAGCTATTAAATTTGCCACCAGAAACCTCAACTATCACCCCCTTTCAGCCAGGCCTCTCAAGTCTTCCTGGGTGATTTGCTTATTGACTATCTAGTAGTACTAATTTAGTCTGTCTTTGAGGTGACTGCCTCTTAGAAATGTATGCCTTGTAATTGATGAAAAACACAACTCACTGGTTTGTGTCCAAAAACCTACATACCTTGGCTGAGTTAGGAAAACCTTGTTTCTAAGGAGCCGAAAATAGGAGCTTAATTCAATCATAATCTTTCTAGTGTTTACTTAGTCTCTTTCTTTGGGATACAGAGAGGTTATCTTGATGTCAAATGTCACATGATCTTTAGACACCTGTCTGTATCTTATGGATAATTTGGATAAAACTGCTTAGTTTTATGGTGAAGGTACAGAGCTCTGTTTCAGGACAATCACAGGAACCACCATGTAGCCTGACTCTCTACTTGTTCATACACCCCAACTCCTTTGTAAAATGAACTTCTTTATATGGAGAGTCAAATGAGTATAAAAGTATTGGGAAAGTATTGCAAAACCATGTGGGATAAGCAAAACAGAGATATTGCTTAGAAGTTTCCCTTTAAAGGTTTAAACAGTTTAACTTCTTCAGATTTAGAGATTTTCCCAATGATTCCAAGTTATTAAAACTGGAATGGTCTCTCACCTCTCTGTCTCTGAGTGTCTGTCTTGGTCTCTCTCTCTCTCTCTCTCTCTCTCTCTCTCTCTCTCTCTCTCTCTCTCTCTCCCACCCATGCCCCCCCCCACACATTTAAAAGGTCCTGTATTGAATGTGAACTCAAAATAATATCTGCTAACATGTCTGAGGTAAAATTATTCTTTGTAAGAGAAATACATCCTCTTCAAATAGAATACACAAAAATAGCATCTAAAGATTTATTACAGAGAGAAAACAAATGCCACACAGTTAAAATAGACATGCTCTCCAGGAAAAACGGTACCCAGCATCACAACCCTGGCTCTACTTTTGGATTTCTAGCCTGCCATATACATAAAGAATCTGAAGTATTTTAGAATGACTCAGTCTTTTATTCTAAAAATCATTATGATACAAAATGGTCAAAGGTCACTGGGGAGCATGTGATTCAAACCTTGCCCACAAGAGGCAGTATCTGTGGATATCATTGACATGCCCTAATCCAGCAACTGGGCTGTGGCCTTCATGTCCATCAATTATGCCTGTCTATTACTGACAGTGTCAACAGGTTCACCATCTGCTCATGCTACATGTCCAAGGGAGAGTCTTGGTTTCCTCGCACCAGGGTGACTGTAAATTGATGCAATGGCTTGAGTATGTTTCAAAGTGGCACTTTTGGCTAGTGCTTATTTCTGAGCCTCTGGGGACCATACAGTAGTCAGTTCTCCATACACTCCAAAGCCAAAGCCAAAACCATTCCTGCCAGCATTTCAATTAATTGGGAAATCAAGAAGGCCCCAATCTCCCAGAAAGATCAGCTTGCAAAGACTTTTTTTTCCATTCTAAATCAATATCTGATTTTGAAAACACTAAATGTATTGGCAATCATAATAGTTTTAAATCTAATAGAAATTTGATATTGTAACCTTTATAGTTGGTATTATGCACTTCAAAAGGGGACTACAGAAAAGACAAGGAATAGAGAAATAAGTTGGATTAAGTGCATGGTTGAGGGAAAAGGGTTAGATTCAGCAAGCCTGGCTTGGGTTGAAGCCCAGTTCCACTAGTTGCCCTCTCTGTCTGACTTTGAACAAATTACTACTAATCTTTCACATGGAGCCTTGGAGGATGTTAGGTTGATAATGAACATAAAGTGTCTACCAGAAAGGTGCAGAATATATATCACTTCTCTGTAAGAAGAAAATGTGCAAGGGAAACAATTGTGCAAACTCACCAATTTCTCATGGTGATCCCATAGCTGTGAACACATGAAAGAATAAGATCACCTGCTGTAACATATGTACTTCTTTTCATAGGCATAATAAAAGCACCAGATTCAATCCTAGCTTTGATGTTTATGTAAAGAGTATGCTGGCTCAGGACCGTGTGTATAATAGCATTCATATCAAAAATCTGATGTTATCGTATAATTTTATGAGGGATGGAAAAACAAAATACTCCATTATTTTAGGATCAAACTGTTGTGTTGGAATGGTGTATTATGACTTTGAAAGAAGACTGAATTCCTTAGTCAAGATATCTCTTTCCTTGCTCTCTCTGTCCTTCCCCCACCTTGACCATCCCTTTCCCTCATGCTCTCCACCCCTTCCCCTTCTACCCCTCCTTTTCTCTTCCCCCACCCTGTTCACCCCCACCCCACGCTCTCAATTCTCTCAGGAGATCTTAGTCTTTCCCCTTCCCAAGAGGGTCCACATATGTCTCTCTTAGGTTTCTCCTTGTTACCTAGATCCTCTGGGGTCCTGGACTATGCGCCAGACTTCATTGACTCCCTATGAGAAGCCTTACCTTCTCTGAGGAGAAGATGGGAGGGGTGGGGTAAAGGTGGGGAGAGCAATAGGAGGGGAGGGAGTTGGAACTGGGTTTGGTATGTAAAATAAGAAAAGATTGTTTTAGAGAAAAAAAGGAGATTGGATTATGTTTGATGCATTTATTTCATGATGCTATTAAGTGACTAATGTATGAACATATGGGTACTTTGGGAAATGTCATCTTATGCAATATCACATGACAGGTGAAAAGCATGTTTTCTTTTATATTTCCAATGGTAATATCATTCTATATCTTATTAAAAATAACTTCCCTCTCAAAGACCCACAGGGATGTGGTCCTTTCAGTAAATTATTTTGGGGGGATCAGAAGTTACCAAAAGAATTTTATCAGTATGTTTTTATTTTATGAACTTGCCTTGTTCATAAGAGTTGAGCTTCTTTGTCTACAGGATAAGCATTTTCTCAAAGAATTATTTTCCTTATAACCCAAGAAACAAAAGTGATTTTTCCAAATGTCCCATTTGTGTAACTTAAAAAAATTAAACTGGAAAAACTCAGCGGTATTTAGATTTGGACAGATTCATAAAAATATGGCTTATTTGAGTATGGTTCTCATACTGATGACTGGATCAATAGTTAAAAAACATGTTCTAAGAAAGCCTCTGTTAAATATTAACTTTATTTCCATGTTCAGTTAAAGACAACTAGCTACTCAGAAAACCAAACCTGATTTCTCTCTCTCCTTGACACATAGAGCTTAGCATGTTTCCTTTTAAGAACTAATGTCCTATGTATTTCTATTCATGTATGTCTATCCATGTATCCTCCCACATATCCTAGCTATCCAAGGACAAGGCTATTATGTGCCTATGTCATGGTATTTTGTCTGGCTTATTTATCTGCTTATTTTCTAAATGATTGCCATTAATGTTCTTTAAATAATAAGTCATATTGGCTTCTACATAGTCTCGCCCAGAGGTGTGATATGACAATTCAGTAAGCCAGGAACTGTCTCTAGATGATGAGTAAAGCTGATGGACAGTAAGTGATTACTTCCCTTTGTTTCCCCAGCCTTTCCTGTTCTCTTTATGAATGCCAGTCATCCGGGACATCAGTAAACAGGCACTGCTAAAGGCTGTGCTTATGTGGAGGAGGTTCTTGATTCTGCTGTCCCTGCTCCACTTGATTTTCCCAGTTAGCTGACCTGCAGCCCAGGCATTCAAGGTGCCCAAAGCCATCAGCCCCCTAGTTTGCTGGGTTGTAGAGAATCATAATGCATTATTTATTAGGTACAGATGGAATACAGGTGGAGAAGTCCTGCAATAGCTCATATCAAACTTACTCTAGTATTAATTTAGCATTTCTAATGTATTGATTTCATCTTTCCTGAAGGATAGGAACTGTAGCTACATATTTGTTTTATGCCCTTAGAATTATTTCAGAGGTGTCAGAGAAAATTCTTAGAATCTGAATGGTTCCTGGTCACAGCCATCATTTAGTTTGTATTTCTTTCTGGAAGTCAGGTGAAATCTCTCTCTCTATCTCTCTCTCTCTCTCTCTCTCTCTCTCTCTCTCTCTCTCTCTCTCTCTCTCTCTCTGTTTTGATTCCTGTACACTTGTCATGGGAGTACACAATAAGATCACAATAAGATAATGCAAAAATTCTGAGTTTCACCTAACCTACTATTCATTTTTAACACTTAAAATATTTTACATAAGCGTGCTACATACCAATAAGTTCTTTTGTTTGTTTGGTTTTTGGTTTTTTGAGACAGAGTTTCTCTGTGTAGCTTTGGAGCATATCCTGGAACTTGCTTTTTTAGACCAGGCTAGCCTAGAACTCACAGAGATCTGGTCTCTTGAGAGGCAGAGGCATGGGCAGAGGCAGGTGAGCATCTGTGAGTTTCAGGCCAGCCTGGTCTACAAAGCTAGTTCCATGACAGCCAGAACTGTTACCCAGAGAAAACCTGTCTTGAAAAAAAACCAACTCAACAAAAACAAAACAACAACCAAAAAGATATGCTCATACTTTATAGATCAGGCTACCATGGACCTGAAATTTGCTACATAGCCCTGACTGGCCTCAATCTTGCATTTACCCTCTGCTTGAGGACCCCAAGTATTAGTATTGTAGATGAGCTACTCCTCATGACTCAAAAGCATTTTTTATGAAATCTTTCATTTCTTAACTGACTGAAAAATCAGTGGGGAACCTACAAGATATTTATTGATATTTTCTATATCCTGGGTGGACTCATGGTGCCAGAAAGCACAAGCAAATATGTAAAAATCAAAGCACAAATGTGATGGAGGACCATCAGAAACTAATTGAGAAGTGATTACATATTTCAGAAGGCAGGAGAGGGTCAAGACAGTGTCATATAAGCAGCTGTATAAATTGTTTGGATCCCGCCCTCTCACTTAAATGGCTGTTTACTCAAATTAGCTTTGCTCCTTCATTTCATTATTTCTTGTGCAAAAAAATGAAGCAAGAACTATTAATGTGTTAGTTCTGTTTGCAGTAGAATTTTATAAATATTTAATGGCTCTGTTTTATGTGTCATTAGCTGATTCAAGTAGAAAAATCAGTTGAATAAATTCCAGTAATACTTGGTTATTGGCATTCCACTCTGGGGATAAACAGAAAAGTAGAAATTAGTTCAGTTGAAGTTGAAATATTCAACACTATTGTAAATGTTGTTGTAGGTTTGGTTGAAAATTAAAACTCATGGGTGAGATTGTTTGTTTTGGCTATAGTAGAGTTACACTTGTTGGTAGAGGATAGAATCATTCTAAAGCAACCAGGGCTGGAAAAATGGCTCAGCAATTGAGACATACACTGCTCTTGCAGAAGACCTGAGTTAATTTGCTGGTACTCACCATTCTGGGTCGTTCACAACAATCTGTAACCTCAGCTAAAGGAGGATCCAATGCCTCTGTCCTCTGCTAGCTCATTTGAATGCATGGTCCCCCCCCACACATCCATAATTTAAAATAATAAAAGAATGTCTTTAGAAACACCATCTTACCTGAAAAGTCTTTGGAACAAAATAAATTTGGATTGGATATAGTGTGTTTATAATTAATCATTATATCTAAATAAGCAGAGGGTCTACCAATGATGATATTTTATCATTGTTAAAATAACTGAATAAGATACCAGCTATCAACCTCTGTCCTCCACATATATATACCTCACATATACATGCACAGTCACAAAGTATAAATCAGATGATGTGAATTCAACTATACCTCTTATCACTTTTGAAAAATTGAGTGGCAGGGTCAAAATTTTTCATATAACTTTCTCCTTACATATAATTTTGTTTTGCTTTTCCAATTTTCAAAATGTATAAAGATTTGCTAATACAAATTACCAATATGGAAAAAAGTGCCTTTTCTTTTTATATGGGCATGTTTGAAGTGTTGGTGGGCCCCCTTGGAGTGTCCTGTAATCATGTTGAGTTTTGATTACATGCTATTCAAAATCAGTTCAATGGTGACTTTTTTGAATTTCATCAATGTATGAAATATCAAAATTTTTAATTTTGAAGTTTTTGGTGAATTGTAGTTACTGGGAAGAGTAAAAGGTTGCAAGCAAGTGGGGTTGAGATTCTCCCTCCATTGTATTTGAGGCACTGAGCAAATGAAATTGGGGTACTTAACTGATGATCATTCTGCAAAGCTAATCAGTAAGTAAGGGTTGAGTAAAAACATCTTATGTGGCTTGATTTAAGGATTGATTGACTTAGCCAACTGCTTATAAAATAGAATTCTAATTCTAGTTGAGCTTGGAAAAAAGTCATTGAATTTCCACCTGTAGGAAACTAAAGGGTGTTTGTTGGCTAGCTATTAACTGGATGCAGCATTTTAGGGATCATCTCACTAAATTCCTATTTCTACCCTTGGGGATGAGTAAAAATGATGTTTTCTACAGGAAGGTGAGAGGGATTTTATGCAAAGCTCTTATTGGAAACCACTATGAGAACCAAGGCTCTGAAAGTAGGTGTGCTTGATAACAAAGTTCTCCTCTAGGGCCTTTCCATAATACAGTGGTTGTTGCACTCACTCCACAAAAATCCATTCTTCTTCACTGTATACTGCAGCCCCAGTGTAGTCAGAATTATATCAGAACTACCAGGATGGCTCTAATAACCTATTTTGTGAGGCATAGATTCATGAAATTAGGCAGTTATACATTTAAACTATATGTCAAAGAAATGCCAACAAGATGACCTCAAAAGTCTTGTGGCACACTTAAGTGACATCCTCCCAAATATATGCACATGAGTATCTCTGAAATCATTAGAAATTTTTCAGCTAGGAAAATTTACATAGAGGAACCCTTGTAAATGTTGTGGCAGAGAGTGACTGAAGTTATCCTTCATAGCTGGGTAATTAAATGAAGATTCCCTCTGCAAATTAAATCTAAAGAAACAAGTCATCTACACTAAAAGTTGAAACCAAAGCAGTGTGGTGCACACCATTTTTTGCTAAACTTGCCATGCATCACACTTACCTGGGACATAAGAAATAGCACAGGCCTGCTAACACAATAGCATCTGAATCTCTGTTAGGTGGATGTGTGTATGCTCCTCAGAGTTTCTAAGAAGATTGTCTGATGAGCCTGAGCAGGGGACCACCATGCTAGATTCCTCCAAACAATTGGAGGCTGATGCTATTTGAATAGTTGGGGAAAACTGTTCTGAGAAAATGACTGGATGTCTTAAAAATTGTGTTTATGCATAGAATTTATAACATAACAGAGAAGTTCTGAAATAACTAGACAATCTGACTTCTCATGCTAGAGCAAACAAAACACACTATCTACTCTGAGCCTATCCACTCCCGAGTCTGCTTAGAAAGAGGCCCATGACTTGTAGGAAGAAGACATGTTTGGCTGCAAAACTCGATTGAATTTCCTTTTTATAAATACATGAAGAATTACAATAAAAGTTTCCAGAAATGCATTTATAAATTGTTTAATGTGAATTCATATGTGACCAGTTACTCTCAGGTTGTCAGTAACTCATTTTGTGTAAAAAAATATATTCTAGATTTTAGAATATCTGCCCAAATTATACATTAGGATGATGGAAAAGGAAGAAATGCAGTTTAGGAAGAAATTAATTTTCATGGTACAATTCTTCCCCCTTTTATCTTCTTTCCTATTATTGCCCTTATCCTATTTCTACAATTATATTCTGTCTTCTCTTTATGGTTACATGCTCTCCTACCCCAACTTCTTTACATAATTTCTTCCCTTTTATCCCTAGGAACCATTGTCATCATCATAATCAACAGAAAACATTTATTGAACACCTGCTATGTGTAGGCTATCACACTAGGTATAAAAATAGGTCTGTCATATTTCCTGTAGGGAACAGCCTTTGATCTAGTTTGGCATTCACCAAAGTTACATGCCAAGTGGTTATGGATCAAACAGATGGTCCAAAAAGGACTAAGAATGGACAGCTGCTGTGTCACATAGCTGGGGTTCAAGTTGACCCATGAAGGAAAAGGTGAGACTTCAGATGAGAGAACCAAAGGGAATATTGAAACATCAGCAAATGCCTGAATACATTACCAAACATTGGGCATTTCAATATGGCATTGTCATACTTCATATGTGTCAAGCATCATACATAGTTATCTCATACCATAGGTTGGACACAACTCTTCAGGTTAGGGAATAATATGATATATCTCTAGGAAAGAATGAATAGATTGGCAGTGGAAGGATGATTCACTTTTTCTTCTTAGAAGGGACGGCCTGAGGTAGGTTAGAGCTGACTGCATGGCAGGGAGTTTTGTGTGGAAGACGATACTAATGATCCACTCATTTGGTAGGGTTGACTTTGTTTCTGCACTAGTTTCTTTACTATCTTATTAGTGGGTAGTATCAAGATGGGAAAATAAGAAAAAACCTGATTGTGTATAAAATGGGCAATGGTGTCACACACCTTTAATCCCAGCACTTGGGAGTCAGAATCCAGCCTGGTCTACAGAGTTAGTTCCAGGACAGTCTCCAAAGCAATACAGAGAAACCCTGTCTCAAAAAAATTAAATAAATAAAATAAAATTCAGTTTAAACTTCCAAGAAAAGTCAGAATACTCAAAGATCTATTTACCAGTTATAGAATAAGAGAACTGGGGACTGTTAGGGGCTTAAGAATATTATTTAGCCCCCCCAAACCTGTTACATTTTACATTGCCTGAATTTATCTACATCAACAGCAAACTGCTATCAGAGTTATTCCTACCATGGAGGTCAATTGATCCCCAGACTAAAACCTTTCCTCTTCCAAGTGTGGCTTTTTGGGGGCTATTCCAACATTGGTATATTCTATTTACCTCTTTGGACATCCAGTTCCATATCAGCTAAAAAGTATGTTATATTAAAATAGTGCTTTACATACCATGAGGCTTAAAAAAAATCAATGTAGTATTTTCTAAGTCAAAATGTTGCTGACCAGAAAGTTGAACACCCGGGAATGTGTAGCATGAGGATTTTAGAAGTTATTTTTTTCTTAAATGCACCCTGATGTGTCTCGTTATTCTACTGTTATTTAAACACTTCTTAAATCAGCAATTGGAGTTGGCACTAGTGAATGGGCACCGATAAGTGTAGGTCTGAAGTGTTCACACAAAGAAAGTGATTTTGCCTTCTTTTGCCAACTTTGGGCAAATTCAGCAAGAAAGAAGAAATCTGGAGAGATGGTTTTGACTAAAACTTGGCATTATGCTTTAAGTCTGTCTACAAAGATGCCCATTCATGATCAATGAATGCTTATTAAATTAGATGAATGGGTAGATCCAGAGGGAATTTCATTGCCCAAATACAAAAGCATTGCCCTTTTGTAGAAATTTGCGCATATGGTGAGAGGCCATAACTCTCTGCAGTGAATTTAACTCTATTTTAACCTCATCTGTACTAGTCATCATCTTCTGTGAATTAGAAGACTTTATATTTTTGTGTTGTTTTGTTGGTTTAATTTTGCCTAAAGTTTTTTCTTTAAGGAAAAGTTGTGTGGCCCCTTAAATCCTTGTGCTCACCTGGTATTGTTATTTTCTCTGTGATGTTGACATAACTAAGTTCATAAGTATTTACATTTCACTCAACAATGTTGGAGGAAAACAACACTCCTTTGAAATAAAAGGGGAAATGGAACAATGTAAACATAGACAAGGTAGATGGAGAGATGCTGAAGAAAATATTTATAATTGAAATTAGTATCCTAGCATGGGAGGGCGTGTTGCTCTATTTGTAGCCATTATGGAGAGAATTGTTCTGTTTCTGAATGATGTATTTTGTTAATTTTTTAAAATGTTCAAAGTACTTAAAAGTACTTAAAAGTACTTAAGTACTTAAAAGAAAATCATAGAAGATTAATTATAGATAATTTATAAATTATAGAAGATTCATATATAAGGTATTATTGTAACTACTGCAGTGTGGAGATTCACAATAAGATATGCAAATTGAGACCCAAGATAAAACAGTAATTCATTTCTATCACACAGAATCTGGCTGGGCGTGGGAGATTCTGGCCTCTGTGTGGCTTTACAGTGCTGAAGACATAGCCATTGTGTAGCTTGTTGATCTGCCTCCATGATGCATCGTTTCCATAGTGTAGTTCAAAATGGTTGTTTCAGTGCAATCACCACATAGAAATGTTAGCAGCAGAAAGGAGATAAAAGAAATCTGGAAAACCTTTCTTCTTATAGGCCTGAGCCAAAGGTCCAATTTGCATCCAGTTTCCTGAAACAGTTAGGTCTGATGTTTGAGGTGAGAAGGGAGAGAGAGGGTGTGGTGATACTGAGGTTTTAGGGATACATGTAAATTGGCTTGTCCTGATGTTTTCGGACTGTGGGTCTGATACTAAGATTAATACAGTGAGGTGTGTGTGATATCTCTACTCCTGAGCCACTGTGGTACCAATGCCTATCAGGAGTTTGGACTTGGATGTATATTTTTGAGAAACATGATGTAGCCTGCTATGTACAAATATTGCCATGCCAGTGGGTGCTCAGTTTTTCCTCCACTCATTTTCAGAATGAAAATTTGTCACTCTCTGGCCAATGAGATATAAAGGGACATTTGCTTGGTGTTATCTTAATAAAGGTTTCCTTGCTTATGAAAAGTAGCCAAGGGCAAAGACATCTCTTCTTTTTCTCTTCAGTGTGTATTGCAATCAGACCTGAGATGGCACAGCCATATTGTGACCATGTGACTGAATAATAAAGCCACTATGTGGATATGAGCAGAGCCAAGAGCCAGAAACAAAAGGACAAGGGGTCTGGAAGGCACAGTTCCTGAAGTTGCCTGTTTTCATACTTCTGTGACCTTAGCATGCCTTCATTATATAAGGTACCTGAGTTCCGAAGGTCTGTCACTTGAAGTCATAAGAAGCAGGACAGATGCATTATCTATGTTAGTGTTTCTTGAGAGGAAATTTAACAACCTCTGTCATGCAAGGGAAAGTTTAAATAGAATTTGATTTAATCAAATGACACTGGTTAGAAAATAAAGTATATACAGTTTCAAATCTCATTATAGAGAGGACAAGATATTTTGCTTAAACTATTTGGAATTAAAGGGAAACTATAGCCTATTACACAAAGACTTGTAGATTTCAATGTAACATAGGATTTGCATTGACTTCTCCATTTTATGAGTAGCAATACTTCCAAAAGGCAAGTACAGAGACCAGTAGAGCTCTTGGCCCAAGCTTTCACAGATGTATACCAAATTATTGAAACTTGTGTTGGGAGTCAAGGATCTATTACCTTCTGAGAATGATTTTTTAGAGTTAGCCTATGAAAAGGAAAAGAAGTTATACATGGGAAGGCTTCAAGGGAGGAAAGGGAAATGATACAATTATACTATAATCTCAAAAATAAATTGTTTAAAAATTTTTTGTATTCACCAAGGGATGTTAGCTCATTTTAAGGTGTCAGGACCTGCGAACTGGTGAAGCTGCCTTCACATTTGGCTGATATCTCTTTATTTCATCAAATGAGGCTCTGTATTGATGAGGCTTGGATTTACATTTTCTCTAAGTCAGACTGTTGCAGTAGCAACAACAACAACAACAAACTTCAAGAAATAAAAACACTTATCAACCAACTTAATGCCTGTCTTTGAATATCTGAGGAAACATGTTCTTCCTATACTGCATCACTGCTATAATGCCCAGTAAACAGTTAAAGGGAAAGTGTCTATAGTGGCACAGTACAGAATAGGATTTGTATCAAAGGAAAGTAATGAAGTAAGAGTCTGTCTCTCTAGGGTAGAATGGTTACAGTGCCACATTTCCACATCAAAGGGCTGGTTTAGTGAGAAAAAAGAAGCTCTTCTACCATCATGGTGCTGGTAAAGTGGCTGTTGCTTGTCAACTGTGAGGTGATGTTCCCTTACAAACTCTGTTAGAGTGCATTCTAGTCAGCAGAGCTCTGTACTAATAGTTAAAATGACTATACTACAAAACATGGTATACTAATTCTTCATTGGGATTTTTTTTCCAACCTGGAGCTGGAGGGAGCCATAGCCAGGGCTGGTGCTCACATAGACTTTTCAGAGGCATGTGTCTCCTTGGGCTGCATGCATTCAGCCCCAGGATATGTTTCTCCTTAAAGAATGTTAAAGATGGAGGATATGTGCAATTTACAACATTTAAAATGTATTCAGGGAATTCCTGGATTAAGTGGGCATTCTTGAAATGAGGCTAGGGTATTAAGTCTGTGTTTATTACTTAATTGGCACATATATTATTTTTATATCCTAGAGTAATTAGTCTTCCAGATGGGGTTATAAGAATAAATTAAAACAAAAGATTTGCATTGTGACACTTAGGTGAGAACGCTGTTATTTGTCAGAACTTTGGGTTTCATCTGTATTTTACAAGTTGGTTCTTTTTTCATTGGGGTTTCTATTGCTGTGAAGAGACACCATGACCATGACAACTCTTGTAAAGGAAAAACAAACACATAATTGGGGTAGCTTACAGATTGCATTATCCATTATCATCATGGCACAACATGGTGATTTCAGGCGGGCATGGTGCTGGAGAAGGAGCTAAGAGTTAATACATTTTGATCTGAAGGCAACAGGAAGTGGTCTGTCTCACTGGACATGCCTTGAGCATATATGAGACCTCAAAGCTTGCCTCAATAGTGACATACTTCCTACAACAGGACCACACCTTCTCCAACAAGGCCACAGCTCCTAATAGTTCCACTCACTTTGGGGGTTATTTTCTTTCAAACCACCACAGCTTTGTTACTTCTTTCTGATTTTACTTTAGTCTCTCAAGGGGACACTGAGTGACATCAGCAGCTTTATCTGCATCTCACTGGCTGTCTGTGATGTTGATGGAGGGAAGCCTCATAGACTTATTATTTTCAAATTACTCTTCTCATATCTAAGTAGGAAGTTTAATATATAAACAGATGAACACGGAGTTTCTATTTTTTTCAGACTAAGCAGAGTGTTTATGCTTGTCCAATAGTACAAGGGGCTCTTCATGTCCACTCTAGAAGATCATACTTATCCCTTCGGTCAGTCAATGAACACTTATCTAACAGTTACATTTGCAGACATGGCCCTTGCTTGTCTGCAGCTTCTAATCTAGGCTAGAAAGCAGGACAAAATGAATGCACACTTGGCATGCTGAAGGAAAAGCCTGAAGAAAAAGAGAAAGTACTAAACAAGAAAGTGTTATCTCCTTTTTTGACCCCTGTAGAATGACTGAGTAGCAGAACAGGCTGCTTGGAAGTGCTGATAGTCACCCTGCATTGGGAGGAATAAGTAAGGATTGATCTCTTGACACAGAGGGAAAAGTTTGAAAATAAGTTACAAGGATGTATGAAGCTCAACATATAGCATGGATTTATTCATAGTAAGATGCCTGTATCTGGGCTGGGGACACATTATTGTAAACTAGTGCTATATGTGCCCTGAATCTTTGGAAAACTATTATAATCAGTGGAGATGAAAACAAAATTGACTCCACCACCTTATAGTTGCTACCATGTTTTCACAGTCAATATCCTTGAACATGAAATTCTGATAGGAATAATAATTCAGAAATGAATTATTTTTCTTCTGATATTATCCATCAGTTTCCTCTAAACTTTTGACACTTGCTTTGGCCTAACAGTGTCAAAATAAAATCCCACAGGCTAAGAAGAGACAAATATGCCTTCAGTCCCAAAGCTTCCAGGGAGACAAATCTCAGAGCTGACAGACCCAGTTCAGGCTGGACTCTGAATAAGTACCCTTGTTTGGGACTAGCATGCTTGGGTAGGGACAGTCTCATGCATGTTTTCTGCTCTGGGTGTTATCCTTCGTTTTATAATGAGACAAAGAGGACAGGAGGGAGGAGACATCTCTGTCATTGCTCATTACATTGCACTCTTATTTTCTCAAAAAAATGTTCTATTGGGAATATAAAATTTTCATGCTCTTTCACAGTGAAAAGATGAATTTATTTCCAAAAATTATAAGAAAATTGTTTCAGCATGTTTTGTGACACTCTCTTAATTTTTGAAAACAAGAGACATATTCTGATCTCATTTAAAATTGTATACTGTAATAATAATACAATGTACCCCACCTTCTTAATTATCAACCATTCTTGTCTCATTCTGAATATATTCATTTGACTGTTGCATGCCCACATCTTTTGCTAACAAACCAATCCAAACAGAAATCTTGAAAGACACTATCATTTCTCATCACTCTCATGTTACATTCTTGATTAATTATTTGTACAAATACTTTCTGAACACTTATAGTGTATCTGTGTAGGCTTCAGATGAGCAAACCTCTGTCTCTGGATTTTCTGCTCTGTATTATCTAATCCCTAAGCATCATCAGACAGGGGCTCTTGAGTAGAAGAGTCTTCATTTTCTTAAATATGGTGTGTAGCATTTACTATTCATGACATTCAGGTCATGCTCTAGTGGTGTAACCATACTAAGGGCTGGAAAGACAACTCAATGGGTAAGCATTTGCTGACAAGCCTGACAACCTGAGTTTGGTCCCCAAAACCCACATGGTGAAAGAAGAGTACTGATTCCTATAAAATGTTTCTGACCCCACATGTGTATTTTGCACTATTACATACACCAATGAGTAGAACTGTAAAGAGAAAAGTAGTTAGTGGTGATATACCAGGTGCCAGAGTGTTTCATTGTCTGTGTAGTCCTTGCACTACCAGAGGGCAGGGAGTGGATTTTTGTCTACAGAGGAGCTGGACAGCACTGTGAGTCTAGCTCAGAGTAACCCTTCTCATGCAGGCTTTGATGTAGCACTCAGAAAATGGGATGGGGTATACACATGGCACATGGCCTCTTATGAACAGTTCTCCTAAAATGCCAGATAAAGTTACAGGACTTAATATCTCAAAAAATACACTAAAGTAGTACCAATGTCATTTTAGCACCTACTTAAGCATTAGTTAAAAAAAAACTATCTAGCTGCCCTTATAGACAGAGTTATAAAACATAAGACTTTGGGTCTCACAGACCCAGGCTGGTTTTACTGGCTCTGTTTTTAAAGCATTTGTTTGTAATCATACTTGTATTAACTTTGCTTCATGTATTAAGTACTGCCATAGGCCAGTCAAAGGAAGTGTGGGGTAGATTCACGTTTTCTCATGGAAACTATAAAGACTAGTCTAAAACCCCTTCTACAAACTATAAATAAGCCCATAAGACTACTTGAATGTTAATGTTAAATGCTTAATTCATGTACAAAGAACACAATGATTATTGCTTTTCTGTGCCTCCCTTTTGAAACTCAGTCTTTCAATGTTAAGAACTGCAAGGAATCATAAGCTCATGCATCATGTAGATGTCACCTAATTGCTGGCAAGCTTTGTTTAGTGAATTCTGCATCACATCATTGATTCTGCACATGCCTGTGGCAGTGGGGATATTCATGATGGAGAAGAATGGTGAAGTAAATTAGGATGGAGCTCTGGCTTTGGTTAGATTCCTAAGGTTTTACAAGTCCAAGCCATCCTTTAGCAATCCCTGTAAGGCTTAATACTCAAAGTATAGGCTTGAAGCCCCTTGGGGAGCAATCTGCTAATAGCTAAGCTTTCATGTTTTGTTTTGTATTTTTATGTTTAAAAATATATTATTAACTTGGATGGCTACTGTTATAGCATTAAAAAAAGCTATTGCTCAGATAACCATGAGAAAACATGCTTTTCTAGGTTCTGCTGCACAAATCACAGGCCTCTCCAACATATTCCAGCCGATTAGTGATGAAGCATGTTTTTCAGTTATACATTATTGATTTGGAAAGGCTGTTTTGGCAAGGAAATCCAAACAACTTTGGTGGCTCTGGAGGAAGGCCTGGACTCAGGTGGCCCATGCTTGCTGGGTGAGGGCTTGGTTATATTCTGACTTTTTAGACATGGTACAGAGGCTTGAGTTAGCCATAGCCCCCTCCGGAAACCAGAAGAGTAACTTGTTCAGAGGGTGACCTTTGACATTTCCTCACACATGCTCCATATAAATAACACATAGTCAGATGGCTGCATTCTGGCAAGGTATCTTCCGTGGGTGGTAGAGAGCAAAAGAAGAGGCAATAAAAATGGACTTAGGTAGTAGGAACCTTCAAATCTCCCATGGCAGCATTTCAGAGTGTTTTAAATGCCCAAGAGGAGAAAACTTAAGAGCACAAACACATGTCAGAGTTCTGAGACCCCCCAGGTAGAACCACTGTCTGTAAGTGGCCAGATGCATTGCATCCAACACATTCCTTAGGCTCATGGAGCAGCAGCCCTGGCTCTCAGCTAGATCTCTCTGCCCACTCTTCATATTCCTTCTCTATGTTTCATTTGTCTGCTGTTACATGTTTGCTTCAAGAATAGACCCTTAAAATATTAACCTTTGGCAGGATGACAAAGAAAAGCAAACATACATTTTTTTGTCTAATTCTCTCTAATCAACCAGGGATCTCTCAGGGGAGGTTTCTAGAGGCATCTGAAAACAGGGAGCTAGATTTCCACTGTCCTGGTATAGGTGAGAACATCATTTTGGGAGGTTATCTATCCTGTAGGGAGAATCAGCCTTTTTAGAACATGGTACATCTAAGGGCATTGCATTCTCCATCTGAAGAATAACTGTGCACTTGGTTTTATGTGTGTAGGGCTCATACACAACAGGGGTTAGGTGACTTTCTTTAAATAACAGGTAATCTTCTATAAACAGCCCAACTAGGAACTTATTTTTCTGCTAATAAGTCATTTTGGTGGTGCATATTAGTTATGACATGTCAGGCTAAGAAATGCTTTTTCAATGATTTTACAAATGATTTTTACATGAAAAATAAAAATTAAAATGTACAAATTGTTGAGCTCTCCCAGGATGATATTTGGAAACTTGTTCATAAAGCAAGGAAAGGAAACCTGCAACCTGCTTCAATTCACCTGAGATGTGTATGTGACTGGGGTGTACAAATGAAAGATAAATTGTATATTAAGATTTTTGTAGGTTCCTAAATATAGCAGTTAGAGTGGGCTTTTGAAAAATCATATCCAATTACGACTTGCCCATGCATGAGTCTGCTTCATCTGAGTCTAGTCCATTGTCACACGTTGCCACCAGCATTCATTTTCTCTGATTGCCAACTCTACCCACTGTACCCACCAAGCCTTCTTTATACATGATGTTTCCATTCAAGTATTTGGTCTTTGTACTATCTTTATACGGCTAATGATTCTTATTCTTTTGGGTTGAATTTTAATGTCAGTTTTTAAAGTAGATCATCTTGCATGAACTTGGTTTGTTTCAGTTTTCACATATACATCTCCAGTGCCTATAGCATTTCTTTCTAAAGGTGCTTATCTCAACCTATGATTAGATAGCTCTCTTATGGTTTAACATTTCTTCCTTGCTAGGCAGTCATTTATAAGGGCAGGAAGATCTGTTTCCTATTTATTGTTACTTAAATAGCTATCACAAAATATAGAACATGGTAAGAAAACGGTAGAAAGATAGTGAAATCGATTGTTATGTTCTCAATACATGATTAGAATGTTTTTAACTTTCTGCTACACCAGCTACAATGTGTGATTCAGTAAAGTTTAGTTCCAGGGGACAAAAGAAGGTTCTGTTATTTAGAGATTTCTCAGGTATGCATGGTGTTGGGCAGGAAGTTTAGGCAGCATCCACATCTTGGACCATAATCCATGTGGCAGGTAGCAGATATTAACTTATTCTTCAATGTTGTTTTGAGATTGGGCATCAGTGGGGCTGGGGTTATGTGAAACCACAGGAGGCATAAAGTGCTGCAGAGCCATAGCAAGAAATCTCCTCCTTTTTAGAGAGAGCTCTTGTACATGAGGCTTCTGACTTTAGAAGAAATATCAGTAGCTTGGGGGTCAGAAACAACACTTTAAGGTTCAGTGTGAGTTAATTTCATTTGGAGTTTTGAAGTCTGTGTTTATTTAATCTCTATACACCTAGATTCATAGGTAGTTGGATAACATGTTTCAAGATCACACTTTTCCTGGCTAAGTTTCTTTTCTTCTTTTGATTAATAGTTGACTATATTTTCTTGCCTCTGTTCTTGGCTTTTTCTCTCCATCTTTATTCTTTTACAAATATTGTACATACTGTGATTATTGTAGCATTGTGGTAAGTACAAATGTAATATTATGTCAATCTGTGTACCAAGTTTTCATAATCACACTGAAAATTCTGGTTTTTCCACTGTGAATGTAGCTTTTTTATTTAATATTTTCTGAATGTAGCTTTGCAATCAGCATTTTGTTATAAATTGTTGAGCATTGTCATTGGCTTGTATTCATTTTATGCTGCAAATTTTCCATATTTATGATGTATCATATTAACAAATGATCACACATTTACTTTATTTCATTTAAGTTTTGTTGTTAATCTGTGAAAGGGTTATCATATAAAACATATTTTGGATCTTGAAAAAAATAGAACATGGACACATCTCAATAAAGATTTTACATATATATGAGTAGAGGAATGGATAGATGGAAGAATAGATGGTTAGAAGAGTAAATGAATATGAGTCTAGAATAGTTAGCAAGCCAAGTCTAATTATCATATTTGAAAATCAGTAGAGGAACTCTTTCATCCCTAAAGAATGTACTTCCAGATGTTGGATGAATCTGTCCACTGGATGCTTGAAAATAAGATGTCTACCAAAAGGAGAGAACAGATGGGTGGATTACCTTCCTGGAGAGCTCTGTTTAAGATTACCCATTGAAGACAAACTATTACATTTCATTGGTATGGATACCATTTGTTATGTTTCAGAATATAATGCCCTGACATTGTAAATATTGTGAACATGCACCTTTTTTAACAAATGTAACTGTAGGCAAAAATTTAGAGATCCACAGAATTGTACTGTTATAATATGAATACTTGCATGCCTCATATAGGGGAAATTATGTAAAACCTGGCACCTTTGACCATAAAATGATTCTCACTAACCTTTTCCCAGCCTGAGAACTCTCTTTGTTCTTCTGCTGTGAATGTACAGAAAGACTACATTAAAACATCTTTTGCATCTGTACATCATTTTCTTTTATGAATACGGCAAGGAGGAGTGTTCGCCTCTCATAAATCTTTAACAAGAATAATTTGAGCAAAAGAGACTGCAGATGGAGCTGTCAGCTTTAAGTTCCTTACAAATTACTCTTCTAGCCCCCATGAGCTTCCATGTTGAAAGCTTGAAATGCTTGAAAATTTGGTGGGGATGCCTGCCATTCTGTGTGGGAATGACGTTTATCAATGATAAGTGCAGTTACTTATACTAAACTCCTATATGATGTTGATGTTTACTTAAGATTATTTTCTCCTGCATTGGTCCTCTCCATTCTCTTGCCCTTCTTCACTTTCTTCTTCACAAACATCACCAATTTTCCAACATGGCACACAGTGAGTCTCCCTGGACAAAGATAATTTTACTACCATACTGAAGTCACCATGATGCCCAGTCAATATGTGTAGAGTTAAGCTAAATTGAGTAACATTTTGGAGTCATTTCTGGTATCATATATTTGGTAAAAAATTTGTCTCATATTTTGTATTATATATTTAATTTTGTATAATATATATTATACATATTATACATATATATATATGTATATATATATATATATACATATATATATGTATATATATATATATATGATGTGGTGGGATATCTTCAATAGTGATTAGAAAATTACACTTTGGTGTGGCATTTTGGAATACATGATCTGTATCACAGTAAAACTTACGATGTCATGTTGAACGACATGATAAGAAAATGACTGTTTTCTTATAATTATAAATAAGTAGATGATTTTACATGTGACATGCATGTGACAGTCTATGGCTGAAAGCAAGTACAAGGTCTGCTCTTGCACTGATTGTTCTTGGCCTCATTAAATCTCACCTCAGGGTGTTGTGTAGTCCATGGTTTCATTAATTTTTCTTTAAAACTATGGAGTGTCTTTCTACTTGACTTCATTAAATCGTGAAGCTTTACAATATATAATTAATACAAGCTATAATTTGATTGTTTAGCCTGACATATTTTGGACAGTCTCTCTCTCTCTCCCTCTCTCTCTCTCTCTCTCTCTCTCTCTCTCTCTCTCTCTCTCTCTCTCTCCCCTCTCTCTCTCTCTCTCACACACACAATGGTAATGACATGCTAAATGTGCTTTCACTTTAGAGACTATGTTCAATGCCTTAACCTGGATAAGTGTTCATGTTTGCAGTAACTTTGTACCCATGAGTTCCCATGAATGGTTGTTTCAAGTCTGTTCAGTGGCTGTTGTATGTAATTCAGCTAATCCATAAAAATGACCCCTTGAGCTAAGTCACCTGAAGTATTTTGTTTTCTTCATTTCAGAAATGCATAAGAATCTGGCTTCTGTCCAGTGAGGGTCACAGTCTTTACGGTTATCCTTATTAGCAGTGTCAGATTCTGATGTGCTGGGCAAGACTGAACACACAACTGCTTAGGTAAACCGCCCATAGAAATCTGGCAGAAGAACAAGAATTGCTTGTCTTATTCATTATTATATTCATACTGCTCAAAAACAATCTTATTTTTCCTTTTGATATGTCTATCCTACTTAATTTTACTTCATAATCTTCTCATATTCCTTATCCCAACTTCTGGAAATCCTTAGATTTTTCTGTTTTCCATTCTTAGAAAATGCTTTATAGCAATTTTATTAAGCATCAAGTCCTAGTTAATCTTTTGCATGGTTATTATATGAGCACATGATCTTATTGACCTTTTGGCATGTCCTTTTTGAATCAGAAAATACTGGTGATGGCAAGCTTCTATTTCTCTTTTTGAATTTCTTTACAATAGCCTTAAAACAGTTACTGCTTCATTTAACTTTACAAACAACAAAAATGGAACTTGATCATAATTCTTCTATTGAAAATGACAGTTTTCTGTGGCTCAAACCGCTTTCATGAGAATGTTAGTGTCATGTGCCTTGCAAATGGGCTCCCTCTGTTTTGTTGTTTAGGAAAATTTGAATTCTGTACGTTTCAAGGTAGAGAATGTCAGGGAAACAGAAGAAAAGTCTTTCTTACAAAACTCAAGCAGTTACACCCAAATAGCTGTGTGACATTAGGGCTTTGCCTTCTTGCCAATCAACAAACAGGGGTGTTCATGAAATGTTTAGATGCCTACAGTCAAGGGAGATTTTTCCTTTAGTCCCACTGATGGATTGTTTCTCTGAACCCTTGTAATATCTGTTTGCTTGCATCAAAACCCAAGGTAGCCACAGTTTATATCATAAGTTGATAGTACTTATTTCTGGAGCACACCACTACATTACTGCAGGGACAAATGTCTGTGACTGTCCTGAAAAGTAGGGATCACTGCAGATCAAAGTATATATCTTAAGTGGGAACTGAAGGTGGGCTTCCTCTTTCCTCAGCAGGGCTCAGGTTTTCTTAGAAGAGTGGGATTTCACCATGTGCAGAAAGTCACTGCATTGTACAGTCACTGAAATACAGTTTTCTAAAGTTGGTGTTGAGTCATTGGAAACAAGTTTCATTTGTCTGTGTTTTATAACTCCTTTCTTTTGCATTTCAAAGAGATCTATTTGTGGTTTGTTTAACTCAGTCCATGTAACAGGTTAAGTGCATTGGCAGCTTCAGAATCAACAGCAGCAATGCTTCTACATAACAAGTGGCATCTTTAGTTTTTGGTAGAACAAAGAGTGAGCATTCACACACAGTCTGAAGGTGAACAAGAGACAGCATAGTGTCTGCCTTAGTGTTAACATGGAGACAAAACTGAGGAAATACTAGCTATGGTGATCGAGTTAAAGTCAGCCACAAGCTACAGGCAGCCGTTGTTTTAGAGGGGACTGATGCTTACTGGTAGATTTTTTTAAAACAGAAAATGTGATTTCTGGACCATCTGGTTTCTCCAAAGAGACACAGCTAAGTTTGGCCTAGAGAGAAGTTGATACACTAACTTAAAATTGCCGATTGCTGTGCCTGAAATGTTTCAGCATAATGATTTTATTTATGAAACATTTCAGGTTTACATTGTTTTATTCTGACTAAAAAGTGTCATGATTCACTTTCATATATGAAATGAACATGTGTTCATTGTTTCAAGTGTTTTTAAAAACAGCCAAAGTTTGGTGTTTAATTAAAACTATTGAATGACTGAGAATTAAAAGATTTGACAGAATATCACAAGAAATATTTGAAAGTCATTGTGAAAAGTATTAAGTAGACTTAATAAATATTATATATATATGATAGAAGAAGCATAAATATAGTGCAGTAATCAGATATTCTTTTATTAAGCAAACACTTATTTCACATTTGGCATCTATAGGCTACTCAATGGACTTTAATCAATATACTATTGATTTAAGGGTGTTCCAGACAAAAATTAGACATTTATGAGTTGGGTAATAAATCTTTTGTGATGGGGGTTGTCCTTCTGTATATATGTTTCTCTTGTTGGTTAATGAGTAAAACACTGTTTGGCTAATGTCCAGGCAGTAAGGATAGGCAGGACGACCATTCTAGGAGAATGCTGTAAAGTGTAGGTATAACAGTTGCCATGTAAGCTGCCAGAGGAGAAGCAGATCCCAGCATTCTCTGGTAAGCCACGACCACATGGAAATATATGGATTAATAGAAATGGCTTAATAATTAAGAGATATTTAGTCGATCAGAAGCCCAAGCAACCAGCCAACAGTTTTAAAATTAATATAGTGTCTGTGTGTTCATGTGGGGCAAGGTGGCTGCTGAACTGGTCGGGAAGTCCAGCAACACTTTTGTGTGTGTATGGGGGAGCTGGTGGGAAGATGCTGGGACTGAACCTAGGACTGACACAGGTTAAGCAAGCTACACCAGGCTACATCTCCAGCCCTAAGAAATCACCTTGAACAGTTTGTAAGGAGGACACACATAACATAAACATTTGGAATTTAGGAATTATAGCAGATTCTAAAAATACATAGTGTCTTATTGAATAATTGATCCATTCAATATGTGGGGTAATGTGATGGCACTAGTAAACAATTCAAATGACGTCATATTTTTTAAAGCAACCTTTAGTCTTTTTCTTCTGGTGTATGCTTTATTCTTTAATGAAAACTTCTATTCAACAAGTGGTTGTCAACATTACCTTCTCCTTGGTTTTTATAATTTTCTTCACTTTGCCAGATTGTTGAAAAGAAACTGTTTTTCATTGTGTATGACAAGAAAAATTACTTTATTAAATTTACTCAAGTATACAATGTATTCCTACTTCATCCTTTAAAAAATAAAACTGCTGTGTCCACTCTTTTATTTTGTAAAATTAACTAAGAGCAGCTTTCAGTAACCAGGAGGAAAATGTCCTATCCTTAAGAATTTTGTATTACTAAACTATTTTCCCTTTCATCCAAACATGGTCGTGAGATGTTCATTTTCAGTTTTGCAAGAGGCTACAAGAATGTGACTTGTTCAGAACAGGCAGAATTCAGTGCTCCTGGCTTTTAGTGAGGCCAGTGTTTCAAAGGGCCAAGCTGATGGGGCCATGCCAGAATAGGGGGGATGTATATCCTGGGGCAGTATTGAAAAGTTTAGTTGCTTAGCCACAACAGAGACTCTGGTATGATCCACACAGGTGGCATGCACTGAGCATTCATTTAAACAGAATAATTTGGAAAAAGTAAAGCTGGGCCATTCTAAGAGCAGCCCCCATGAGTAAAGGCCTTGGGCTCAGTGATTTGGGTCTCACAGAGAAACCACTTTTCTTGCAGCTTATTCCTCTGTTATGGAGACATTTAGGTCTGCAGCTCCTTTAGTCTGGGTTTTCTGTGCCAGAACTGGGACTTTAGTTTCTCAGCAGGTTTGGAATCTGCAATTACAGGCAGAAAATGTCACCCTTATTGCCTACTATCCCTGCTCTCACACGTAGTGTTTCATGATCTTCTTTTTTAGAGTGAAAAAAGAAACAGGTAGACAGATTCTCCAGCTGTAGCTCCACATTGAAACCTATTCTCCAAGTAAGCAAGTTGTAGATCTTGGAAGTATGCTGAGCTGACTTGAGGTCTCCCCTGGGAATGTGAAGCTGGATGGGATTCTTCCTATAGAATAGTGAAGGAGAAATGTGGACATTTTAGGGGGTAGCTCAGTGGAATGATCAATGTACTCTGTGGGGACATGATGAAAAAATGGAAAGCATTAATTTTCCTTGTCTCAAATGAATCTCACTTGTATAATTGCAGTTGCCAGCTAGAACCCCTTTGGAATCTGAGACCTAGAGTGTTCATGATTTTTCTGGTTGTTTTCTTTTACTATTCACAGTTGATGGGTTTTGTTTCATGAGATTTGATTTCAAAAGACTATTTGTATGAGCATAAATTGAATGTCCTGCTACCTTCCCTTTGGTTTACAGTTTCTACATTTTACTTTTAAAAATACCAAGTTCTTTGGAGCAGAAACATATTCTCCTTTTTATGTGTCTTATAACATGAACCTACTACTTAGTATTTGTGCACAGATGGGTAGGTAAACAATTATTACACAAGACTTAAAGTTAACAATTTGTTCCAGGCAGTGATTAGTGGTACATGCCTTTAGTCTCAGCACCTGGGAGGCAGAGGCAGGCAGATCTCTGTGAATTCAAGACCACCCTGTTCTACAAGAGCTAGTTCTAGGACAGGCTCCAAAGCTATATGGGAAAACCCTGTCTTGAAAGACCACAAAAAATTTAGTGATTTGCTTCTAATTTTATGAAATCACACTAGCCCCTCAGTTTCCTTTAATTTGTATCTATGTGTATATTTGAAATACCCTTTTGATAGTTGCAAATGGTTAATTAAGGTTTTTTTTTTGTTTGTGTTCTTAGAAAACTTCCTGGATATCAGGTAGAGTAATATTTTCTTGAATTGTTTTTGATGTAAGAAATTGGAAGAGAATATCAAATATGACCATAGCTCCTTTGCTGCAGAATCATCCCTGTTGTTCATTAATTGATTCTCACAGCAACATTTGCCATAGAATTTTTTTAGTAAGCTCTTAGTCAATCTGGGAACAAGAAGAAGGTTCAAAAGATGAGGGTTTTTATTAAATGTGTATGAAGCAATTCAGGACCTTAGGGGAAATCAGCTGAATGTCCAAATGCTTCTCTGCAGCTGGGAAAGTAAATTCATATAAGCCATCTTCATGGTTAACTCCAAAACATGAAAGCTGGCTCTATACATCAGACTCATGTTCACCCACAGGGACAAATTCCCATATCTGTGGGGATGTTCAGAGAATGATTTCCTGTTTGTGGAGAGATGGAATAAGTTGCTGGCAGTTTCTAGTCACAGAGCAAGAAGACTGAATGCCTTTAAAGGATTTAGGTTTTCATCTTTAATAAGAGTGGATTAACTCACAGTACTTCATCATACTCTGTTTAACAATCAATCATTTGCACATTCTACTTACAATTATTGCTGTTTTTGTGGACCGTGATACTTTTGATATGTTACTAAATCAGCTTATTTTATAACCCAATTAATTTAAAAATGAACTTTCTGTCACTACTAAACAATGAAAAATCATTGCCATAGATCAAAAGAAACTAAAAATAACACAAAGAAAACAAAATGATGTCTTTACATTCTAATTTGGTATTATTGTCTGCTCAAGTCTCTATTATTGATGGTTTGTTAACCCTTTGTGAAATAGGATTTTTTAAATGCTAGAAATTAATTAAAGAACGAGGGATGGGGATGTAGCTCAGTTTGCAGAGTATTTACCTGCTAAGCATAGATACCTGGGTTCTAGTCCCACCATGGTATAAACTGGTGGAGCATCTCTGTAGTCTCTGTTCGTGTGAGGTCGGGGCAGAAGGATTCTAGGCTAAAGAGTGGTAGAGTTTGAAGCCATTCTGAATGCATGAACAAGTATCAAACCTTCCAAATTATTCAATTAATACCTTGACACAATATCACAGTGATGTTTCTCTTTATTTAATCAGGATGATTAAATAATTGAAAAAAAGAAGGTGGCTGGATAGGGCCCTTGCCTATAATTCCATCACTTGGAAGATGAAGCAGGATTTCTCATGAGCATTTTGCTCTACATAGTGAAGTCCCTGCACACCCAGAGACCATATCAAAAAGATAAACAATGCCACTTCTTTCAAATTATCTTTCATAGTCCATACAACAATTTGAATGAACCTCAAAAACCATGACCCATCAAACATCAGTGTTGAAGCACCCCTGACTTGGGGATCACTGTTCTATAATAATGAAAGGATTCAGCACAGATATGGCAATAATAAAGTGATAAAGTTTCTTCATAGCTTTTTTATATTGCCAGATTGGCAGCCTTACAGGTAATTTGTTCATAGGGACAAATGTCTCTATGGGACCATAGGGAAAGAGTTACAAATATTGACATGACGTAGATTCTAAATCTATGAGCATTTAAATCTATTGAACTTTAAATATCTAGGTGATATCTTTATTATTTTATTAATTACAATATAGACCTTTTGAAAAAATATAATACCTTTTATAATATGTCCCTCAGTACATCCATTGCATGTGATTACTAGAAGACTCACTCTTGATTGGGATGTCACTTGTATATTTTTAGGTGATTAACAATTATTATTCTTGGGAATTTTATAGGAATATTGCATTAACACTTATTTCATTGCTTGACAGTTCTTCAAGAGATATAAAACCTCTTATGGCCATGAGGTCTCGATGATAGCAATAGTAGATTCAGTAAACATGCTGTTAAGCCAGAAATCAAAGTGGTTCAAGAAGTACTCAAGACTCTTCAGTGTACAATTCCAGCTCTGTGATTTATTTGACCTCTACTTAGATAATGATGCCTATTTGGTTCATTATACTTATTGCAAGAGTTAATACAAAGAATGAATAGAACATTGCCTGACACAGTATGTATTAAAAACATTCCTGGTCTAGAGACATGACTCAGTAGTTAAGAACTGCTTTTGCAGAGGACCTGGTTTTGACTTCCATGTGATAGCTCACAACCATTGTAATTCTAATGGAAGGGTATTAATGTCCTCTTCCACAGGCATCAGGGACACACATGGTACATAGGCATACACACAGGCAAAACAACTATCCACATTTTAAAAATTGGCATCTATCATTCCTGCTGTTACTCATGTCAGATAGCCTTGGGCCATAACATGGGGTTAGAAATACAAAGCACTATAAGCCACACAGTGAGCTCCTGAAGTGAGAGATTTAAACACAGTCTTATGGATTGTGAGCATTGCCACCACACTCATCTGTATTCCAGCCTTCTTGAGTGTGTTACATGATTTGCTGGGATGTGTGTCATGGGATGACTTGAGCGATGTTCATCCTCAGCAGTGATCTTTGCAACAGCAGACGACTGAGAAACTTGGAGAGGCTCATATGGGGGTGGTGATTAAAAGCTTGTAAAAGAAGATCTATGGAGGGAGGCTAAAGACATTTGGCTTGTTTACCCTAGAGAAGAGAAGACTTATGGGTGATTTCATGTTGCTATTGAAGCATAAGAGGGTTCTTTTCTAGAGCATAGTGGTAATCTCTTCTGTAACTCTCCAGAGGTCCACTCAGGAGGGGGTGGGCTGACAGTGCAGTGAAGGATTTATAGTAGGTAGGAAAAACCGTTAAGTGTGGAATTAAAAAACAGAGAAAGAAAAGAAAAAGTGAAACTGGAAGTTCAGTCTTGGGAGATTTGAATAAGAAGAGTCATTTTAAGTGGTTGACTACTTTCTACCTCAAGATGGTGGGACATATCGTCCAAGGAAATGCTTTCAGCCCATCAGATTCAGAAACAGCTATTTTTTTTAAGAGGACAATTCTTTCCATCAGCAACAGTATACATACTTTAAAATGGTACACCCTATGATGGAGAGGGCTCAACCTAGGCTTGTTATGTCAAAACCCAAATCCATCAGTTCTGAGGACATAGGTTATGTAGATTCTTAGGAGGAGCCATATCTGTGTACCCCAACTCTCCCATGTATTCTCCATATTGTCAGTCCAGAACCTTCTATGTACTTAACAAGCTTTCCATGAAAACATTGAAAATATTGGTAGCTACACTTAGTTTTAATATCAAAGCAAATGAGATACCATCTTCACCTGGAATAAAACACCATCCTAAACAGTAAAGACAGCATGTCAAAGAACAATTTATGTGGTACAGAGTATGCTTGGAATATTTGCACTAAGACCTTGTCTAGTGTCCTATATAGAAGGAGAAGTACAGTGCAATTGGCCTTTGAGGTGAACTTACATTATAAAGATGAGTAGGACTTCACTAGTTGTATTAAAAAACAAAACAAAACAAAAAACAGCCAATGTAATGGAAGGCTTGAGGAAAGCATGGAAAATTTATTAATGTATAAAGGATTGTTCTCATAGCTGGTGTGTGCTCAGAACCATGTTATCAGTATAGATTCACTAAGGACATGTGGCTTGGGGTCACTTAAGATGTGGCATCTAAATCAAGGTGTATACTCAGTATACCTAACAGATGTCAAAGACTTAAGGCAAATTAAGAGTGTATCTTATAATTTTTATTACAGGTTGAAATGTTAATTTGAATTTGATAAATTAAAGAAATGCTATTAAATTATTTCATTTTTCTAATGTGGTTATTAGAATAATTTAAATTATATGCATATACATTTTTTATAATAAAAGAACATATGACTATAGATGTATCCTCATCACAACTCCTGCACCTAAGCCTCAGTGAACATTCTAGAAGTGGATTCAGAAAGATTTTAAGAGTCAGAGGACCGGGAAGTCTGCAGTGAGACTCTGTCTCTTAGAAATGGCTGTCTGAACAAGGCCTGACCAATGATATTATCAATATACATGCTAACATAGAAGGGAAAGAATCTCAGACCACTGCTCTAGGAAAGAACTACAGCATCTAATGACTGCTGAGAGAGAGAATTAGCCTTTCCCAGAGATGAACCTCCTAAATGGTTCTCCAATACAAAATGGACACCCTTGAAATCAAATTTATATAAACAAAAACAGACCTAGCAGATTGTATGTGCATCTGGATCTAAATATGTAACAATAATCAAGCAAGTCATCAATTTGAGAGGGAGATGGGGGACATAGAAAAATAGGAGTTGGAAGAAGGAAAGAGAAGAGGAGAGATGTAATTATATTTTAATTTAATTTTTTCTAGGCTATCTGAACTTTACTTCATTGCCTGTTTTCTTTTTCTTTTTTTCATTAATTTATTTTTTACATTCCAATCCTAGTTCCCCCTCTCTCCTCTCCTCCCACTCTCCCAATCCCCACTACCCCTCTTCTGTTCCCCAGAGAAAGTAAGGCCTCCTCTAGGAGGTCTACTAAGTCTGTTCCATCATCTTGTTGAGGTAGGAACCCCCCCCATGCTGAGCAAGGTATCTCTCCATATAGCAAGGGTTCCACAGTTTGTGTGTTAGAGTTAGACCTTGAATCTACCTCCAGTGACCTCATATATTGCCCCAGTTGCATCATTGTCACAGGTATTCAGGAATTTTAGTTCCATCTTATGCAGGTTCCACAGTTGGTAGACCAGAGTCAGTGATCTCTCACTAGCTCAGTTCAGCTGGTTCTGTGGGTTTCCCCATCATAGTTGACTCCTTTGTTCATATTACTGCCCCTCCCTAACTTACATTGTACTCCAGGAGCTTGTTCCAATGGTTAGTTGTGAATTTCTGCATCTACTTCCATCTTTTTTCTAGAAGAGTGTTCTAGCTTCTCTGAGGTTGTGGATTGTGGGTTGGGTATCTTTTGCTTTATGTCTGGTATCCACTTGTGAGTGAGTACATACTGTATTTGTCTTTCTAGGTCTGGGTTATCTCACTCTGGATATTTTTTGTTTTTGTTTGCTAGTTCTGTACATTTTCCTGCAAATTTCAAGATATTGTTTCTTACCATGAGTAATACTCCATTGTATAATTATACCCCATTTTCTTTATCCATTCTTTCATTGAGGGGCACCTAGGTTGTTTTCAGGTTCTGACTATTTTGAATAATGTTGCTATGTACATAGTTAAGCAAATGACTTGTGGTGTGAATGTACCTCTTTTGGGCATATACCTAAAAGTGATATTGCAGAGTCTTGAGGTAGATTAATTCCTAATTTTTTGAGAAATTGCCATACTGATTTCTACAGATGCTGTACAAGTTTGCACTCCCACCAGCAATGGCAGATTATTCCCCTTACTCCACATCTACTCCAGCATAAGTTGTCATCATTGGTTTTGATCTTAGCCATTCTGGTTGGTGTAAGATGGTATCACAGATTTGTTTTGATTTGCATTTCCCTGATGACTAAGGATGTTGAGCATTTCCTCTAGAGTTTTTCTGCCATTTCCAATTGTTCTGTTGAGAATTATGTGTTTAAATCTGTATCCCATTTTAAATTGATTATTTGGATTTAATTGGATAAATTTTTTAAATTATTTCTTGAGATTATAATATAATCACATCATTCCCACTTCCTTCCAAACCCTTACATATACTTCTCCTTGCCAAGTTGCCCAAGCCCTGCTGCCACATGGGCACTCGAGATAACATACAGAGTCTTATATCAAGTACAATGCTGATGGCCAATGACTAGGATTTCTTATCTGCTATCTCTGTCTTAAGTATAAACCATAACTATTAATCTATATATTTATAAAGACTTATCAAGGATGCTGGCAGTGTGTGTCCATTCTTTTCAGGATCACATGGCAATGACAGAGTAAAGAGGAGGAGGAAGAGGAAGATGAAGAGGAAGAGAGTGATTTCCTGCTTGTCTTTGCTTATATTCTGAGTCAGTCTGCTATGTCACTTCCTGCCTGGATCACAAGACTTCTCTTTACTACATTTCCCACAATCCTCCTTGACTCTGTTGTTGATGTGTGTGTTTGTGTGTGTGTGTGTGCATGTATGATGTATTTCTAAATACATAGATACAATCTTCTCAATGCATATAATGTTACTTGTATGTAAATGTTTTCATGACAGACTATTTTGTATTAGATAATCAATTGGTGTGCTCTTCCCTAGGGAAGACTATTTCTCTTTTTCCCAGCATTCCATAGTTGCCTATAGTTTTTTGTGTAGGGTTTGAAGCCTTTTGAGTCTCTCTCACCAATATGTTTTCTCCCATCCACATTAGTATGTTATTGGTTGTGTCATTGTTCAGCTCCTGCTTAGGCAGTCTTTTTGGTAAGACTTTATCAATGTTTCTGATATTCCAAGGAGAAACAATCTCACAGCAAATTATTCTTCTGTCTCTTACAATCTTTCTGCCCTCTCTTCCACAAGGACCACTGAGCCTTAGTTGTGGGAATTGTGTAGTAGGTATATCCACTGGGACTGGGTTCCACAACTCTGCATTTTGATGGATTGTGATTTTCTGTAAAGTTCTTTGTCACAAATAGAAGTTTCCTTGATGAGAGGTGAGGTCTACACTTGTCAGTGGATATAAGGACAAATATTTAGAATGTAGTTATGGAGAAAGAAAATCTGTGGTTTTATTAATATAAAAACTGACAAACTACAAATATAAATCTACAATCTGTTGTATACACATTTTTGCATATCATAGAAACCTTCAAAATAAAACCATAAATTCACAAGTTTATTCTTATGTTTTGCAAGATTCCCTGATGCTTGTATTTGCTTTATTTTTAAGACTTTAGGTGCTCATTTTATTGGTTTCAAAACTTACTAAGTTCTCACACTTCTACTTTAAAATTCTAAAATGTGATGGTATCCAATAACTGGTTTATTTCCTTAGCTACTGGTATTTGTTTGGTATTAGCACAGTGATACCAATTTATCTTTGAAGTCTATCATTATTTATAATTAAGGGAATGATAAAAATCAAGCTATGTAGTTAAAAGTCTTGTCATAGCATATAGGGAAGCAAAACAAGGCTCTAAGACAGTGTTTCCCAACCTGTGGGTCATGATCCCTTTGGTGATCACACATCAGATATCCTGTATATCAGATATTTATGTTATAATTCATGAGAGTAGAAAAATTACGGTTATGAATTAGCAAAAAAAATAAATTTATGGTTGGGGTTACCGTAACATGAGGAACTACATTAAAGGATCACAGCATTAGGAAGGTTGACAGCCACTGCTGTAAATTGTGACCACTCTGCTGGAAGTGAAGAGAAAAGAATTAGGAATGCATCAGGCACAGGACAGGGGCAAGTTATTCAAGAGATATCATGTGATTTAGTGAATGTCTGTGTGTAGCAGGACTCTAAGAGCCTGTAGTTGAGTCTTGGCTTTCTGGTTTGAGTAATGAAATGGATGTGTTGCTGTTGGCAGTGATAGGGATTATAGATGGGGCTCTTTTTGAGATATTAGGAACCCAAGTTCAGAGACAGTGATGGGGGTGAGGATCCACTCCAAAGAAATGGGAACCTTTAAGGAACCAGTCAAGCAGTAAGAGGACTGGGTAGAACAGCATGGTCTAGTGAAGCCAAGGAAGGAGAGCATCAGTTCAAGAGACAGGGACAGCTACTCATTCCAAAGACCAGTGCTGGAAGGGGCCCACCTGAGGTCTGCAGGCCATTAAGAGATCCTTCCAGAAAATGGCAGATGACTATAGCTGGTTGGGAAAAGAACAGAAAATGAAGAAACACAGCTGATAGTTTTAGAAAGTTTTAAAACAAGTTGGCCTTGAAAGAAATGTGAAGAAAAGGATGGTGAGACTAAGAACATGTGGTTTCATAGCGAAAGGCAATGAAGCCAAGCCTACTACTCACAAGTGAGCCAGAAGCTATAGAATTCTCTGTGCTTGGGACAACAGAGAAACGGAAGGTCTCAGCAAGGAAGCATGAGCAGATCAGGAGGGCAGAGAAACTGTGTGGCAGGTCTCCCTCCACAGCTGCACTAGGGAATCACTAAACAGCTGGCAGCATTAGGCACAGCAGGACGCATTTTTCTCCCATAGCACTGCTGAGTAATTCAGCTCCAAGGCCAGAGAGAAAGGTGATGATTTGAGCAAGGATTGTGTTTATGCCAGAGCTACAAAACATGAGCTAGACAGGGCAGGAGAGAGGGCAAAACAAGCATAAATAGCAGCAGGACCTTAAGAAGTTAAAGATCAAGTGTACTTGGAGGAAGAAAACAGAAAACAGAGGAGATTGTATCAGCATTTAAGGTTTTTTAGATCAATGTTCATAGACAGAGACATTGTGAGGAATATCATGTACTCAAGTTGATGACATCCCCATGAAAATATTGGGCAGGATCTACAACTTCATTGTATTCCTTGTTTGCTGTCAGATATTTTCAGGACCAAAATGTTTAAAGTTTACCCTGGTCATTTGAAACAACATCCATGTGCACATGGGAGAAATTCTTTGAGGCAAATTCTACTGTATGTGTGCCAAAGGAATGGGAAGAGATAAAGAAGGAAAGAGAGGGAAGGAAGGAAGGAAGGAGGGAGAGGGAGAGATGGAAAGAGAGAAGAGAGGGGGAGGGAAGAAGAGAGGAAGGGAAAGAAAGACAGAGACAGAGAGAGGCAGATAAAGAGAAACAGACAAGAAAAAGAGGAAGGAGAGAGACACAGACAGAGAAGGTACTTGCCTCCTACAAAGTATTCCTTTGTGAATAATAGGTGAATTGAAGTTCAAGATGCAATTGAAAAATTAATATGTGACTATGCTATTTTTTCTATTATCAAATGTAAAAAATACTTTTGGCTTATTAAAATATGTTAAATTCAAAAAAGACTGACATACTACATGACTAGTCATGACAGGACTAGTGGTAGGTACTGGTGATGTGACATTTGTAAGAGCTCTATACTTGGCAGAGCAGGCGTGAAGGACAGGAAGGAGATGATTCTTAGAAATATGGGTGACTGCTGTATACCTGTGCCCTATCCCTCAGAGGTTCACTGTGTGTTCCAAGGTGACCTGGATTGTAGAACTTGGAAATCACTGCTAAAGTGACCTCCACAAGCATGCTGCTTGTGGAATGATTAGCTGCACTTTCTGTGGGCTCTTTGCTACAACTTGATCTCTAGTTCCATCTCCACTTCGAAAAATGACTGTGCTCTGAGCTCCAATTTAATATAAGACTGTGGTTCCAAGTCTTTGCTGTTCCAGAATCATCCCAAGGCATTCAGCTATGCTGGCAACTGTTGGAGCAGAAATGGTGCCCTTCATATGACCATCATTGCATTCTTCTGGGTGGTCCCACAGCCATGGGCCATAGGGATTCCAATTTGAACATTATTTGTAAATTTTCTTAGCTTTCAGGGAGGTGATAGATATTGTGTGTGTGTGTGTGTGTGTGTGTGTGTGTGTGTGTGTGTGTGTGTGTGTGTGTGTGTGTGTTGGGGGTCAGCCTGGATAAAAGCCTCTCTGTATGTTTTCATTACTTTCAGTGGTAACTAATGGTTTTTATGTTTCTTACTACTTCAAAAGATTTTTTTACTACTTGTGATAAAAACTGCAATTTGATGTTATGTCACATTGCTGAATGTGTAAAAAGAAGCAGAAAATAATCTAGAGAAGGCTACAAATAGGAATCACAATAGAATATTTCATGCTTGAAAGGTATCACTAACCTTGCAGTCTTTGATCTCTTGTAAAGGTTCCTGGCTTATGTTTGAGGCCTACATCCTGAAAATCATAAACTAAGCTTTAAAACAAATGTGACTTACTTGTTTATACTGTGAGTTGTATGTAGAAACTCATTATGACATGTTTGGTTTGGTCTTTAATGTAGAATAATGATGCTCAGTAGCTTGCCAGTAATGCACCTTAAATATTGATACTGTTGGGATTGATCACTGTCATCTCTCTTAGAGTCAGCATCATTCAGACAAGAAAGGCAAATCCTGGACTACTATATTTTTATCTCTGACACTGTACCACCGAGTCTACTTCTCTTTGAAGGGTTGGTCACCTTTAGACTAAAAATGGCATGTTCATGAAAGATGAACTGCACAGTTCCCTGCTTCACTAGTGACCAATGTGAGAAACTCTCTTCTCTCTTAAGTGACACTCTTTGTCTTTTCCAAAGACAAAAAGACATTTATCTTGTCTAGTAAAGTCTGTCCCGATACTCATTTGCTACTTAGAGGCAGAATTAAGGATGTTTTGAACCCTGTCTGGTTCTATATTTATTCCATTTATAAAGTGAGATGATGCTCTATCAAGAAAGTTTCTCTTTGGGTAGATGAATAGAGTTATGGTTGTACTACTGTCCTCATCAGTGATGCAATTTCAAGTTCACAACATTGTAAGATGCACAGAACAACTCCCATGCTTGCTATGTACTTTTCCTTTTCCTTTTTTTTTTTTTTTTTTTTGATGCAAACAGCAAAAGGCTTTATTGCAGTTGTTTAATGAGCTAACCCCATGTTAGCTTGGGCCTTTCATCTATCCACCATGGCGAGTGGCTAGGAAAGATGGCAAGTAGCCGTTGCATAGAGATCTTATAGGGCAATGTAAGGGGAGTGTCTGGGGTACGCACAGGCTCAGGATTGGTGTGCCTCCAGGCTTTGAGGGCCTGCCCTGTGTTGATTGGTCAACTGGTTGTTATGGCCCATAGGCCCTCCCAGGGTGGTTGCTATGCTCTGTGTGTCATTGCTGTGCACTTGTCCGTAAAGCACACCCAGAGCTGTAAAGCATGGCACCACCAGCTAACTACTGATTGGTTCCTTGCCACAAGGCAGGCATCTGACCTCCTAGTGACCAAGGAAAGGTCAGGCAAGCACATGTTACTGTCATGGCTGCCGAAATGGCCAGGCATCTGACCTCCTAGTGACCAAATACAAGTCCAGGCAAGCACGTGCTAGGCAGTTATTGCTGCTGAAAAGGGGAGCTGGTCCCTTCATTTCCCCATTTTCTTTTTTGGAGATTCCAATCGTAGAATTGCTGTCTCTCCAGCACCCCATCAGGGAGTGAGAGATATTGGCATCCCCATGCAAGGGAGTTCCTTCTGACTTAGCATCTCAACCAGGGAAAATGGGTGACATATTCTTTCCCATGCTACTTCCTGCTGATTTTGGGACGAAGTTAGGGACCCAAAAAGGCTCAAATGCTAGTCAAAAGCAAAAAAGGGAATTTAGGCAATGGGGAATCCATCAGGGCCTTCTGGTTGGCAGACTCTGTTCAGAGATAGGGAGTATCTGCATCAACTGGACTCGTTCACATCACAGCAAGTGCAGGGTCCGCAGTCTACTTAGGAACAGCCTGTAGTCAGCAACTGATACTCAGATGTATCTGCCAGAAGCAGAAACCTATTTAAGACGTGTTTAAACTGGGAACAGAAGTTAAAACTTATTTACTGAAGCCCACAGTGCAGAAAAAGCAGATATCTGGATATCTGGATAGCAGGAACATATTTATAACTTTGAGTCTTAGCAAAAACTACAGATTTGGGCTAGAAGCATGTACATTTTTCTTCTGTCCAGAGAGCCAGGTATGGATTGGACAGAGGTGCCTTTGGCCTGTTGAAAAGCCCTTTAAGTTTATACTTAGATGACATCAGAATAAACCTAAAAACCTTGAGCTTGTGACTGAACAGTAGGTAGTCACTACTTTATTAGCTAACATGCTGTATATAGTCTTGTGGATCTGACTGCCTGATGCTGTCAAGCTGACAACCACTAATATTTCAGAGATCTGAGAACGGTAAATTTTATACAGTTTCTGAATCTATTAAAAAGGACAGAAGCCAGTTAGAACCCAGTCCATAAACAGTTAACCATACCCAAGTCTCTCCATTAGTGTTGGAGGCATAGGTATCAAAGAACAGCAATCTTCACCAGGCCTATAAGGTGAGAGGTTTTTTTTTTTTTTTTTTTTTTTTTTTCTGTGGAAGAGGGACATGGAAAAGACTGACCTTGTTTTGTCTAGGCAAAGGGGGTGCAATCAATTTTCTAGTGTCCAGCAGCTTTGTCCACAGTCTTAGCCAGGTCCTGGCAGACAGCAGGTATCACATCTGAACATCTCTCACTGGTCAGCGTCATCATCATCCAGGTGCGGGAAGTGGGGTGCCTCATAATCTTCTTTGGAGAATTTGTGTCACTGTCAGGATCTGGCAGTCTGTCTGATACTACAAGCTTTTAAAACAATGTTTTAAATGCCATATTCTGCAGGTCTCTGAAGCATTAGAGGTCTGTCTGTCTGTTTTAATTACTTGCCTTAAGCACATAGGTGGCTAGGTAAAGCCTTATTTCTATAATTAATTAATTTTCAGTCTGACTGTAACCGGTTTTAACTTAGTAAAATATTTGAAACTTAGCACAGTTGAATTTAAAACTGTGTACTTTATATTTTTTAAGCAGTAGCTACATGTACACATTTTAGCTGCTTGCTTAAACTTAACTTCTTTCTGAGACAGGTTTCTCTGTGGTTTTGAAGCCTGTCCTGGAAATCACTCTGTTGACCAGGCTGGCCTTGAATTCACAAAGATCTGCTTGCCTCTGCCTCCTGAGTGCTGGGATTAAAGATGTGTGCCACCAAAGCCCTAAACTTAACTTCTGAAAACATAAACTGTAACATCTTATAATAGATTAGCAGCTTTTATAAAACAAGAACTTTACATTGTCAGGCTTTGCTTAAAAAATGATCCTAAATTGAAGCTCTTTAAGTACAAACATTAATAGAAACACTTTAAAAAAAACTTAAACATTCAAAAAACTGGTTTTAAAAAGAAATTTTAAATCCTTAATGTAAGCATTAACATTTTAAATCTTAATTGAAAAACTTCTTAAGACGGTACCTCCTAATTTCCATGTGGTCACCTTTAGTCAAGATGGCAGTTCAAGTATCTTTTGTACTTTTCTTCCTTCCAAATTCTAGGATTCCTTGGAATTTAGGGACTAAACTTAGTCAATGTCCAACTCTTCAAAACTATCATTCATGGCATTCGGTGATGCAAAACTTGACTTGCATGCCTTCGAGGAGCCCAGGGATGAATGATTCATCCAGTGAGGGATGCCCAATCTGACAGAAATCCACACTAGAACTGGCTTTGCTACCTTCTGCTTGGTCACATTGTCTCTTCTGAAGAGCTGCCTTCTAAATCAATCTAGATGATATTTATAGGCACATTAAGGAGATATAAGGTCATGTATATTTTACATCTGTATTTTATACACATGGAAGAAATTCCATGCCACAATGGTATTTATGATGGGGTCGTTAAGAGCTTTTGGATAGAGTGTGTGTGTGTGTGTGTGTGTGTGTGTGTGTGTGTGTGTGTGTGTGTGTGTGTGTGAATATGTGTGTAAATGTGGGTGTACAGAAACAGTACAGCACATAAGGAAGCTGTTGATATCCCTAGATGATGTATATACTGCATGAAACACAGGAGGACTAGGTTCTCTGGTTTACCTAAGTGATACAGGAAGGTAGGCTTAGGGAATTCCTACACTGAGCTGCCTACCAGTAAGCTATTCTTAGATCACAGGTTGCCCATATGTTTTCTAAGTTCACCCTGGAAAGATTCAAGTGTGACCATAGTTCCAGGTACCTTATCTTATCCATTTGAATGAACATACATGTATTTTTGTAGTCCTAGAACAGTCCTAAGATGGGAAAAAAGATGAGATATTTAAGGGAGTTCTGACAAGGAACAAAGTCCTAGAGTCCAACTCTCATAAACTGTGTGGCACTAAGAAAGTATGCCCAATTTATTGAGACTCAAGAGTCACTATTTGCTAAATAGGGTAGCATTGTTTATATTTCAGGAAATAGGTAGAGAATGGAAATTCTACATCAGAATCCTCAAATCTTGTTTTAGGATAATGGTGTAAGATGTGGAGTCACATAGGAACTCAGCCTGTTTTATGCTTTGCTTTTGTAAAAACTCTAAACTTTAGATGAAGTTACGGGAGGAGGCATGCTTGTTTAAGTTCTGTAAGTGGTCTGCCTCCCTGGGTTTGTTTCCTGAAACATCTCAGAACTTTCTATACTTTGAGTATAAGAGACAAGAGGTTACAAATCAAGTCTGCACTCTACTTTGGTGTGAGTCCAAGATGTCCAGCAGCTGATTCAGGCTAAAACTTCTCTGATGATAGGTTTCCATTTTGCTTAACAACTATTTTCTCAGTTTCTGGGGTATGGTTGCTTGGATGATTACTATTATCTATAGGCTCATACATTTGAAACCTTGACCTCCCCCCCCATTGTTAGTGCTGTTTGGAAACATTATGAAACCTGAAGTAGGTATAGTCTTGCTGAAGGAAGTAGGCCGTTCTGGGACAACATTAAGGTGTTCATTGTCAATCCTTATTTCCTGTTCTCTATCTTTGCTTCCTATGTGTGAGTGAAAATGTGACCAGCCAGCTTCCTGCTCCTATACTTTCTGTTCTAGTTGCCATGGATTCCCTGCCATGATGTCTCTGGAACCTAATCCAAAATAAACCTGTTCTTTCTCTATGTTGCTTTTGCTCACAGTATCTTCTCACAGCAACAGAAAACACATAGAGCTTAGGGTTCTTTTTCTTATTTATTTATTTAGAAAAATCAAGAATGCAATTCTGGAGGCACTATCCAGGCTGTTATTGTACCCACAAATTGGGCACAGTCTAGAGATGCTGGAAGACTAGGGTGATGTACACAGAAAGGCCAAGAGCATGTTGACTGTTTTGAGGAAATTGGAGAGGAACAACTTTAACAGCCAGCAGTTTCTTCTCCTTTCCTCCTCCATCTTTCCTTTCCTTTCTTTCATTCTTATGAATGTTTTATAGCAAGGAAATAAAAAACTACTTTTTTATGAGTCTTGATATAAATGTGTTTCCCATAATGATTACTGACATTCATGATGTATATTTATTTTAATGAGAATAAGACTATAGAAGTTACAAATTTTGACAGAATGTTTATAGCATGAAGTCTGTAAGATGCATTTTGCGAACATTAAAAAACAAAACAAAACAAAACAAAAAACTAGCACCTAATCTGAGTCAGAGTCAAAGTCCAAAAGAGTATTAGCTGGAGAAAAAAAAAAAGTCATGGTTGTTAAACATGTGTGGGAGCCACTGAGGGTTTGGGATTCACTCCACCCTATCCCACCCTTCTGAAGCTGTGTGGTTTGGTTACTGTGTAATAAAATGAGCTTAATGTGTGTAGTATGAAGAAGTCAGTTTCAATCTAAAGGTTTTATAAAAGTCTATTTTGTTTCTTTATAGCACACCAAAATCATTTAGTTCTGGCATGTACCCTAGCTGACTACATTGATTTATCTAAGTAGAAAAACAGTTTTATTTTACAAGGAAGAAAAGACAGAAATCATAGCCAACATCACAAAGTAGATTAAGAAGGAAAGTAATGATCTTGGCCTAGGTCCACCTGGGAGGGCTTTCCATCCCAGAAGGAGGCTGACCCAGCCTGTGGGGCGTTTCCAATCTGAACATTGTACTAATGCAGGAACTGCCCAGTTGGGACTGTCATTCACCTATACAGGAAGATGACTAAATATCTGCTGAACATGTTATTCACTGAGTCCCAAATAGGTGTTCAATCCATCTGAATCAAAGAAAGTAGTGTCCACTCTATATAAGTACTTCTCCTAAGGAATTAGCTGCTAAAAAGGCCTCACAGCTTCAACTTCTCCTCTGACTGAAACCTGCTCAAGAATGGGACATCAGTTCTCTTTTAAAGGCTCCTTTTTGGTCCGTTATCCTTTAAGAGGCTCTTGTTTGGCATCACAAACAAACTGGCATTTAACAATTGGGGCTTCCTTGAGTCCATCTAAGCAAAGGCTTGTTCTTGTGGCCTAGCCTTTAGTTTTGTTCTTTTCCTTGGAGCTGGGGTCCAATAATGTCCTTGCTTTATGTGGAAAATACCCAGGATAATGAATGAATTTTAAATCATAGCCGTGATGCTACGCAGTGACATTAATGTAGATTTTCTGCATATTATCAAATTCCAAAATCCATTTCCAGGCACTCAATTGTTATCCTTTTTCCTGAGTGGGAGCAAGTAAAAGACACCCCAAATCCTTACATTTAAATATCATAATCCTTTGAGGATCCGAAGCCTGAAGCATCTATCTCAAAAGTGCCACTGACATGCTTGCCATGTCTCTCTGCCTGTGTCTCTGAGTACCAAAGCTGTAAGAGCTGGAAAGTACTGACTACGAGTGGGAAAGGGCTTTGGATACTGGAATGCTGACAAAATGGGGAAATCCATTCCTATATTTCAGTATAGAATCTTTATTTCCTATCACAGCTGTAGCCCGGGGGACTGTCCCAGGGCTCTCTCTGTAGCTAAGAGAAAACATTTTCTAATACACAAGTGAAGGGGACAATGGGAGGAGAGAAGTTTGTTTTATATTCTGCATCACAAGTCATGTTCATCAAACTGGTACTGCCTGAACTTGATGTTCAGCAGCCATTAGTGAGCCCCCAGATGTTACCAAAGGCTGTTACTTCCATTTCTCACGTAAGCTTGTTTTCTCACTATTCCCTAATACAGCTTTTATATCTTCTCTCTCAACTCCAGTGTCCCTCCCTCCACCTCCCTTTCTTTCCTTTCTTTTCTCTTTACTGCCTTCTCCCTTTTCTTCCCTTCTACAGTCTGTCAGCTGTAGAAGGGAAGTGCGTCACAAATTGTTCCATTTCTCCCTATCTATTTCCCATATCTTGACCAGACTTTTGCAAAAGCCTCTCCACTTCCTATCAATTAAAAAAAAAGAAAAACATTCCATGCATTTTCTAAAGTGATATTCCAAAAATGTTAACATAATCCATAGCCTTTCTCACCTAAGTTCTCCCGAGAATTCACCAGGATTCTGTTTCCTAGCCACTGGGTTGTCCAAACATACTTCAAATGAGCCTTTAAATAAGCTGATCTATGACTGGAACATGTAACAATAAGTCTTCTGCCAAGCCACCCGAGCCCTGCTGCCACGTGTGCCCTTTCCCCCAGGCAGCCCAAGTTCTGCCCGCCACCACATTATGGTCCCAAGTAACACAGAGAGACTTATATTAGGTACAAATCCTGCTTGACTAATGACTAGGATTTCTCATCTGCTAGCTTAGTCTTAATTATCATAAATCTATATATTTTATAAGACTTATAGGATGCCAATGGAAGTGTCCTGTCTTCTAGGGCTCACATGGTAACTCTGCCTTTCTCCTACCTTTCCCAGAATCCTCCTTGACTCCTAGTCCCACCTATCTTGTTTTCCTCTTGGCCAACAGTACTTTATTTATCAACCAATAAGATAAACATATACACAGAAGGACCTCCTGACTGCCCTGTAATGGTAAGCTTTTAGAAGCGTCCTTTATCACTCCATTCCATGATGTCTGTGTCTTCTCTTTGTTCCTGTCTTTGTGATGTCTGTCACAATACTGACAGGCTATCCATTGTTATCCATGGGTGTGCTCCCAACACATCTTCCTCCCAATTTCATGTCTTCTTGTTCAATTTTATTTTTTGACAATCCACTAAGTCTAATTACTGATACACATATGCACGTAAGTGTGGGGCCATCCACTGGAGCATGAGAAATCTACCAATGACCACACCCTTAGAGATGAATGTTTCTACATTACACAGCAACTATCAACTACCAATAACTCAAAAAGGGGTAAGGGCTGGAGATCTGTGCTAGAATTTTGTCTGGCTTGGTTTAGTATAGGTCTTGTGAAGGTAACCACAGCTGTTGTAAATCCATGAGTGCAACAGAAAGGTCCTATCCAGAAGACATTTGTCATTTTTCTGCATTCTCTCATCCGTACATTCTTTCAGCCTCCTCTTCTGTGCTGTTTCCTGAACATAGTGCAGGTAGAGGATGAGGGTTGATAAAGCTGTCCTATTTAGGGCTGAGCCCTTACACACACTTCTTCTCTGCACTTTGTTCAATTGTCTGTCTCTGAATCATTAGCTGCCCACCATGAAATGAAGCTTCTTTGACCAAAGTTACAAACGGCCAAGGTCTACTATGTATAAATATAAATATCTATAAATCAACTTGACATGATCATTTATGAAAATAACAGCAGTAGGTTCTCCCTTAAGACCTTTGACCTAACCAGTCATTGGCTTTTCATTAAGATTACAGTAGAGGCAATAAACCCACCTCTCCCCCATGGAGCAGGTCTCAAATCCAATCTGAAGCATTTACTCCACTATAGGTATTATTTTATAACCCTTTCAAGAGCAAATAAACAGCACTATAGACTAAGGTTCATCATAGCAGCAAGGGTATGGACAGCAGCCAAAAAGCCAAATTACTGCAAATTATGTTATTTTTGCCTGATCCAGGATAGGTCTTAATACCAGAACTCTACATTTAAAGAATTACTCACAGAAAACATGTTCAAGAATTAATCCAACTACCAGTGAGTAAAGGCAAATACACTATGTCCTACATACTTTTTTTAACCTTTTTCTAAGAACACTAGACAATGTCCAGAGATATCAACTTACTTTCTCCACATAGTAGAATTATATTGGAATGTGTAAAATAATGAGTCCATTGTTACATCTTCATGCATGCATATTGCATATATATTGCATATAGTAAATACACACATATCTAATACACACACACACACACACACACACACACACACACACACACACACACACCAAAAACTATTACCATCCTTTTATTTTCCCTGCTTTTCTCAGTTGCCATCTACGACTTTGGTAATTTCCTTCCATTTGGATATATTTTTTCTCCATCTTAGCTCCATGAATGAAAGTATGCAATCATTAACTTTCTAAATTTTGCTTATTGCACATAACATGATGACCTTTAGTTGCATTCATTTTCTCACAAGTGAAATGGTTTTGTTCTTTTTATGGCTGAACAATACTCTACTGTACCTATATACTATATTTTATTTATGTATTTGATTGTAGATGGGTTTTTAGGCTGATTCTGTAACTTAACTATTGTTAGGAATGTTGTGGAATACAGGGATGTGCAGGTAACTTTTGCAAGCTGATTTGGATTTCTTCAGGTATATAACCAGAAGTAGTATAGTTGGATCAGAAGTTAGTCCTATTTTGAGTTATTTCTGGAGCCCCCCCCACTTAATGATTTATATGGGGTTGAGCTAATTTACATTCCTACAATATAGTATAAGGGCTTGTTTCTCTGCATCTTTGTCAGTATGCATTTGTTGGCTTTATTTCGTGATAGCCATTTTAATGTAAATCTGATGCAATATGAATGCAGATTTAATTTGTATTTTCCAGATTACTAAAAGGTTAAAGTGCTTTATTCATATTAGTATTAGCCAGTCATATTTACTATTTTGAGAATTGTCTATTCATTTCATTTACCACTTATGTGTTTTTGTGAATAAATACTGGACAATAATCACCTTTAACCCCCGTGGTCCCATCCCCCATTCCTTCCCTTCTATGCTCCCTCCAAGTTTACCCAGGAAATCTTAACTATTTTCACTTCCTGGGGCCCTGCATATGTGTCCCTCTTAGGGTCCCGCTTTTTACCTAGCTTCTCTGGGGTTGTGTATTGTAGCCTGATTATCCTTTGTTTTACGTCTAATACCCACTTGTGCATGAGTATATACCATGTTTGTCTTTCGGGGTCTGGGTTACCTCAGTCAGGATGGTTTTTTCTAGTTCTATCCATTTGCCTACAAATTTCAAGATGTCATTGTTTTTACAGCTAAGTAATTCTCCATTGTGTGAATGTACCATATTTTATTCATCCATTCTTCTGTTGAGGGGCATAGTGGGACCAGGACTTATCCCAGGTAGGTTCATTAACTGGCTTTTTGGAACCCAATCCTTGTGGTGGGTGGGATACCTTGCTAGCCTTGATATGGGGGAAGGGCTAAGTCCTGCCTCAACTTGGTATGCCAGACTTTGTTGACTGCCCAAGGGAAGCCTTACCCACTCTGAGAAGTGGATTGAGGTGGAATGAGGGATGGGTTTTGGAGAAGGGGAACTGGAGTTGATATGCAAAATGAAAAAAACAAGTTTAAAGAAAAAAAATGAATCACCTTTAGAAAAAAAAAAAGTCCCTGTATACCTTATGGTTCAGACAGAATGAGTGCATATGGTGGGAACGGCATAGCATGGTGGCAGGAGCATGAAACTGGCTGATCACACTTCTGCATGTTCACAGAAAGTAGAGAAAGAGGGCAGGAGGATAATATGATAGACGATATAATGATCTGGGTCACTTAAATACCTAGCTGTCATTCAGGAAAAAGTATCAATAAATGAACTTCAGAATTAAAACTAGGACTCCCTGAGAGCTGCAATCTACTGTAGTACTTACAGATGTGGTACTCCTGTTTCATGTTTAGACTTGCATTACAGTGATAGAATACTTCAACCTCTAATGCAAATCACTTTCCATTGTTTTCTCTGCCTTATATTGCTGTCACTTTATAAAACATTCCCAATCTTTAAGAACAGCTAATTGTCCAACAGCTGACCTTGCATGCAAGCAGTCTCACTAGTCCTGTTAAATATTTAACAAGCATTCACCAAAATTGTACACAGGTGGATCAGGGTAAAACTTTTAAATAAGCATATCTGAGTGACACATTTCCTCCTTTAATTTTGTGACAGATTCCCTTAAATCAAGTATATACTATTTGGTGAAGCTAATTTTCTTGATCCAACCAATATCAGGGAAAAAAATTGAAATGAAAAAAAAAAGATTTCTTGTTTTGTTCAGACACACCCCAACAGAAGAACAAAAATGGAATCCCTGATTTCTTTTTAAAGTATTTTTTTAGAATTTTAAGTGTTTGATAGAGGAGCATATCAGTTGTATCTGGATTCTTTTAATAAATTATTAATAAATGAAGAGAAGTTATGTACTCATGGAAGTCAAAGTATGAGTGTCATAAGTAAATGCTGAATGAACTCTTTATCTGAACTATGAGTACATGGTTATAATTGGTTGAGCATTTGTTAATCTTTATTACATAAAGATTCTAAGTGACAGCTTTCTGTCTATGAAACTTCTTTTTTATAATTGTGATTATATACTTACTTTTAAGGAAGATATTCTTCTGAATTTTATAGTTAAGAACAGAAATGGAAATATGTTGATGTTTAGCTATATTTGTTTTTCATATTGAAAGTTCATGTTGTATTACAGAAGGCTTTATGAAGGTATAACAACTCCTTAATTTTGTCAACTAATGTGTAGAGGATATGATGTGTGAAGGTATACATGTGTTTGTCTAAGTTCCAAAGAAGTAAGAAAAGTAAACTCTGGAGTATTTTTATCTCTCTAGAACAATCTATCATCTTTAGCTTTGTAAGGCCACAGAGAGGTATGGGCTCTGAGAGCACCATCATTTAACTAATATTGAAGCATCTCCATACCCAAAATCTACTTATCATCGGCTCCTTCCCAAATGGGTCCCTGCTACAGGCACAAACAGGTATTGGACTTATTACTCCAGTATCCCACTGGGAGCCTGCAAAGGATGGAGAAGCTGAAAAGTGGAAGAGGCAGAAGCAAGAAAGTATTAGTAGAGAGGTAATGTGACCAAGGAATAATGTCTGGTTTTTAATGCCCATAAGTCCTTAAATTAGTTACTATGTGAGAAACACAACATAGAAAACCCCCATACCTAGAAGTGGGATGCAATGTAACAGTTTGTGAATTGAAATTGTTAAGTGAAAAGTAATATTTTTGGGTAATTGGATTCCCACTGCAGCACATCACCAGGCAAAATCCCGGTATGTGAAACAAGTAAAAGTCCACCTCTGCTTGGAGCACTATAAAGAAATATGAGGAGCACAGGGCACAAGAGAAAAGAGAATTTTATTTTGAGAATTAAGGGCTAAACATGCAACTTGATGTCTAAATTTGATCATTACTTAGGTCAATGTATGACATCACTCTGGCCTTGAAATCATAGAGGGTAAGCTAGGAAAGATGAACATTGGGAAGACACTTGTAAGTGTACTCTCAGGCATTTTCAATCAAATGCTGAAGAGTTTAATGAAACCTTTAGGTACTCATCTTAAGAAGTCCTTACTATGTGATGCTGGGAAATCTCTCAACTGTGGCCTCGCTGTTCTGGGGAAAATAGCCCAATGACTGACCTGGTATAAATAACCAGAGAAAAGTCCATGCCTGGTTTTAATATTGATTTTTAGCATCTAGCTTAGTTTGGATGTTTTAGCTCATTTCATGCTTAAACCTTTGCCTGTGTGAAGCTCTGAAAAATCTCAGAGCACTTAAGAGGTGTGTGAATGACAGTCTTGAAGTCATCTGGAATTCCAGCTCTGGACCTGGTGCAAGCAGGACTCTTTATGAAGGATGATTTATTGTTTTGTGCCTCCTATTTTGAAATGTGTGAATAACCTTGTGCAACAATGGTTCTGGGTATGCTGTGTAGCTTGTCAATGTAACTCCTGTCACTAAGGTTAGTTTATATTCTTGCCCTAGAGATCACTTCTTTTATCTTCTCCTAAAGCATCAATAACTTAGAAGCCCCTTGCTCTTCACATATTTAAAATCCTAGCCCAACATAATAATCTTTAATTCTCTGTATTTGAAGCACAGTGGAATGTAGTTGGTGGTAGCTGAATCATGGTGTTCTAGGATGTTCAGTTTTGATGGTCAACTTGCCTGCATTAAGAAACATCTATGCCATTAGTGTGATACACTCTGGGGCTTCTGTAGAGGAGTTTCTAGAGACAATGAACTGATGGGCAAGATTCACCCTGAGTGAAAGAGCATCATCTTGTAATAATAAATCTTTCTGCCAGCCACCAGAGCCCCACAGTCACGTGGATGCCTCAAATAACACACAGAGACTGATATTAGTTATAATGTTGCTGACTAATAACTATGATTACGTATATGCTAGCTCAGTCTTAACTATCAACCATAACCATCAATCTATATATTTTATAAGGAGTTATCTTATTGAGGATGATGGTCACCCTCTCTTGCCAGCGATCACATGGCGACTCCACAGAAAAGAGAGGAGGAGGAAGAGAGCTTGTCCCTGCTTATATTCTGAGTCTGCCTGCTATGTCACTTCCTGCCAGGATCACAAGACTTCTCTTTACTACATTTCCCAGAATCCTCCTCGACTCCTAGTCCCACCTATCTTGCTTCCCTATTGGTCAACTGTGCTTTATTCAACAACCAATAAGATAAACATACACAAAAGGACTTCCCCCATTATCATCTCATGTTCTTTGGTTCCAGACTTAAGGAAAATGGGACAAGGAGAAAGCGATCTGAACACAGACATTGTTCTCTCTACTTCCTGTTCTATTGAGGTCTGAGGTTAGTATTCTCAGATACATGCTCTGGCTAGCATACAGCTGCCAGTACCCATGCCTTCCCTAGCATGAACAAGAACCAAAATACACACTTTCCCTACAAAATAGTGTCATATATTTTATCAAAGCTATAGGAACAGTTAATGCCAGACAATCAGAAAATTATGACATAGTAATGAGAAATTTTGTCATTTAAAAATGTTTGCTCCCAGGGCTGAGGCAATGGCTCAGTCAGAAAGTGCCTATCCCCTAAATATGAGAACATTAGTTTGGGTCAACAGCATCCACAGACTAGATGGATCTGTAACCACAGTGTGTAGATAAGGAAAGTGGAAATGGGGATTAGAGAAACTCAGTGGCCAGCTAAACTAGGTAAATCAGAATTGATGAGCACTAGGTTTAATGAAAGGTCCTGTTTCAAATGTAGACTTGAGAGTTATTGAGGAAGGCACCAGTCTTTATTTCTGACTTTCACACATGTGTGCACATGCAACCCCCAGGTATGAGCATATACTTACCAATTGCAACACAAATAAAAGTACTTACTCCTGTTTCCTAAGGTGACGTCTCCTTCTTCAAAGTTTCCATTATAAATAGTCTCTGTTCCTTCCTAAATGCTCCACACAGGTATCTTCAGTCATATCTTAAATGAAACAGGAGACTCTCATCTTGAATCACTGCTTCCTTATGGATAAGGTGAGATGCTCTGCTGTTTTTGTGTCTGGGGTCATACAGAGTAATTCCCAGGTTCTTTCTGTGTTCAATACACAATCATATCTGATGCTGCAGATATACACAGTCAATTATAATACACAGATAGAGCTCTCACCCTTGCCTTCTTTTCAGCCAGCCTAGTGCTAAACACTGTTCTGTATGCTAAAGACCAGAAGGAATGACAAAATACTCATTCTCATTCAACTTATATAGTAGTAAATCATACATAAGCACAAGTAATGTGTGTGTGTATAATGTATATATGTGTGTTGTGTATATAACAATGGCAAGAAAAGTAATATACATTCTGAAAATTACACACACACACACACACACACACACACACACACACACAAATGTCAGCTAGTACTAAATGTTAGGGATGAAAATAAAACAAGGGGTCTGGGAATAGAAGTGAGATGAGTGCTACAATTTTATCTAGGGTAAGGCTGTATTAATAATTTGGCATCTGTGAATGCAATGTGAGTGTGTGAAGCCAAGGTGACAGAATGTGATAGTGTGGGAGCATACTGCTGTTTGAAGAGAGGTAAGGAGTGTTGAGATGCAATAAGAAAATGAACAGACGATATATTGAAAGGTGCACAGTCATCTTACAGATGTTCATTCTACTCTAAAGTAGGCAAGGACCCTCAGAGGAAGCATTAGTGGAACTAGTCATTGTGAAAATTATTGGGATCAAAACACAGTTTTGCCACTTAAAAACTTTGAGACCTTGGTCACAGCACCACTTGCTCATTATGGTCCTCTATTGACTCATTTGCAATAGTGATTGACAAGTAGGTTCCTTCTTCGTAGAATTGTATGATGATGGCTGAAAATAAATAGACCTTTGTGAAGTGTCAAAGAAATGCTATTTGCTGATTGACCTTTGGAAGACCAACTCTGCCTGCCTTTTAGAGAGCTAGCTACATGGTTTGAGGACAGGAACAACACTACACAGGCTCTCTGTCCAACCCAGCCAAGAGCTACATACCTGTCTCAGATAAAGGCAATGGCAGTAAAGGTGGTATGAAGGCCAGATTGCACAATTCATTTTCAAAGTACAATCATCCTGAGCTGCCACAGACTGTATATGTGGCAGTCAGGACTCCAGAGATGGCCAACATTGCAGTTTTGAATAGGACAGGAAGACTATGAGGGAAGTTAGGAGTTCGTTTTTAATCGTGTTAACTTTGAAGGGCCTGTTGCACATCTTGGTTGAGCTGACTTGCACAGATGACCTGTGACAGGGTGGTGCAGGTATAAGAAGATGGTCATTCTGGAGAGGTGGGGACACCCAGATGGGAACCACCAGAGAAGTGGATCTTCAAGTTCACTCTACTTGCAATGTAGTTTGGAAGAATGCCACAATAACATAAATAAAGCAGAACAACTAGCAAGTTAAATTCTGTTGTAGCATTTGGTACAAAGTGATTTGTAATGAATTAATGGCAAAGTGTTTGGATTAATTTTAAGAACTGTCAAGTATTCCTAAATTTCCTCAAATGTGAGATCAGAATCTCTCTGATTATGCTTGTCTGCATTTTGAAACTGTGATAATTAACTTCAACCTTCTGATTTGTTGCCACAGACATAAAACAGATATCAATAAGCAACAAGGTAAACCGCATTATACACTGATAGGGAAGCATATCACAATATTATATTAGCCTTAAGTTATTGATAACTGAATGGTGTTGTAAACTTGATTTAATAAACTTTAGAAAGCTTTGAAGTGACTTTAATAACCAAAATGAATACTGCTTATCAAAATGCTGTTTATGACAACTTAAAATTAGGCACCAGCAATTCATTAGGGATGACTAACTTATGTTTTGATTTCTTATATACATTAACTTTATCTTTTAAAACTCAATTTTAAATGAAAACTGAGCATTCTCTTTTAATGTTTTCCACATTTAGGACAGGAGAGTTTGTGGCTTGTGATTGCTGATTGCTTGTAATTTCAAAAAAACCCAAACATTGGCCTTCCAGTCACATCCTCCTGGGGCTGGCTTAATGTGTTATTGGGTATTTAATTCTCATTTTCCTGATTTGGGTTAAGATAGCTGATTTTTGCCTTTGTTTTTCTCACTTATCATGCACTGAGTGGTTTCCATCATTATCTTGCCCTCCATAAATGCTTGTCTAAAAGCACCCTCATTTTATGCTTAACTTCTTCTTAATAGCAAAATCTTGGGATATTTCTTATAAAACAAATTTAAGAAAGACTATAATTTATAGGTAATAGCATATTTTCCATTTTAAAATCACTCAGTTTTATATATGGCTGACTCTTAAGTTGATGGGCTATAGAAGGTAATACCCACCTGTTTAGCTAGTCTTTATTGCCTTATCCTCCTGGGTCATGTGAAGTTGAATAATAGAAAATGAGTAAGTTCTATGAATTAGCTTTAATTCACAGGAATTTTAAAGCTTATTTTTCTCATCATGAAATATACTTTCTTGTGAATGGAGCCAGTGACACGGAGTTGGGTAGTCGGAAGTTTCTGTTTCCCATTCCCACAGCTGTTTAGCTCCAAATAAATACACAGAGACTTATATAAATGTAAACTATTCAGCCAATGGCGTAGGCTTCTTACTGTCTAGCTGTTTCCTAATTATTAGCCCATTTCTATTAAACTGTGTATCTCCATGGTTTTTGCTTGCCAGAGAATGCTCCAGCATGTTGTTTCTTCAGCAGCTTCATCATGTCTCTCTTTGGCAGCCTCTTTCTACCTCCTCTCCCAATAATTCTCCTCATCTGGTAGCCAAATCTAATTCTTGCCTGACTACTGGCCAATAAGTGTTTTATTCATCTTCCAAATTTTTGACAATATTTACTGTATAAGGAAGGAATAAATGTAAACAACAAAGAAATCTTGTCAGTATTTATATCAAGTACTAAGATTCTTGTTCTTTTGCAATGAAACAATTTGAAGCTACAAATACTGTTAGTACCTATCCTTCAGGATGGTAAAGATTGTAATTGGATGACTCAGAATGCTCATAGAACAAGAATCTACACATAATCAATATGTTTGTGGGCTTTAACTAGTATAGAGCAATTAAATGTGGCAGCATCATATGTTCTCACCTGAAAATATGTCATAAGTATTAATTATGATGATGCTGAAGTATTTAAAACTGTATCTTCTGATATTAAAACAGCCATATAGGCCAATGGAACAGAGAAGAAAGCCCAGAATTAAGTCCACAAATACATGATCAACTGATCTTGGATTGAGGTGCCAAGAATCATAATACGGAAAGTCTAGTCAGCAAATGGTAATGGGTAAAGTGGAAATCCACATGAAGAATAAAATGGTACCCCAACCCTGCAACATATGTAAAACATACCAAATAGAGAAAACACTAAAACATGAACCATGGAACTAACCAAGTTGAAGAAAACCCAAGGGAAATGGTTCGTGAAACTAGCCTTGGCATAGATTTCATGGTCATGACACCAGAATCACAGGGTCAGAAGCAGAAGTAGATGAACCAGGTGATACCATACCCAAGAGCTTCTGTATAGCAAAAGGGACAGCAGAATGAAAGTGAAACCCAAAGAACAGGATTAAACTCCTATAGTCAGCACTAATGCACCTGTCCTCACCCCTCCCCATCCTGTGTGTGTGTGTGTCTCCAAGAATTTTTGTATGGGTAGTCACATGTGTGCCCAGGTGTATGTCCATTGTATATGCATGCATGTGAAGACAATAAGGCAGCATTCTAGTGACAGATGGGGTAACAGTTGTAGATCTGTGTGGGTGTGTTTAATATGTAGAGCAGTGCAATTAAAATTGGCTATAATGCTGTTTTATTTTACCATAATAAAAAGATAATGATATGTAAAATCATTCAATTCAATTGCAGCTTGATATTTCATAAACTTTCAAACTGTATCTCAGTCTTCTCTCCTTCCTGTCTTTGGGGAGAGGAGGTGGTTTCTGGATGTTCCTCAGAGCTACCAGATTCTTCTGGGATTTGACTTTGTTGCTTTGCTTATGAGAATCTGGAAAGCCCTGGGTACCATTTCATTTCTTACTAACCGCTAAAGATTTGCCTCCAGATTATCCTCTCTCATAAGCTTTTCTCTCTAATGGAAAAGAATGCCTGATTATGTAGGTATGTTTATTTTATTGAATGTCAAACAAGTCAAATTTTAAATGTAAATTGTTTGTAAACTATTTGCCCCCATTGTGTTGTTACTGGTTTTGTGTTTTATTTGCTTGCTCCTTTTCTTTTTTCATTCCTTAACTTTCTTTTATGCTTATGTTTTGTATATTAATTCAAATTTCACCTTAAAATAGTTTCTGATAAATTATTTTTGCAGTGTTGTCTGTACTTTATAAAAGTATGAAGTATGAGCCAGACATTGGCGGTGGCACATGCCTTTAATCCCAGCACTCAAGAGGCAGAGGGAGGCGGATCTCTGTGAGTTCAAGGCCAGCCTGGTCTACAAAGGGAGTTCCAGGACAGGCTCAAAAACAATACAGAGAAACCCTGTCTTGTTTCTCTGTATGTATGTATGAAGTATGAAAGCTATTATATAATACATCTTTATTCTTTTATATTTATTTATATATTTAGTGTACCTGCACACACACAGGCACTCACACACCTGGGCATGTGTATGTCACTAATGTGGAAGTCAAAGAACAGTTAAACAGTTCTCTCCTTCAACATTATGGATCTGGGGATTAAGCTCAGATCATCAGTCCCTGTCAGCAAGTGCTTTTACCTACTGAGCCATCCTGTCAGTCCTTCTTTCAAGTATTTTTTAAAAGACATGTCAGAGGGGTAGGTGTTTGAATTAATACTTCTGCCTGTACTTTTATGAGACTTTTGAATATGCCCTTTAACTTCTGTCATCCTGAGGTTTCTCTGTGGAGTGAGAAGATTATGTGTACTCTAGAAGGCGAGCTATTGCCTCAACAGACAGTGTTTCAGCATCATCAGGTTTGAGAGATGGTGTTAGTTAGGTCCCGGTCCTAGCCTTGTTATTAATTAGTGTGAAAACTGGAACAAGTCAGTTGCTCTTCTTTAATCTGTATCTGCGTTTACTAAGTTCACAGCATCCACAAAAATGTACAACAAAATTGGCTAAAAGAAATTGGCTGATATTATGGGCCTTAAGAAAATGATGGAATGTCATAGGTACTACGAAATAGCTGCATCTTTGTAGTAGAGATGGGATTTGTCTCTAAATTTGTCATGAGTATATGCTGAATAAAGCCACAAGGCTGTGAGGCTAGCTCAGTTTAAAGACCCTAAAGGAATTTCTTCTGCTTGAGTCATCTGGGAATGGTCTCTGTCATCTCTAACCCCATGTGAGTAATTCTGTTCCTTTGTGTGGATTTCTGAGACTTCGCATCTCCAGTCAGGTAAAGTATTAACTATCATGCTCCATTTTGTTATGGCCCAGTGTTTGCCAATGTCTGTTAGCCATTTCGTGTTAGCTGGGCATTGTTGAGGCTTGGATGTGGGTGATAGCATGTGAATTACACATCAGCTCTATCCCATGGACCTCTCAGGATAGCTGAAGTAGATGACACATGGAGATGATCATAGCTTTCCATGACACAAAAAATGGGGTATGTAAGACAGTGAGAGAACTAAAAGTTGATATTCTCTCCAGGGAAGAAAAATAAGTCACAGGCAAAGCAATGTGTGTAGTGGGTCATAAACAAAAAGCAGACCTTGTTATACAGAGGGTGACAAGAGTGTTGAGTAAGAAAAAATGGACCTTATAGCAAAGGTGGGCTTGGGGCTTATTATGCACGTATATACATTTGTTCCAAGCTCAAACATTAATAACCTGGTAACTCACTGCTCTGCTGTCTTTGCCTTTTACTGTAGACAATTAAGAAATGACTCTAATGGCAAAGACACCTCAGAAGCTCATACCTGGAATTTACATAATTATCCCAGTTTCTCCCCAGTTCTCATGATCAAGAGGGTCCTAGCAGGGCATTTTTCATTCACACCAGAGTCCCCAACTCTACTCTCCCATAAAGATACAGTCCAGTCAGGATACTTTGGGGCCACCAGCAGAATCGAAAGTTGCCAAAATAAATGTTTTCCATCAAGATTTCACACTTACACTTAATGAAATAGACGTTTTCCAAACTGTTTCTTTAGAGCTACGTTTTTCTTTAAGATTTGTAATGAAAATATTTCATGACCTGTTGACATATTCATATGGTGATTTTCAGAAGGTAGATTTCATTTACAAAATGGAGTTGGCAACAAGGAGTAATACTGGAGAAGTGGAACAGGGCTGTTGACAGGGAAAATTAGGACTGTGTCCCAACTGACATTGTTTTGCAGCTGTGCCAGTTTTGAAGACTGGCCAATGGGGCAGGGTTTATGGTGCCCTCATGGTAATAAAGCTGAGGCAAGCAGCCTGTAACCATTCTTCATTGACTTGCATGGTAGAAGCAGATAAGCACAGGAAACATGTCCCAACCACTGTTTTTATCCTGATACTGCCTTCTAGAATGAAGGTTATATGGGCACAATTCTATTGAAATAGTTTACAAAGGGGCAGACAAGAAAGTCAGAAATTATTCTTAGTATTCTGGTCCCTGCACTTTATCCTGTAATCTTGTTCAAATGACTCTGTAGCTGCAGAATTAAATGTCTGACAAACATCAATTTTTTTAGATACCACTCAGTCTCAATAGAATGTATATGTTTTGTGTCCTTTTGTGAGGAGCTAACTACTGTCAAGGAGTATTCACATTAAGATGGCAGAAGGTAGCATTGAAAATGGCTCTAATCATGATTAGTTTCAACTTTCCTTTTAAGTTTATGAGATTTATATTTAATCCATTACCATTTCCCATGCTTCATCTCCTTAGAATATTCTAGTGGTGAACACAGAACTGCAGATCTAATAACTTCTTTAGGAACAGAGAAATAGACTCCACTTCAGTTTCTAGCCATCCCTGGTGATGGTATTGAAAGGCTTTGTGATGAACAGAGATTTGGCCTTGGAAAAACAAACAAACCATATTGCAATGAGGAACATCACTTGTGCACACTCTACAGTAGGTGGAGGAGATGGTTCTTTAACTGAGTGCTGAAAAAGAGAGTGGCTTAGTGAGAATAGAGCTTATTAGACAGAAGTGTGGAATGGTTACTGTGCAGATGTCTGATCAAAGAAGAAAGAAAAGAAAGGGGGATGTTTTTAGCTTTCTTTTTTTATTTGAATTAGAGACAAGATTGTTTTACATGTCAATCCCAGTTCCCTCTTCCCCTACAACTCCCCCAACTAAAACCCTACCTATCATATTTTTAAGACATGTTGGGGAGTTGGGAAGATCAGAAGGTCCAGTGTAGAATTCTAGGTTGAGGGACTGATACATTCTAATATTCTCAGAGAGGAAATCACTAAGTGGATTTGATTGGGTGTTGCAGATTTTACAAGTCAGACAGAAGAGATGAGGAAAACAAACAAACTAAAAACAAAACCAATTAATATTACCTACCATTATTGTCTATCAAGTAACATTCATCATAGTGAAAATTTTGTATTCATTGTTTTGGACTCCTACAGGAACGTGGCCCATGAGCTGCTTGCTATCTGTGGGATTAGTTTAGCTCTCTCTCTTCTTTAGCCATACCCCCTTCACCTATGTGTTCTGGGTGAGGTATCCATTCTGTATGTAGAGGATTTTGTACATGGGGTCTGTGTGCAAATATGTGCATTCTGTGCCCATGACAGAGCCCAGAGGAGAAGTCAGAATATTCTAGCACGTTCTGCCTTATTCCTGGCAGTCTCTACCTGACACTGGAGTTCCATTTGAGCTAGGCTAGCTGGCCACTGAGCACCTGGAATCTTCCTATGTCTACCCCACAACACTGGGGTTATAGGCACACGTGTTATAGGCATACTTGGGTTTTTTACATGGGTGCCCTAGATTTGAACATAGGTCCTCATGCTTATGCAGAAAGTGCTCTTACCCACTGAGCCATATTCTCATATCCTGTGCCTTTTTGTCTAATCAATGGTTTTCTACCAATAGGTACACACTAGCCAAGCATTTCAACATTTTTTCTACATCAGAGTTGTCCAATAGTCCCCAGTCATGGAAATGTCCCATGCAATGTCATTGCCGTTGGCTCACATGTTTGTTGAATAGTTAAAATATAACTAATAGAATGAGGAGTTCTTTCACTTTCAATTTTAGTTCACTTAGAATAGATACATATAACTATTGGCTGCTTGTGAAATGTTATATAGCACAGTTCAATACATGTTAGCTATATGAAACCTGCTCTCCATTAAGGTCTTTAAAATGCACTAACTGGAGACCTAGATTTTTCAGAAAACCTTGTTCTGAAGTACAATGGCTGTATAGTGCTTACTTAAAAATTCTCACAGGTTTGACAGTTGTAAATATATCACCACACACATCAGGTTCAGTGGTTTCATACCACCTGAAACTGTTCAAATGTCCCATCTGAGTTGATTCCTCATTATTTATCACAAATGACTAATTGCATTCTCTCCTTATCTATATTCTTTAACTAGATGTGCTAGTAATTGATTCTGTTCAAACATAGTAAACATAGAATAAAAAGTGTGGGTTTTGCATGTGAATGAGAGGCTGGATGTTGTCCCCAGGGTTTTGGGCTATCTGTGTATACACACCATAAGCCATAAATTTTAATATGCCTTTAAAAACTCTAAGTTTTGAAAAATATTTTGACTTGTGTATCAAACATATCAGGATATACAGAATTTATATAATCAAAAATATATTAACCATAGATAGGTAAGATTAACATATCCTTTGATGATATAAATTCTGTGTTGCCAAGCTATGCTCAATCTCATGGGAGGCCTGCTCGCTTCTGAATGGAGGAGGAGGAGTGGAAGGGGAGAAGGGTAGATAGGAAGTGAGGAGACTAGGAGGAGAGGAGGGAGGGGAAACTGTGATTGGTTTGTAAAATAAATGAAAAAATGTTATTTAAATAAAATTTTTAAAAAATAAAAAATATTTCCTATATCTGTGATACTTGTCAGTAGCACATTTCCTACCACTAGCAAACACAGATATCTTGTATCAATCAGAATTAGATTATTTTTATCGAGTTTTGTCCAAACAGAATCAGATATTATATAGTCATGGCTGTATTACATTAGAAAAACATGAAGACCTTACTTATGTGTCAGTTTTGCTGTTTATAGTTGCACTTGGGGACTATCACAATTTCTTGACCCCTCTACCTGTTGTTAGTGTATGGGTTTCCTCTGCTTGTACTCTAAGTGATGCTTTAGTGAGTGGTAATTTAGGTGCAATAGACTTTCATTTCTCTTAGAATTATGGTGTCATATGAAAATCGTATCTTTTAACTTGATTAGAAACTTTGCATTATTTTTCTAAGTAATTAAACTTTTATTAGAAATTTTCAAAACTATACTCACTTCATATCCTTGCTAATACTTTCTATGGGCAGATTCCAAATTTTCAGTCTAATCAGTGGACAGTAGCATGATGTGGTTTGGGGAAAGGTGATGTTTTATAGTCTTTGCAAGAGTATTTTCTACTCATGTATTTTATATCTTAGATATAGATATGGATATAGATATAGATATATCTGTGGTGTGAGTGTGTTTGTGAGTGTGTATGTGTGTATGTGTGGACATGTTCATGTATGTGTGCACGTGTGTGAGAGGGTACACATACAGGTGTGCACTCAGGGAGGGGGTGCCCAAGATTGATGTTGGTCGTCTCTCTCTCTCCAATTATATATTGAGACAGGATTTTTCACTGGGTCAAGAGCTCATTAACTTGACTTGTCTAGCTACCTATCTTGATCTGGAGGTGTCTAGCCTCTGTCTCTTATGTTCTGGGAATATAAGCATTCACCAAGACCACCAGACCACCACGATTTTTCACATGGGTGCTGGAGATTTGAACTCCAGTCTTCACACTTGAACTGCAAGTGTTTAACCAGCTGAGCCATCTCCTTAGCACCTTGTAAATATCCTTTTATAAGTCTTTTTTATTTTATTTACTTTATTATCCAATTTTAAGAGTTTTCTTAACCAGTGTATTTGTTCAACTTACCTCCTTTTTGGTTTATAATTAATGATTTGTGTGTGTGGTGAGACATTTTCTATACATCCAAGGTAGTCAAGATTTTGGCCTATATGTTTTTTTTCCAAATTTTCATAGTTTTAGTTTTGAGTCTCTGATACATTTGAGTAAAATTTTAATTATATGATCAAAACTAGAAATCAAAGCTCATTTTATTTTCAGATTGAAGATCAATTTTATAGCAACACTTACTGGCAAAAAATTAAGAAAAGATATAGACCCCCCCCACTGAATTACATTAATACTGTTGCCAAAAATTAGTATTGTGGATATTTTCAAAAATCTGTTTTAACTAAATGTTTATCTTTATTCTAGTACTTCATGATTAATGTAATTTTATAGTGTGTTTTCAAAGCAGAGAGCATGAATTTTTGTTCCATTATCAAACTTATTTTGATGGTCCTAGAGCTTTTATATTTCCACATGATGTTGGGATTCATTTATCACTTATACAGACATTCTGTTGAGATAGTATTTGGGGTCTGTTGAAAATAATGGTCAGTTTGGAAAGTACAGAAGCATGTTTTTGTATAAATCTCTGGTTTCTCCTAGCTTTGTTCTGTAGTGTTCAGGGTAAAGAATTTGTGTGTCTTCTGTTGACTCTTTTCGTGATTACTTAGCTTTCTTGATGCTCTCATGTTGCATTTCCAATTGCTCTTTTCATATAAAATCACTAGTGAGTAGATGTGCTGTTGGTTCATAAATACTGACCTTGCATTGTGCATTTAATCTTGCTAACGTGATTTAGCAAATTCGATTACTTATTTTGTTAATCCCTGTAATTATCGATACAAATGACAATTTAGTAACTTTTTTTTTCTCTCTGTCCATCTTTTATTTCAATGTTTTACCCAGCTATACTGGGTATAATGTTGTACCCGGAGTACAATATTGAATATTAGTGTTGAAAGGAGATGTTCTTGTCTTGTTCCTAGTCTTAGAGGAAAGCAAGAATTCACTAAGGTCAAGTTGGCTAAACTGCTTATTTGAGAGTAGTTATTAGGCCATTTGTAGCCTGCAAATTTTTCAGAAATGGGTATGGATTATCTTTTGTATTTTCCCATTAACTCTTAGGGATATTCTTTTGGACTTTGGTAATAAGTTTCCCCATCCCATCCCCCTCTTCCCTGCCTCTTCTTCTTCCTCCTTTGCTTCCTTTTCCCCTCTCTTTCCCCAAACTCCTTCTCCTTTTTTCTTCTTCCCTTTCTTCCTCCTTTTCCCCATTCCTCTCTGTGCTGGAGATTGAAGACATTAACATTACAGTATTCTAGGTAAGTGTTCTGCTACTGAATTACACCCGCAACCCAATATGTTATTTTAGTTTGTTCTGGCATTATTTTGTTTATTTCTTATCATAATATAATTCTTTTATATGTAACTTATTGGATATTTTAGCTTTGTTATCAAATACCATTTAAATTTTTTTTTTTATTTTCTGTATTACAAATGCAGTGTGTTGCTTAGTTTTATGTCAACTTGACACAAACCTAGACTTATCTGGAAAGAGAGAATCCTAATTGAGAAAAGACCTTTGTAAGACTGGCTGAAAGTCATGTCTGCCAAATATTGTCTTAATTAAGGATTGGCATGGGAGGCCCTAGCCCATTATGGGCAGTGCCATCCCTGAGCTGGTATTCCTCAGTTTTATAACAAAGCAGGCTGAACAAGCCAGAAGGAACAAGTAAGTAAGAAGCTTTATTCCATGGCCTCTGCTTCAGTTCTTACCCACAGGTTTCTGCCTTTACTTCTCTCACTAATGGACTGGTGTAGAAGTGGAATAAAGCTTTTCCTCCCTGAGTGACTTTTGGCCATGGTATTTAGTCACAGCAATCGATACTATCAGACATGCAGTGATGTGTGTCTGGAGGTCACAGGACAACTTTTTTGGAGTCATTTCTCTTCTTCATTTACAAGGACTCTAGAGTTTGAACTCTGGTCTCTAGTTCCCAGCTGTACTATCAGGAACCTCCAGATTACAATGTTGAATATTAATGGTAAAAGAGAAAACTCTTCTCTTGCTCCTTATCCTAGAGAAAAGCAAGAATTAAACATCCCCTTAATTATCAATGGGTTGTTTGAAGCTTGCATACCAAGTAACCTCTACCCATTGAACTATCTTATTGGCCCCCAAACAAATTTTTGTATGCAAAATCTAGTAGTTCTACTACCATGTATCTTGGTTATATTTGATATAAGGTGTGAACTTTCATTATTTTTGAAAATTTACTTTTTCAAGTGTAAGATAAAGACATGGTATTTTTCCTGTATTATGTACTCTGATCTTCTCTTTACACCACTCACATGCTATGCATGGCTATCTGTGACATGCTATTAGTCACTAGTTAGATTGTGAAAGGACAAAAGATATATCAAGTTTAAAATTAAAGATGTGTGAACTTTTTGTTTTAAGTATTTTACATGCTTGTAACTTGTCTAACTAATAATTTTAGGGACACCATGTAATAAAATTTATGACTTTGCTGATAATTGAATCAGGGTACTTGTCTCATATATGTGAATCATTTAAAAACTCCATTGTTTGGTGATGATATATATCTGATCAGAAAGATATAGGAATCAATAATAAAGAAAGCACTGCACTAAACTTCCAGCATCAGGGCAGGCAAGAGGAAAGGTCCCAGCAAAGAAAAGACAGGCATGCCATATGATGCCAATGAGAATAGCTCACTGAGAACATTCCACACTGTGAACAGTTAATATGCATGAGGAAGATATAGGGGCCACCACACTGGGAATGTTATGCATGTGATATAATTAAGGACTAAATCATGTATTGGAGGATCTGTATTTGATGGAGATAAATATACCGTTCACATTGCTCAAAAATAGATCTGAGAGCTAGGGAATGGCTCTATAGTAGTCATTCATAGAGGAAACAGCCCAAAGTCAAAGAGCTCAGTTATGATATATTTGGTCTGCATTGTGACAAAACAGGTAATTTTCCACAATTTTGAATGGATTCCCATGGCTGTCAGTTTGCCTCCTTCCTGCATTCATGTACATGCGTCACTTCTATGTCTTTTGCCTGAAAGAAGGATTGTTCATTGAGAATTAGTTTTTCTATTCTAGGTAATTTCTTAGTAAGTAGAGAGGGCAAAAATTTCCAGGGTAAGGAGATCCTTGATGAAAGTCACAAAATAGATTGTGAAAGGTCAAGAACACACCAATCATGTGTTAAGTTTAAAATTAAAGACATATGGGCTTTCTATTATACATATTTTACAGGCTTACAACTAGGCTAAATGGTAATTTTAGGGATAATTTCAATAATACATATGACTTTTTAAGCTTATGACATGTTACATACCTTTTAAAATCAGAGTTAGGCATGATACTTACATTGTCTCAAGAATTATAATATTTTGGAGGATTTTTATGAGATTAAGTATGTAGTTGTAGTGTCCCGAGTAACCTGAGGATGAGAATGGAGCCAAGGGTTTTTTCACTGTATCCTCAGAATGTAGTAAAATTGTTTCACAATGTTCTTATATCACATTCACAAATGAGTACCACAAGAATATATTCTCTGATTGATCTCATGCTCTAAAGCAGGAGAATTGTATATGTAGGAGTCCAGATTTAAAATACATGCCATTGCAAGATTACTTTTTTATCCTTGCTATGTAAAAGCAACAGTATGTGATGTGAGAAGCTTTTCCAAAACCAAAATTTAAACCCTTCAACCTGTATTCCACGTAGTCATTAGAATACACTTAATTCATGAGCTAGTGGGAGAGCTATTAATTCCTAGGCCAATGTTTCAGAATGTATGCTCTATGGAACACTAATCAAGAAAGTGCTCCAGAAAAAAGAAAAAGAAAAGATTGGAAGTTTGTTTTGTGTTAGCTAACTACTCCTGGTCATGGGGCCTGCCCTGCATGTGGTTGATGTACCCAGTGACACTCCAATGGAAAAAACTGATTTTCCCTTTCTCATCAGATCAGTGAGATGTTCAAGGGCTCTTGGAACCTTGTAGGTGTGTGTTTATTAACATGTTAAAGGCTATACTGACAATTTGCAGCCCATCAATTTTAAGTGTTTGATTATGTACATCATAAATACCGTCTGTGGCAATGACTTTTTATGATATAGAGAAAAACTAATTGTCCAAGCATTATTTCATGGGAAGCTGATGCATGGAAAGATTTATATATTTATTTGTTTTATCTTTTAAAAATATTTATACAATTATTTTGATCATATTCTTTTGCTTCCTTAAATCCTGCCAGATACTTCCCAACTCCCTACCCATCAAACCTCATGTTCTTTCCAAAACAACAATAAAAACAGGAAAAACAACAAGAAATCAAAACCTGAAAATCAAAACAGGCAAACAAAGAAAATCAGTAAGACCAAGTCAAACAACAAAAATAATGAAAAACCAAAGCAAAAAGTGCTCAAAAGATAAGACAAAACCAAAAATAGAACAGATGGAGTCAGTTTGTTTGGTTTAGGCTAGCTACTCCTGGTCATGGGGCCTGCCCTGATGTGGTTGAGGTACCCAGTGACACTCCATTGGAGAAAACTGAATTTCCTTTTCCCACCTAGTATCAATTGCAAATAGCTTCCTGTTTTTGGTGGCACTTGATGTCTACTTCTTTTGAGTTCTGGGATTTTGTCTGTCTAACCTGTGCCAGTTTAATGTGTGCTGTCACAGGCTCTGTGAGTTCATGTGTGCTTCAGTTCTGTTGTGTCTTGGTGACACCTTCCATAGAGTCATCCACAGCCTCTGGCTCTTACACTCCTCCCACCTCCTCTTCTGCATAGATCCTTGAGTCTCAAAGGGAGGAGCTGGTAATGATATCCCATTTAGGGTTGTGTGCTCCAAAGTCTCTCATGTTCATGTTCTGTGCATTGTCCAATTGTGGATGCCTTTGTTAATTACCATCTAGTGCAAGAAGCTTTTTCTGATGAGAATTGAGTGGTGTTCTGCTCTGTGGGTATAGCAATATGTCATTATGCATTTTATTGCTATGTTCCTTTAGCAGAATAATAATAGTAGGTTTTCCCTCTAAGTCTGTGACCTATTGTGTTTTGGGTTCTTGGCTGCTTTAGCAGTATCTTATATGAGTTCAGTCTCACGGAGTAGGCCTTAAGTCCAATTAAAAAGTGTTTGGTTGGTCCTGTAATATTTGTGTCATTATCCCAACAGAACATCTTGAAGGAAGATCACTGTTGTAGGTCACAGTGCTTACAACTAGGTGGGGCTGCTCATGAGTTTTCCCCTCAGGTAGCATTTGGAGCCCCTTCCAGCACCATGAATGCCATCAGTAGGAGTGAAGCTTCTAGTTGGGCACTGGTTCAATTTCTCCATGTTCCACAAAATTAGAAAGTTGTGGTTTACCAATAGAGTCCTAACATCAGTTTATGAAGAGTAACTAATAGACTTGGAAATAGCCAGTGATGTTAAGGTATAAGTAGTCTGTGGGACCCCTTTGACCAATAAAATGTAACTCATTTCTGGAACTGGAGGTTTTACTTGGTGGCATATGATGTCTAGTTGAGGCTTTGTCTTCCCCATTATATGGTGACTCCATTTAAATTCCTTTCACATATGTATTTATGTTAGGAAGCTTCTATAGCAGTGGATTTCCATATAGCTTTTCAAAAGGCCTTTAAAGTTAGTTGTCCCTCCTCATGTTTCCTCCTTTACCCTTCCCTCTCATCCCTCTCCCATTTAATTTCCTATTCTACTTTCAGCTTTATCTTTCAATAGCACTATACTCCTCTTCCTTGAAGATAACCTCCTCCCCTCTGGTCCCTTTCTAGATATCTTACTTCTGCAGTTATTCAGACTGAGTCTCTAAACCTTAAAATCTATCATTCCATGTAAGAGAAATATGTAATATTTGTCTATTTGGGCCTGGATTACCTCACACTGGATGATTGTTTCTAGCTCCACCCATTTACTGACAAATGATTTGCATTTCATAATTTCATTTTTCTTAACAGTGGAATATGCATTATGTTTTGTAAATGTACCATGTTTTCATTACCCATTCATTAGTTGATGGGCATCTAAGCTGTTTTCAATTTCTGGCTATTATGAAGCAGAAATGAACATGAACAACCAAGTATCTCTGTAATAAGATGTAGAGTCCTTTGGATACATGCCCAAGAGAGGTAAATCTTGAGGTTGATTGAGTTTGGGCTTTTTGAGGAATCCCCACATTGATTTCTGTAGTGGCTTTAACAGCGTTCATGCCTACTAGCAACGAATAAGTGTTCCCCTTTCTTCACATCCTTGTCAGCATGATCATTTGTTTTATTGATCTCAGCTGTTCTGACTGGGGTAAGGTGAAATCTCCAAGTAGCTCTAATTGACATTTCCTAGGAAGGTTCAGTAACTCTGTTGAGGTTGCTTAGACCTTAGCATTGGTGTGTAATGTATCTCCCATTTCAAAAGCCATTCTTCCTGTCAGTTATTTGTCAGTGCTAGTCCACACACAGTGTTGTGATTACCCTTTCCCTCTATTGCTGGTTATGTAAACTAACTCCCCCAGCCAACTTGTCATCCAAACAAATAGATGAAGTCACAGGAGCCACTCCATCCTGAGCAAGAATTCTTTTGCTTGTTGCTACAATGCCTGAAGTCTTCATTTTCTCGTCAGTGCTTTCTCCCATCTGTCAGTTGTGATCTTTACATTCTATGACCTGCAAGTGGCCATGGTACAGGTATTAAGCTGCCTCTTTTAAGAGCCCAAACACAGTTGGCTAGACTGTCAAGATCCTGTATTCAATTGCTCATCCTATGCTCCTTCTAATGCTCCCTGCACCTATTAGTGCTGTTATTATTTATCTGTGTCTTCAAAACAAGAGCATTAATGAGAAAGGTATGACAAATTAAATTTAAAAGTGTGACTAGTGTTTACTCCATAAAAAGACATTTACTTTAGGGGAAAGGGGTCAATCATGTATATTCAGAAAATAAATATGTTGTTTATGAAAGGAGAGAGCAGAAAAGGGAAAAGTGAGGATTATGTTGGAAATGGTGCTGATCTACCCTGTACTTCTTGTGAAATATGAATTTGTGTGAGACACTTCACCTCCTGAATGCTGCTTGTCTCTCCGGAAAATGAATGAGTTGGACTACATGCTTGATGAGTTTCCTTTTAGCTCTAATTTTCTGTCTTTATGATTTGTTAGTCTTAATTATCTGTGACCTGATCACTATGGATAATCATGACTTGGCCATACAGTGTTTAGTCTGACAGAATCCTGAAAGAATGGCCTGGAAAGAGAAGGAAAGCCATATCTGTAGGGCTCTTCAGAAATTTGAACAATTCATGGCCAGTTCTCATAGCCTTTCAAGTTAAGGATTTTATTTTTTTTTAATATTGCAAAATTGAGATCACCTTATTGTTTGCAATAGGGTATTTAGTGTCCCTTATTTTATAAGATGCCATTGTCTTAGTTTTTGATGTGTCAGGACAGAGGGAAAAATTGTACTTCAAAGAATATCATTATAGTGAAGAAAGGACATAGCAGAAGCATAGAGAAAGTAAATTGGCCTCGAAGAGTGTTGAGTACACCTTACAACAATGCCAGTTGCAATAAAAGGACCCAGGCTATTTCCATAGGGAAAATGGAGAGAGACATAACCCCATTAGAATGTATGTAGAGGCGTAATTCTGTTCAAGTCAGTGACATCTTACACTAAAAAAGCACTTTCTCCTCCGTGAAATGCATAATAACAGATAAGTCAAGTGATCCTCCCTGGAGAGTAGAACAGACAGCAGCACTCTGCACCATGTCACGATTGTTAAAAAATATAGGGACTCTCCTAACAAATCATCTGCTGGAAAGGTTAAGCTTTGGCAGTTGTGTGCCCCATTCTGAGACTGTTCTGCAACACTGGGCAGGAGGAACTTCTCTATACAGATGGTTTTTATCTCTGAGCTCCTAGGGTGCTCTCATCACCCTTTCCCTGAAAGCTTCTTACAGTGCTGTTTCCATGCTACCCAGTTTACCACCAGGCAGGCCTATGGTTAGAGAGATGTACTGCAGGGTGAGTGGGAACACACTGTTTAAGCCAAGCATCTTGCTTCAGACCCCTTGTCTTGTTCTCCCTGCTTCTGAATGAAAGCCGCTCAGTAGGGGTGAGGGTGACGCTCCCATGAATAGACACTTGTTTCCAGATTCAATGGGGCACTGGGATTGCTGGCCCGTGCTGTTTTGCATCAGCAGATGCTTTAAGAATGCAGTGAAAACGTCTTACACAGTGAAAACCTATCATTTGTAAAGCAGCAAAGAGGGAGCTTTGTTTGCCCACACAACATTTCTCAATGGCAGCCTGAGGCCCTGCTTTCTCAGGGCAAGTTTCAACTCTGCTTCGCACACATTTATTGTGCTAAGGAGAATAGGCCCAAGTAAGCAGGGCATGTGATTGTGGAGCTTGTAAAGCCTGCATGTGCTTAAGAGCTCTGTTTGTCTGGCTTTCAATTCCATCCAGTTTGCAATTACCTGTGATCAGAATGACAGAATGTAGACAAGTGAAAATGCACTCCACCTAATTTCCTGACATTGAAAATGCCATGCCCACATTTACCTACTCAGTTATTTCTAATGGACACCTTCACAGCAGCTAGCTGGTTGTACATCTAAATTTGGGGTTTTGAATATTCCAATTAAATGCCATAGATTTAGATTATATGACTGGGTATACATGACCAATCCCTGTTTAACCAAGTGGATTGCATCTTGCCAGGTTCAACCTCTACTTCAGAAAATTTCCAACCCATAAGGTCTTTATTCTCCAGAGTGACTAGGATATAGATTTATAAAGTAGGGCTTCTTAATGTGATTTTGTTTAGCCACCATGGAACTAGAATCTCATTTTTCTCTATTGTTCTTGATCTTCTTATTTTATATCATTATTATATACCCAATTTTCTCACATACTTACTATCCTCTACCCTGTCCTAAGGTATGAAATTGGTTGATTAGGCATTTGTAGTAGTTGCTCTTATGATTCAGAGCAACTGTTTCACACTGTTAATTCTCAAACCCTGCGACAAACAGCTGAGGTGCCTACCTAACATATCAAAACAGACCTGGTAACAAGGTTCTCCCAGCATCCCTCAGTCCCTATCAGTTAGAGCTTATGACTAGCATACTCCACCCTCTATCCCGTGAAGTCTCCAGCATAGGGAGTGGTGGGGGGCAGGCCTGTCCTTCCTGCAGAGGGTTTTTCTATATAATCCAGACATTTTGGTTACCCACCTCTCACCTTTTAACCCTTGTGACTTCTGCTCGTAGTCCCCCTCCTTCCCCTCTTGCTTCACCTTTCCTGTTCCTCAGATAGCTCACTCAGAGTGATGTCCACTCTGGACTTTCCCAGATGCCTTTACCTCAGGCTATGCTATGCTCTCCCTTCTATCTACAATAAACCTTCTTCTCCTCCATACCTGGGAGCAGTCGTGTCCTTTTCTTTTATTTCTTTTCTTGTCATTCACACACTTAGTCTTGATGTTGTCTCCTCTTGTCATCTATGAGCTAGAGGGCTCATAATCCTGTGTGTTGAGTGGGTTGAATCTAAGGGTGGAGGATTTTCCTTTTCTACAAGCAAATTTGACTTATATCAGCCCAAACATCCACTTCTTTCTCCTAGGACAGAAGCACTTCCTTCACATTTATTATCCTGAACCAAAGCTCTCAGGGTGGAAACTCACTGAGAGATGCTGATGAAATTGAGTGTGCTGCACATAAAGCAATATACAGTATATACAGAACATGTACATGACATACAGCAGGGCCTTGGGCAACAAGGAGCTGAAGGTCTAGCTAGACAGAGGAATAATGTGGCATTTTACAAGAACAAACAAACAAAATCCTGGAGCCCCAGAAGAGAAAACAATAGATTTGAATGTGGGAAAGGGAAATAACAGTTTGAAAATGCAAGAATAATTTAAGCAGGCAAGTAAAGACAAAGCAAAATACAAACCTGAACTTCCTTGATCTTCAGACTGGAAAGGTTGGTGAAACACATACTGTTTTACGGGCTGTCTTTCCCCACAACAGTGAGTCCTCACTGAGATGGGTCTCACCTGTATGCATTGAGACCCTGATTGGAGAGCAGGTGGGTATCCTGGTGTGAATTTGAATGTTCTGCCTCCAGGGCTTCAGGCTGAGCAAGAGGGGGATCTGGACTGGCCTGCTCTGCACACAAACAATGCTGAAACTCCATTGCAGTTTCTTGCTACCTACCCACTGCCAGTTTTTGATGGACACTAAAATGTTCCTCAAATGGCATAACTGTTAATGGCCTGGCACTCTTTGGAATTGTGTACTGCATGGCATCCTCTGGCATCCACATACAGTGATTCATAGTCACACTCCTAACGCCTCTTGCCTCTACCTGTAAAAGCAAAGAGAAGTGACTGGAATCATACTTTCTTTGATAGTGTTATTTTTTTATTATTTTTCATGGTTCTGTGCAAACTCATTTGAGAGATGAAAGGAATGGATAATAATACAGAAGACAAGGTAAAAGGTGGACGATGAGGGAAGTTAGAAGGCTCATCAAGGGTGGCAGTGAGTCCTGGTTTCCAGATCTCCTTTGTTTACTCATTACTTCATAGTTTGCTTCTTTCCCTATAGATTAGTTTCAGTAATTCAATTTTCTTTAAATTGTGTTCTCCTCCTGGGTGCCCCAGGGCTCCACCCTCTGAATAATTTGAACAAGCAAATGTTACTAAACTTGATCTGAGGCCAGTTTGCCTTAAAGGTTCTTACTCTCAGCTCTTGAGCATCTCAAGGCTAACCGTGATGAGGAGATCGTTTTCACTTTGTGGTGATTCCTGGACAGTGAAATAACTCTCAGAAAGAATCTACTTTTATGAGCTGTGGTCCAGAGAATAATGCTGGTAAAATGTAGGATTGGGAAGCTTGAAAGTGTAGCTTTCTGGGGACTAGGGCTGAAATTAAAATGCTAGCTCAGGAACAAACTTAGAAAGAGTCTATAGTAGGTAGCTACTTCCTTTGCATAAGCTTTTAAGAAAGCTAGAGCTCCCACTGGGACACAATATTCCATCACTTTTAAGGGTTCATATTTGAGTCAATTCATTGCCTCATTTGAAGAAGAAACACGTGTGTCAGGTACTGTGCCTACTGCTGTCCTCATGGTGACCAACAGAGCTTAACCTACTCAAAGACTCAGAGGCTAAATGGAAACTAACCCTTTATGCTTCTAAAAAATGTGCTGGGTGTTTATAAATGGTAGAGGCCAAAAATAGTCTTTTTAGTCTTTTGGTTTTTAATTTTACAACTTTTAAATTTCATTTTCTATATATGGGTGTTTTACTTACATACATATTGGTGCTCTACTTGCATGCCTCATGTCAGCAGAAGATTGAAGACTGCATCAGATTCCCTCAAACTGGAGTAAGAGATGGTAGTGAGCTACCATGTGTGCTGGGAATAAAAAATAATCAGGTCCGTTGTAAGAATATCCAGTGTTCTTAACTGCTGAGCCATCTCCCCAGCCTCCAATTTTTACCACCTTCTTAATCACAGCTTGCTGTGCCCATCTGTAAGTGTAGGTAAAAAGCAAACATGAACCTGGTGACAAGTATGATTCATCCCCACACCCACACCTCATGAAATACTGACCAGTTGACTCAGTAATCAAAGCCCAGCCCTCATGCATGCCAATTACATACTCTATTAGTAAACACCCACCTAGCCCTTTAAATCTTATTTTTATTCAACTTCTTTAACAAATTTAAGGGAAGCAATGCCTTCACATCTACCTCTAACCTGTTTTAGTGTATATTAAAATATACTCAAAATTTCATTTTCTAAAATGATGCCCTTTCCAGGTGTTAATTTTTCAGAATGAGGTACAGAAATGTTCATTTTTTACCGAAAAATCACAGCAAGAAAATTGGCCTTTATATTTTAAATGATTATCGAAGTATTGTCCCTCACAAGGGTTAGTGCTATGTTCTCACAACTGTCTGTACTATCTCTCCAATCATTACATGACAGGCATTATTTTATAAATCAAAAGTTTATGCTCAAGCTGAACACATTGAATTGTATTTTTTTAATATTCAAACTAAAAATAACTGTTGCAGTGGGCAAAAACCCAGATGTGCTTTGTCAGTCTCTCTTTCATTTAATGTCTAAAGCTTTATGTATTTAAGGAAAATTTTATCCATGTGTTTCTCATTTATTTACACTTAACTCATCAGTATGTTTAGTATGGGTTATTTGATGTCCAAGAAGTCTTTTTAACTATTTTATGTGCTTATTTTATGTGCCTATGAAATGGGAAGTAATTTTGTGCCAAAAAGAAAACTGTGTGAAGCCTATCACCACTGTTAAGCAAATATTTACCCATAAAATTTCATGTTTGATTTTAAAATCAGAGCAGTAAATTTCTGAGTTCATTCTAGACTGAGCAATATAAATCCTTGCTTCTATTCTCTGCAGATGGGCTTGTATATTGAGGGGCTCTTACACTTACATACAGCCCCAAATTTAAAAAGAAGTTGGAGTTAGAGTTAGCATCTCCTAAGGTCAAATGTTGATGCCAAGGAAAGTCTTGAAGTCAAGGGGGGGGGATCTTCCCTAGAGGTACCGTCTATGGGCAATAGTTTGACATGAACCATCTGTTAAGGCACCCAATTTTGTATCTGGAATTGCACCAAGAAAACTCTCTTCCCAACAGGTGGCCTGTGCCTTTTTAGCCTTCTGTAAAAAAAAAAAAAAAAGAAAAAAAAAAGTGTTTCAAGTACTTATTCCAGTATGTTGTTATACTAGAAGTTCATCCATTAATTAACACATGTTGAGTAACTACTCTGCCCTAGAAATCCTGGTAAGCCCTGTGAATAGGAAACAGATAATATTTTGCAGTTCAGGCCCTGGGGCAGGGTAATGGGTGTCACTGAGGTTCTGCCTATTCTTTTCCTTGATCCCCAAGTTCACTTGGATCTTCAGCATTTGCAAGATCGATTTGGAAGTCCAGTGGAGTTCACAGCATGCCACACTCTGTGAACAGGAGTTGACTGGTTCTTCTATCACACCTTCTGATGTAATTAAACTGGGAACACAGTTTCCCAGTTGTTAGGGGGGACTGAAATTGAAGCCATCTATTCATGAAATAACCATTATCAGGTTTCTTGTCTTCCTTACCTCACATTTATCATTTTTCTTTCTAAACTAGCTCCCTGAAACTACTTGATCTTTGTCTGACCACTTCTTTCTGGGATATGCCTAAGGTAAATCACAAAGATAGCCAACAGCTAAAATGTGATGCAACAGTAGCTTCCTCAATAGAAGAAGACATTAACAAAACAGAATAATTTCATTTGGTGGGGATATAGAAGACTTGCTTGCTAAAAGATCAATTTCTCCCTTCAAGTTAAACCTTATAAAGTTAGAGGTAACTCTTCAGTGTGGTTTCCTTGGGGCCCAGAACAGGTGCTGACATATAAGAGTTTAATACAAACTTGACAAACGAGTGATAGGGAAACAGAATTGAAAGGAAATCATCACTTGTAAGGTAGTCAACCAGTACTGGTAGACATCATATAAACTCCAGTGTTCTAATATATAGTCCAGTCCAGTCTTTTCCAATCTGAATCTAACCAAACATTGAGATAACTAGAATTGGGAACCTAGGGTGCCATAGTATATATTAATGCTGAGTTGTGTGAAAATGTGGTACCCATAGCAACATCAGTCCACTAGTATGGTTAGATTGTAAAGACAGCTGAGAGTTGGATGGGGAGCAATAATTAGGACAGTCAGGAAGGCATCATAGGCATTTGGGTTCTCCCTGAGTAATTGAAGTTATTGTAGGGGTGGTAATTCAGGCACTTTTATTGAGGGTTGTACATGTACTTGCATCTTAGGAAGAAACCTCTGAGCATGGTGAGTATTCTGGAAAGGACTAGGCAAGACTGGAGACAGCAAGATAGAGTCTGAACTTCTTGAAAATAAAGTGAACAGGGTTGAGACTGATGTATGTAGGTTGAGCCAGCAGCAGCAGCCAAGGTCAAGTGCCTGGAGTAGGTGACCATGTGGTGTCAGTTTTTGAAATTCAGCAAGTATGAGAAAATATTATAAGAAATGCTATATCATCTTGGTGACACTGTTCTATTAGTCATTTCTGTCACTATAGCAAGGCATCTGAGGAAATCAATTATAAAAAGGAAAATGCCATTTTGACTAGTAGTTTTAGAGATTCAAGTTCATGATTAGGGTATGGAGGACATTGCTTTTGGCCTCTATTTAGTGTGCTGGGTGGGGATGGAGAGTGTGTGGTAGAAGGTATTAATACTATGCTATGATGAATAACCTTGGTATCATTGCCCTACATCCTGGTATCTCATAGAGAGTAACATTCTACAGTGATTTATACAGCTCTTGGGGTAAATTTCCTCAGTGACATTTGCAGATTGTTTAATCTTTTATGAAAGTGAGTTTATAACCATTTCAAATGACATAGGAGTCTACAGGAATCCTGTTTATTAACTCTCCTTTATCTGTTAAAACCAGTAAATAATTAAATATACCATTGTATATGCACTTTATACTAGTTCCACATTTTGTACATTTTATATTCACTTTTATTTTTTAATATAATTGCTAACCTTTGGGCAGAGAGGGAGAGAATGCAGTGAATCAAACTGATCACCTCATGGCAAGAAATAAAAAAGAGAAAAGGAGGCCAGAGATGCATAATTCTCTTTGAAGACATGTCTACAATAATATAAGGACCTTCCACCAGGTTGCAACTCTTAAGATTTTCACCATGGGCCAACAATACCACTCTGGGGTGAGCCTTTAACAAATGGACCTTGAGGGATCAGTTGATATCCAAACTACAGTAGATGTGTAAGTTCTGGAGAGCTTTTGACTGAAAAAAAAAAACATTAGATCTCAAAAATTATCAGTATAAGGGTATTCATTGAAACCATTGCAGTGAACAAAAGAAAATTATTGAATGTTGCTTTCACTATATGCTAATCACTCTTCTGAGTAGTTACTAATATTAACTCTGTTGCATAATCTTCATATTAATTATATGCATGTTGTATTCTAAATATGAATACATCTACATTTATTTTAGCTCTAACTCAACATCTTTGAGATAGATTCTATTGTCATGCTGTGTAGATAGGGAAAGACAGGCACAAAGAAGCTAGGTTTCTCAAATTCACAATTCAGTGGATGGGAAAGCTGAGATTACTTCTGTGCAAAGAGAATGAAAAGTCAAACATCCTTACATCAAGGAATAGAATAGGGACTTGAAACAGATTAAAACCCATAAGAAATGCCAAGACATGTGTCTTTTGCAGAAAAAGATGTCAAAGCCAGAACTGAAGGGAATAATGGAGTCAGAAACAAGTGGCTGCAGGCCTGGAGAGACAGAGTGGTTCTTCCCTCTGTTGTGTTTAAGAGCAAATCAAGAGATTGGGTCATAAACTGTCATGGTCAGCTTTCTCTATAAAAGACTTTTGATGCCACCTACCTTGAGTTCATTAGTTGTCATTGAAAGACCCCCGAAGAGATACTTTCGTAGAAGGAGACCCGCACCCAGGAATCAGCGAGGCCACGAACTTGGATGCAAAAGCAAGAGGCTTTATTGGAGACGTGAGTACCCGGGGCGACTTAGCTTCTGTGTGGCTAAGCGCCCCGAGCCAAGGGAAAGGGGTCCTTATATAGGGAAAAAGGCGCAAGCTAGGAGCAGGGATTCTATTGGATAATTCTAATGAGGCATTGTACAGAGCTATTCCCATTGGTCAATGTATATGAGGCGCTATACAGGGTTATTCAAATGAGGCAAAGTACAGAGTTATTCAAATGAGGTGAAACATAGAGTCTTTCAAATGAGGCGAAATACAGAATCATTTCCATTGGATGGTTCAAATGAGACACAGAGCCATTCCAGATCAGCATATTCTCAAGGTCTGGTGTCTGGTACAACAGACTCAATTCCCCCTCCCTCCGAGTCCAGATGGCTGACCTTGGGGGCGGAGACCTTGGGACGGAGTGTTTCTCATCGGGCGGGGGCTCAGGGGCAGGGCTCCAGGCCGGCTCACTTGGTGTTTGTTCTCGTGCCGACCCACCTGGTGCTCGCCCTCGTGCCGGCCCACCCGGTGCTCGTTCTCGGGCCGGCCCACCAGTGCTCGTTCTCGTGCCGGCCCACCCGGTGCTCGTTCTTGGGCCGGCCCACCTGGTGCTTGTTCTTGGGCCGGGCATGCGTGGGTGGCGGGGGAAGGCCGCCGGGGGTGGGGATCGGGGAAGCCGCCGACAGGAGGAAGAGGAGACAAACTTGAGAAAGAAAGGGCTAAGGGGCAGGGGTCTTTCAGTCATTGATAATTGAGTCATTTTGGGGTGTTTGCCTGGAAAGGGGTCTACTTTCATTCCAGCTTGCCAGGTTTTAGAAAACAAAACTTTAAATTGTTCAGCTGACATTGGCTTATGAATTTCTGGAAGTCCCTAGACAGATTTCCATCAATTCAAAAACATCACAGACCATCCTGTATTTGCAGTGGGTTGTGAGTTATTCATGAAATCTTATTGTACATCTTTTTTGCATTAATTTAGTGATATTTCTCACTGACGTCAAGGTGATGAAAAATAACACTAAACCTTACTTGGCTGACTGTGGAGAGCTTGGAAGAGCACCAGGCATACTGCAGGCAATTCTGGAAGGCAGGCAAGAGGACCCAGCATGCCTTAGAAACTACCTCAGAGATGAGCTTGAGAGAGAAGCAAGTCTACGGTTATGGGAATAAAAGTCCAAAGCATTTAACAACCACCAGCACTTTCTGACAAGTCATAAGAATTATAAAAAGTGTGCACCCATGGTAGGAAGAAACAGAAGCATAGTAGACTTGAAAAGAGAAAACAATGGCAACAAAAATCCTCACCATCTTATGTACTTACTAATTAATGCATATGGCCCAGAGTTGGTACTAAACTGAGCTTAAACTTGACTGAGTCTGGCCCCAGAGCTCATGCTTTGTGCCACCACTCAGGCTCCCTCTCAAAGGAAAGTGAAACACATGGCAATTCTTTTTGGAAATTTGCACTCATTGTCTCTAATAATATACAGAACAACTTACCCATTTCATAGCTTCTCACTGGTGCTAGCTAGCTTTACTAAATTGTTCCTTAGAATGCTGTTTAGGGGAGTTACTGATTTCTGTTTGTTTGGGTTTGGTAGAAGCTGCATTGTGGACAAGTACCATGTTATGCTGGCACTGCTAGAAGAAACAGAGATACACACCACTGATGATGCTGCATAGTGGGAGGGGCTTGTGGGTTACTCTCCATGTACTTGAAGTCTTGTTTCTGATATATATCTTGAAAGATTATGAGTAGGAATAGTGTCTACTGCATAAACCACAGGCACAGGTGCTAACAGACAGTGTGCTATAGCAGTCTATAGATGCTGGCAGTAGCTTCAAGAATGGTGAGAAGCAGAAAGTGAGTAGGAGATGTGTAAATAGCCTTGACATAGCATTTTCCCCTGAAGACATACATTTCTGGGAACAAAACAAGTACATTTTCAACAGTTAGGTTGATATTTCAAATGAGATTTGTGTTCCAGACATAAAGGCTCCTGGTTACTTTCATTCTGTTTATACACGTCTATCAGGCAGGTTGGCAGGTTGCTTAGAAGTAATATTCTCACTATGTTATCAGGAACTCACTCCCTTTCTTCTCCTTCCCCAGCCAACAGCTGCTCCCCAAAAATCAACTCTTACCAAGGAGGGGTGTGTAATTTATATGGTAGATATCATTTCTGGCATCCAAGGTTCAGTCTGTTTTTGTTAAAATACCCTACCTCTAGTCCAAACTTCTGCTTTTAGTTCTATTGCCCAATTATTAGCTTGACATATATTTTTAAAAACACAATATGATTTCATTGAGAATTTCATACACACAATACATTTTGATCACACCCACTTCTCACTTCTCCTTCTAACTCCACCCAAGATCCACCTTCCAACTTTACTCCTTTTTATTTAGTGATGACCTACAGAATCCAGTTTTTGATGTTCATTTATTCTTGGGTGAGGACCATCCTCTGACATCTCTTCTCAGATACCTAACGCATATCTCAAATGCAAACATTGAAAACAACCATCTTTCTACCTACACCTGCCCTCTACCTGAAAAGAATAAGAAGATCCTTCACATTGCTTAGTCTGTACCTTGGAGTTACTTTGACTTTTTAAACTCTTCTTCCACTTTGGCACTGACCCCAGCTGTACCTTCAGCACATACTCAGAATCACATTAGTCCTTACTCTGCTTCATGCTTTCACCTGTTTTACACCATGTTCATCTCATACTTTATTTCCTAAATGAGTTTATTTTTGTTTTTTACTGTGCTGTATGTTTTATTTTTTACGTTTAATTTCATTTTTGAGAATGTCATACCTAAGTACTATTTTTGTATTATTTCCACACCATCCTTTTCCCCATCCAATTTCTCCCATGTCACCTTCATTCTCTCTCAAATTTATGGCCTTGTCTTATATATATATATATATATATATAATATATATATATATATATATATACATACATGCATAAATGCACACACACAGACCACTGAGTCAAGTTAGTGTCGATAAAATGTATATGTGTTATTTGTTATAACTGAACACTTGGGACTGGATAACTTATTAGGGAGCTCACCCCATGGAGAAGACTAATGTTCCCTCTATTAGTAGTCATTAATTGTTTGTAGTTCTTCATTTAGAGATGGGTCCTTGTGAGATTTCCCTACTCTTCACTGGGGTCCCAACTCATTGTGTGGGTGCTGTTTAGGCAACCATATTGTTAAGATTCCATGGGAACACCCCTCATCAGAGAAGCTTCCTTTTACAGCAAAATGAGACAATCACAGAAACATACAACTCCTCAAAATGCAGAAAACAACTGACTATGGAGTACCCATACCTAGCTGTTACATATACAGTATAAACTCTACACTTGAGACTCAGGGAACTTCAAGGAAGAGAGAGCAGAGAGATTATGAAAACCAGAGGACCAGGATGAGTTTTAGGAGGTTCTGTGCTTATTCTTTTGACCCTTTCCATAGCCCAAGTATCCAGTAAAATGTTATTATCCTGATAAAATACTTGCAATAGGTCGCACTTTCAAAGTTCAGATCAAAAGACCCTAAATCAGTGATTCTCAAACTGAGGGTCATGACCCTTTGGGGTTGAAGAACCTTTTCACAGGGGTCATCCAAGACCATCTGTATATCAGATATTTATACTATAATTCATAACAGCAGCAAAATTACAGTTAGGAAGTAGCAGCAAAAATAATTTTATGTTTGGGGTCACCACAGCATGCAGAACTATATTAAGGGGTTAAGTTTGAGAAACATTGTTTTAAGTGGTCCCCCAAGATCTAAAAAGCCCCAATTTCCTCCTTGCTCACCCTTGACTATATAGTTTAGTTATTCTAGCTCTTTGCTGGTTCTCACTCGGAGTTATAAATTTGCTTTGCCTTTGCCATTATCTGTTTCCAATCACAGGAAAGCTCTTTCTCTAGATACCCAAAACATGTTTCCTACCTTCTTTGAATCTCAGTTAAACTCATATTCTTAATAAGATTCTTAGGCTATCTTATTAAAGTAGGACTTCTAGATCCCTCAAAATTCCCTCCATCTTCTTTTCCTTTGGCACTTATCACCTGGTATGTGATAAAATTCCCAGTCACCTACGGTATGTATGGGAGACTACTTTTAGGACCACTGAAGATAACAAAACCTAAGCTTTCCTCAAGTTCTTTACATGAAATGGCACAATATATACATGTAACTTACATACATCTCCTATATTAAAGCATGTCTAGATTTTTTACAATGCACATACAATGTAAATGCTATGTAAACAGGCATTCTATATCATTAAGGGAATAATGACAAGAAAAACTAGTACATTCATGTTAAGTTCAGAGACTGTTTTATGTGTCTATTTGTTCAAGATTTTATTGAAATCCTGGATGTAGAAGACAACTATACTTATTTATTACATCTGTTATTTATTATCTATCTTCCTGTTTTCAGGATTGTGAATCTTAGTCTCCAAAGAATCTTAGGATTGTTGCAAATTAATTCTAATTTTTTTATTTTGTTTCAATAGTTTATTATTTAAAGGTTTGCATTTCTTAAGCTTCCTATTAATAGATACGTTTATAAAATACTCCTAAAGATGGCCTTCATCCCTGTAGCAAAACACAGGTTGGATGAAAACTTACCTAAAACACAAAAATTTGCTCCTGTAGAAACCTCTGATAGATACAGTATATAGGAAAACTGCCCTTGTATGTTAAGAATCAAAATGAAGCACTTGTATCCTGATTTAACTGAAAAAAGAGTTATTCTATTCGGAGATGAAAAATCAGGTGTCTATTCTGTTTCACATGGCAAATCATATTAAATAACAGATCCACTACAGAAGGATGCCAACATTGCCTAAGGAGACATGTATTGGAATCAGAGAGCCCAGTGAGAAACTGCCTTCTATTTTGATTTAAGATCCTCAGCAATAAACAGTCCTTGAAGCTCCCAGTATCCAAGGACACAGGTCTAGTGTTTTGCACCTTGTTTGAATGTTCAGTTTAGGCAACCCATGGCAGCTGGACTCAGTCCCGTTGTTAGGAACATCCCCATGAAAGTACCCAGTCATTACTCATGATCCAACTGGAATGCTTAGAGGAGTGGGCCAACCAGCTTTCTGTCTGAGATAGTTTTTAATGGGTGAGAAAGAAAATGTTTGGAAGCAAGAAACAGAAAATAAAGATGATCCTAGAAACAGCGTGGACAGATGTTGAAATTGCAAAATGCACAGAGGACAATTTTATCCTTCTATACTCAGCCATTAGGATTAGGTGGGCCTTAAAATGCTATAGTCTCATCTGCACTGACACTGTGACATGGACCAGAGCCAAAGGCTCACAAACCTCATGTCTTCATTCAAAATGGTAGTTGATTTGAAAGCATCTCTTCTCATCTAAAAAAGTAAAATAATATAAGAAAAACAATTTACAAACAACTAACTTCATGACTTTTGAATGAATATTATATTGTCATATCAGTCCTTTTTATGTATCAGAAGTCCAGTTGCACAGACTCTGGAACCAGCATGCTCCTATCATGGACTGACTGTAAATTGTAAAGCAAGTTATGTCACTAATAATTTCTTCATCTATAAATGAGAAAAACCATTGAACTAGCTCCAAGAGCATGTGAGAACTAACATAACAAGAACGACAACAGAAACCAACAAGGTTCCCTGCCAGAATTACAATCAGAAGTTCTTGCTGTCATCATTCTATTATTTTGAGGTAGGCTAGACATTGTGAGTTTGACTTAATAATTAAGTCTTGCCTTTCTGCATATCATTAACATGACAATGTTTCCTTTGTTTGGCTTTTTGCTATGTTATATATGAGGCAAGTATTTCTTCCCATCATTTTAGTCACTGTTAAGTGTGTAGGGGAGTCCAAAAGCAACTTGATAGGAAAAGAGTTTATTTCAATTTGCATATTATACTCCATCATTGAGGGAAGCAAAGGTAGAAGCTTAAAGCAGAAAACATGGAAGGATGCTGCTTGTTGTCTTGTCTGCAAACTCACCTTTAGCTCTCTTTTTTATATAGCCAGGCCAACCTGAATAAAGGTGGTACAATGTGCAGTGGAATAGACCCTCCTTCATCAATTAACAATCAAGAGAATAACCATAGACATACTCACAGGCCAGTCTTTTTGAGACATTTGTTTCATTGAGGGTCATTTTCCCCAGAGATGTCAAGTTGACAACCAAAAGTAGCCATCACTTCTGGAAAGAATGGATTCTGAGCAAAGATAATGTTGCTAAATATGGATTTGGGGTCCATGTCTATGAGAAGGTGCTAGCTTCAGGTTCATTATCATCCAACACTACTCTGAGTGATGAAGACACAAATTCAAAAAAAAGTCCTAAATTACAAGCATGGACTTTCACCTATAGAGAAAAGAAAAGCCCTTTAGAAATGATCTCACAGGCTCTAGGAAACCTGGTTACCAAATACTCATTGCTCTTTCTGTATATATTTTCTGACCTTGGTATTTATTGCCATGTAAAAAAAGATCACCCAATTTAGTAATTTGGAACAACAAGCTTTTGCAAACTCATATACTGAAAGTGAAAAATGAGACAGTTGCTTAGATAAGTGGCTGCATCATGCTTTCCCTGTGGTCATCTAGTGACTTGACTGGGCTCAAGGATCTTACCCAAAGACATTCATATATACAATGCCAGGGTGCCTCTTTACTCTCCCCTCTGCATAGCCCATCAGCTGGTTTTGCCCAGGAAAGGTAATTGGAGAGAGCTTTAAAGAAAGTCTATGACTTTACCACCTATTTTGTGAAAAGTCATGATGTCAGCTTTGCTCCTAGCTCTGCTGGTCATATATGATCCACTGGGTGGTAGAAGAGAGGACTAGAAGAGGTTATAAATCCTAGATGTGGGGATCGTTGGGACTCATCTTGGAAGCTTGGTTACCCAGCCATGTTTAACTTTTGGAGTAATAATTTATGTGTCTGTTTTATATAAGAGGCTTATAAGCCACAGAGTAGTCTAAATTAAAAATAACATGATAAAACTTATATGCAGTGTCATGTATTCTTACTTACATATGGCAATTTGTATAAGCATAGCCTTACTGATGAGCATATGCACACATTTATTAGAAATCTGGAATCTTAATTCTTCATAAACTCAGTTGATATCCATGTTCTAACCAGACACATTGAAAATTAACATCTAAAAATCACTGGACTCAGTGGATTATTATTTTAATGAAAATATTCTTTTCTCATATAATGTATCCTGATTATGGTTTCTGCTCCCTCCATTCCTATTTAGTTGCTTTCTTTGCACAGTTTCTGGCTGAGGTTCTCTACACCTGTTTCTATCTGTTGCCGGAGGAAGCCTCTCTGATGCTGACTGGATAAGGCACTGATCTATGAGTATGGTAGAAATCATTAGAAATCATTTTGTTGAGTTTTCAGACCAGTGATATTTGGTTTGACCTTAGGTCTCTGGGCTATCTAGTCTCTAGCGTTAGGTATGGGTTCCAAATTTTTAAAAAGATCACATGAAGTTGAGAGTGAGATTCATTTGTTTTGTGTGTGAAGTTAAATTAGAGAGAAAAATGGATGATGTTATTATCAAAATGTTCAGTCATAAGATTAATGCATCCCAGAGTAATGGAGCAGTACTAATATCACACATCAATGTCTGATACTAAAATTCTCAATGTGAGTCCCTTCCCAGGCTCTTTTCTACATTCATTTCATGCCTCCGACTCATAGAAACATAGCACTGGCCTTCCAGAATGTACAAATCAAACCAAAGGCCTTTCTTTCCTCACAAGAAATGAGGTGGAGTAGTGTAGTGACATTTCAGAAGCCATCTCCTGAGATAAAGTTTGTTTCTATTGTTGGCAGATGGTAAGCAACTTCCAAAGGACACAGTTGGCTTCAGGAAAAAGAAATAGTTTGAAATCATCAACTGGTATTAGCAAAATGTCACCAAGAACTTTTCTCTGGCTTGCTTAAAGCAAATGCAGACACTTCTGCACAGAGAGAAAGCCTGTTCAAAAGACACAGCCATATGTTTTGAAATGGTTCCATTTTCTCAGACAGCTTGAAATACCATCAAGACAAAAACTCAGACTAATTTGTTTTGTGGTATTAATGAATTTGTATTGGTCATGTTGGCCTGGAGATTGAAATGCCCACCCACTATTTTATTTAAAAGGGACAAATTCTAAAAGAGAAACTTTGAACTAAAGACAGTTTCACAGCCTGTAGACTATTAAACAAATGATTAAAATGTGTTTCCCTAATTACAAAAGCTATACAAACTCATTATAGACCATGTAAGAAACAGCCAAACTTATAACAAAAATAGAGTCATTTGAAATTCCATTGGATGATGAGTATTACAAATAGATTCTATTAATATTTCATACTTTTCCCCACCAGTCTTTTCCTGTCATGTGCCTGAGATATATGCTACAGCAACAGATAATGAGTATCATGCAGGAAGAAAATGTCCAGGACCCCTGCTGTAAGGAAAAATGTCCCGCGCGCTCTCTGTATTTCTCGCCAGCAAGAAATCATACACGGGACACTCGGATCCTTCTGCAGACAAGCTTTAATGCATCTTGAGAGGAGAGCATAAGCTTCCCAGAGCGGAGACCCTGAGCCAAGAATCCCGTCCCCTAATAAAGGCTGGCAGCCGCCGCCTGGGACGTGTCACCCTATGATTGGCTGCAGCTCATCAGGCCATATGACGCCACGGAATAGGCAGAGATCAAGGAATGGAAAATTACCCAGCGCCTGCGCAATAATCTTGTTTACATTCGGTGCCTGCCGGATGCAGGCGCCATCTTGTAATGGAGAATGCAGGGACGGCTCCCTACAGATCCCCCTTTTTTTATTAATTAATGATAAGGCTTTATATTTTTACAAGCAAATAGGTCACCCATATGTTGAGGGATAGAGGCAGAGGTTGTACCTTCCCAATCAAATATTAAGACTGTGTACAAGAGTCGCCATCAGGCTGTTAGCTTGACCCGAAGCGCTCTCGACCTGTCCTCTGCCGTTTTTCTGGGAAAGGGAGACTAGGGCAGGCAACCCTTATGCAGGACAACATGCCTCCCAGAGAAGCCTGCATATTGGGCAACTCTCTGTGCGATGCCTTGCTCGACATCCCTCATGGGCTGCTCAAGCCAGGCACTCTACCCTGTGCAATGAGCCTAGGCTCCGGGTGTGCAAGAGCTGTCTGGCCAGCGGCCTATTGCTTAAGCATAGTTATCCAAATATCAGTGGAAGCCCCTTGTTCCAAAGCTACAAGCGCTTGGGCGATAACCACCTTGTCTCTCTTAGTTTGAGCCCTGAGCCTACAGACCAGCCAGAGAAGCAACATCAATCCGCAGCAAACGGCTGCACCAAACAATCCCACCTCCACCCATTTCCTTAAAATAGGAGACAGCTGAAGCTATCTATGATGACAATCTCTCCGTCAAGGACAGGAGTTAATCTGGATAATAGCGGCTCTCAACTCCCGGGGAGAGGGTGGAGTTTCAACTTTTGAGGGTCCAAAGGGGCTCTTCGGGTGAGTCTTTCCGGGATCCACAGGGGATTCTCTTCATCCTGTGGAAAAACACATATCGCTCCCCTGGATCTTATGAGAATAGGATCCGGGCCTCTCCAAAGACCAGTTAAGACATCTTTCCATTTTACCATCTCCTTAGACCTTTTAGGTTCTGAGGTATGACGCTTGGCCGCTGTATGGCCCTGAGCGTCGGTGTTTAGAAAATTAAGGGTAAAGAGTGCCATGGATATTGCAACTCTTGGCACCGAGGGTAAGGATGCTCCCATTCCCTCCTTTTGTTTGATTAAATAAGACTTAAGTGTGCGATGGGCACGTTCCACAATGCCTTGTATAAGGTAGGCCAGTTAGATGGGTAATTTCCATCTGTCTGTAGAAGTGCTGGAACTTTTGAGAGGTATAAGCCGGCCCATTATCTGTTTTTAAGAAGCACACAGGTGGCTAGGTAAAGTCTTATTTTTGTAATACAGCTGAACTTTCTTAAACAGTAGCTTAACTTCTTTCTGAGGCAGGGTTTTTTTTGTGACTTTGGAGCCTGTCCTGGAATTCGATCTGCCGGAACAGGCAGGCCTTGAACTCATAAAGATCCATCTGCCTCTTACTCCCGAGTGTTGGGATTAAAGGCGTATGCCGCCAACGCCCAAAACTTAAAGGCGTGTGTCACCAACACCCTGAGCTTAAAGGTGTGTGCTACCAACATAATAGATTAGCATCTTTTATAAAAACAAGAACTTTACATTGTCAGGCTTTGCTTAAAAATTCTAAATTGAAGCTCTTTAAGTATAAACATTAATAAAATCAAACATTTGAAAAACTGGTTTTAAAAAGAAATTTAAATTCCCTTAAGGTCTTTTTGTAATATATAGAAGCATTAACATTTTAAATCTTAACTGAAAAACTTGTTTCTAAGATGGTATTTCTAATTTCCATGCGGTCACCTTAGTCAAGATGGCGGTCTAAGTATCCTTTTTTTAACTTTAGCAAAATGGCTACCGTCAGTCATGTGACCAGCTACAAAATGGCCGTACCAGGAAATAGAACATTTTAAAACAAGCATACATAAATTACTTGAGCAACTTTAGGATATGAGGCTTTTCCCAGGCATCCCAGGCCTCCAAGCAGTGTTGAATAACATGCACGGCCTTTTCCCCTATCAAAGACTGGGAAAGCCATCTGTAATTTTCTCCGCTCCTCTGATGGTAAAAAGGAGTCGGTACCAAATTTTTGTTGTAACTCATATAATGGGGGTGCTGATGGAAGCACACCCGCTGGATTAACAGGTCTCTTAAATTTACCGGGGTGTGACCGGTTATTCCCTATTTTCTCTCCCTCCATTTTTGTTTCTTTTTCACCTAGCTGAGCTGTTTCCTCTAAAATTTTATCTCTTGAGCTTTTAGAGTCATCAGAGCTATCAAGATTTAAAGCTTTAAACTTACTTACAGAATCATCTAACAAATTATTCACTCCCTTGTCAGTAGACATCCCAGGAGGTCCTTTTTTCTTATTTATTGCTGTTTCTCTTAACAAATTATTCACTCCCTTGTCACTAGACATCCCGGGAGGTCCTTTTTTCTTATATTTTATTGTTAGGCGCGCCCCATCTCTCACCATATTCGGTTTCTGATATGTAATTCTGGACTTCTTTAAGATTGCTACAACAGTGAGAAAAGTCAAAATAGCTCCTAGTAAAAGCATAGAAGCCTCTATATTAACCTCCCACAATAGCAACATTCCCAAGCCAAAGTCCAGAAAAAACATACCTCTCCGAATTTACCACCCTGCAGTTCTGAATCCGCCTCGTTAGAGGGGTCTCCGAGGTGCTGGAAATGTTCACATGTTCCCGGGTTTCGGCACCATATGTCCCGCGCGCTCTCTGTATTTCTCGCCAGCAAGAAATCATACACGGGACACTCGGATCCTTCTGCAGACAAGCTTTAATGCATCTTGAGAGGAGAGCATAAGCTTCCCAGAGCGGAGACCCTGAGCCAAGAATCCCGTCCCCTAATAAAGGCTGGCAGCCGCCGCCTGGGACGTGTCACCCTATGATTGGCTGCAGCTCATCAGGCCATATGACGCCACGGAATAGGCAGAGATCAAGGAATGGAAAATTACCCAGCGCCTGCGCAATAATCTTGTTTACATTCGGTGCCTGCCGGATGCAGGCGCCATCTTGTAATGGAGAATGCAGGGACGGCTCCCTACAGAAAAAGACACACCAAGTGCTGAAAGTAGTAAATTCCTGGTGACCATTTTTGCTGTTTGTCTACCATTGAGTTATCCACCCAGTATTTCTAACCGTTCCCACTCTCAAAACACATTATCAGCTCAAAGGGAACCACTGCACCAGTGTGCTCTTAATTCATGTGATTTCTTTTTTCCCAGTCCCTAGAAACCAGTACCCTACATTCTATTTATATGATTTTGCCTGTTCTGAACATTGCATATAAAAAATAATCATGAGCTATATGGGATTTTGCATTGGTTTTTTGCTTTGTACATACACACAGAGAGAGACAAACACATACACATACATAAATACATACAGACAGGCACAACACACACACACACACACACACACACACACACACACAGAGAGAGAGAGAGAGAGAGAGAGAGAGAGAGAGAGAGATTGAGGCCCTGCTTCCTTAGTAGCTTACTACCTTTTATCATTTTAGATTCCAGACTTTGTCTCCTATTCCAGAACAACTTTTCCCTCTCAGTTTCATGTGCTTTTTTTTATTTAAATTAGAAACAAGCCTGCTTCACATGTCAATCCCAGCCCTCTCTCCCTCCCCTCCTCCCCCACCCCCATCAATCTCCCCAAGTCCCCACCCCATCACCTCTCTGCTCCCCAGGAAGGGTGAGGCCTCTGTGGGAAATTCCCAAAGTCTGTCATATATCTAGAGCAGGTCCTAGGCCCTTCCCCATGTGTCCAAGCTGAGAAAGCATCCCTCTACATGGAATGGGCTCCCAAAGTCCATTCATGTGCCAGGGATAAATACTGATCCACTGCCAGAGGCTCCATAGATTGCCAAGGCCTCCTCACTGACACCCATGTTCAGGGAGTCTGGATCGGTCCCATGCTGGCCTCCCAGCCATTAGTCTGGGGTCCATAAGCACCCTGTGTTCAGGTCAGCTTTTTCTGTGGGTTTCAGCTATTTTTTTAATCCAGTGATCCTTTAGTGCTGCTTGTATGTACATGGTTATGGGCCTCTCTACTGGAGCATTTTTAGTTTCTCAGGGTCTTCATCCCTGAAGAAAATGACTGTGCTTGCCCCAGTAGCCATCAGGTTTCAATAGCTCCTCAATTAGGTGTGGGACTTCACAAGCAACTCCTCCATCACGATGGGGGTTTTACTAGCTTGATTTTGTGCAAGTCTTGTGCATCTAGTCACAGATTCTGTGAGTTCATGTGTGCAACTGCCCTGTCATGTCCAGTCAATACTGTTTCACTGCAGAAATCCACTACCCATAGGTCTTAAAACCTTTCCACTTCCTCTTCCTCTATGATTTCTGAGCCTTGATGGGAGTGAGTGTGGTATAAATGTCATATTTAGGGCCAAATACTCTATAGCCTTTTGATAGTCGTGGGTCTATGTTTTGTCATCTATTGGAAAAAGAGGTTTCTTTGATGAGAATTAAGAGATGCACTAATCTTTGGGCATAAAGATAAGAATTTAGGGAAGAGTTTATTATTGCAGCCACTTTGCAGAATAATTGCATTAGGTTCTCTCTTAAGGCCTATGACCTAGCCAGTAACAAGTTTGGGCTCAGTTAACAGTATTAGGTATGAGTTATGGAGCAGTCTTCAGTCCAATCCTAAATGAGTGTGTTACTCATAACATTCATGCCACTATACACCAATGGGCATATCTTGCCAAGCCAATAGTTATTGTAAGTTTGGGGATTCATAGATGGTAACAGTTGATTGTTTTTCTCCCCTGATAGCTTTTATAGAACCTTCCAACACTAATGAGATATAACCGGTAGGGTTGAAGATTCCTGGTGGGTACCAACTTGATTTCTCCAAATTCTACTATTCAAATATGTGGTATCTTGATGTGGTCTTCCCATCAAATTCTGGAGGGTAACTAGTTTGAAACAAGGTTTATCACTAACCTGGAGCTCCCTCATTTGGATATATGGGATGTGGAAGAGTGCTCCAGGGATATGCCTATCTCAGCTTCTTCAGTGTTGGGGTTAGAGGCATGTGCAACTGCCTTCCAAAAGGCCAAAAATTCCTGTCTTTTATGTGAGTTTTAGTGGTATGAATTCAGGTTTTCAAGCTTGTACGAAAAGCACTTCACCAACTGAGCCATAACTCTCAACCCCTGGGTGCTTTCACTCTTGAGATAATGTTTTGAAGGTTCATCTTTGTTTTACCTTGAATGAATATAAGACTTTTTATGGTTGAGTAATATATCATGGCATGAATATACAAAACTGTGTACCTATGCATAACTTCATAGACATGTAGGTTGGGATTTCTACAAATAAAAGCACTTTAAACATTAATCCACAAGGCTGTGTTTGGTTTCCCTTTAATTATTTAAAAACATGGTCTTACTAAATAGCTCAGGCTGACTTTAACTCATGATCCTCCTGCATCAGCCTCCCAAGTGATGAGATTGCAGGATTTTGCAACACTTGGCCACATATGTTTTGAAAGGATGTAGGATATTAGTGCTTTTTTATTATTATAATAATCCTGGAAGTGGAAAATGCTCTGCTACATTAAATGTAATGCTTAAGTAGGCTCCATGTTAAACTCAATGCTCTCACCTTTTAAAAAAAAGTAACCATGGCAATATACATCCTAGAATGTCCCTTGAAAGTCCCTTCCCTAAAAACACAGCCGGTTCTTTAAGATTGACTTCCAGTCCTGTTTTCCTCCTAGACATCTCCTCTCAGATCCTCCCTTAGGGTTCAACACTTTTCTACACACTTGTGAAGCCCCTTTGGCATGGCCTTTTCTGCAGCCATTGTTTTCTTGTCTTCCAACATTCTTTGCATCGTACCCTCATAGCAGAGTACCTATACTTAGAATAGACATGTGATACTCAAATCTTAAACCTTGTTTTAAACCCTTGGGAATAAAAGCAGTGGATGTCATTTGGAACACATGGGAGCAACAGCTATTTAATTTGACATGTCATTGGTAGTTTGGTACACTAGCGTAGGCATGGAAGAAGGCTGAAGAAACTCATAATTAGGGCATATCAGAAAACTGAATGGTTATGTAAACAACTCTGTGTGTCTTAGTTATCTTTGAATCTTTTATAAACCAGTCTCTGCTTGTGTGTCTGGATGCAAAAACTATTGAAAAAAACAGACTGCAACAAATAGTTGCAGTGTGAGAAGATGGAGGGAGTTGCCTACAAAAGTTATTTCACCCGAACCACTGCACTGGCTGCCAACCTGGGTGGGGGAAGTGACAAGGGAGATCTTCCAATCATGAGTCTGTTGAGATGTGATACAGCCAGCATAAAGCCACATAGTATTTGTAAAGATGGCCCTGGAATTGTAACTATATGTGATACATGGTATGAGGAGTTTGTTCCGGGCAGGGGGAGCAAGTGAAAGCATGTGGCAGTTAGCAGCCTACTTAGAAAGCTGAGGCAGGCTTGGTGACTGCTAGCATGGAAGAAAAGGGGGAGAAAGACGTTTTTCCTTCACAGCCTAAGGAAATTCCTTTTGTGATTCAGGATCTACACTGCCAGATTTATTGTACCACATGACACCCAGAGACATCATTTTCTGATGTAATAGTCATGTAAAATGGGTGTGGACATGGGTGTTTGCAAGTGGAGTAGATTTGGTGAAAATTAAAGGTAATTTTAAACAAATGGAGTGTGTGGGTGTATTGCACAGTCACATGTATGTTTACACACACGCACGCACGCACACACGAGAATTCAAACATTTACACCAGTGCCAAAATGTTCCTCTAGCTTGGTGGGCTTGCAAAGTGACACATCCAATTGAGATGCTTGGCAAGCTGCGTGTGGAAAGTTTTCACATCTTGTCATCCTTGTTTTAAGGAGTCTTCCCTGTCAGCACAGAAAAGGTCAGTGACCTCAGAACTGGGTGGGGAGAGAGAAGAGATGTATATCAGTTTGTCAGCCCACAGATAATGAGAAATGTTTACCAGGAAACTAGCGATGGCCTTGAAGTCCTATTTAAGGCAAAGGCAACAGGCAGTCTTCAGTTTCATTTTGTTCCCCGTATCAGGAGTCCCCTGTATTCTCTCTTGTGTGCCTGTCTATGGGGTGGTGATACCACAGGCAGGTTAGGATGGGACTTTTGACTTTGTTAGATTGCATATTTGCAAGTAAATGAGAATGATTGTCAACAATGGTGGGGTTTAGAGGCATGATGGAGCCAAATTTTTGAGAGTGTTTATTTGGGTACTTTGTGAAATATTTCACTGAGCAGGGAAAACTCACTATAAACTTGGGCATCAGTATACACTGGGATGGGTCCCAGACTTAATTAAAAAGAGAACCTATTGGAGAATTCATTTCATTGTGTTTCCTGACAATAGACACAGTGTGACCAGCTGCCTCAAGCTCTCATAGCCATGTTTTCCCTACCATAATAGACTCTATCATTGAACTGTAAACCAAAATAAGCCCTTCCTTAAGTGGCCCTTGTCAAGTATTTTATCACAACAATGAGAAAAGTAACAAATGAAGTAAGGATCACTTTGTGTATCTTTTTTATTCAAAGGTGATAGGTTGCCTAATGGCTTCTCTACTGACTTTTATGGCTGGCTACATAAAGTTGTCAAGTGCTTTGTATTATACTGTCATCAGAGTGTTTTAAGAGGAAAGACATCTGGGGATACACAGTCTCTAATCTGGGGGAAGTTCAGGGAGAATTACATTAGATTATACTTTTCCTGGGATGTGATAATAGAAAATCAGAAAACTGTAATTCCTTTTAAACTGAATGGATTGCCAAGGAGATGAGTTTTGCATTTACACAAATAGCACAACTGAGAGTATTTCTGCATTTTTCAGACCTGGCACAAGCAGCAGGTTCTTTAATATGATTCAGGGCATTCAACACCACATCTAAGGAAACAGAGGATCCCTGGGGTTCCAGTACTTCATCTATTAAGCAAGTAGGGAGCTCTCTCTCTCTCTCTCTCTCTCTCTCTCTCTCTCTCTCTCTCTCTCTCTCTCTCTCCTTTTCCTCTTTGACCTCTCCCCCTCCCATCTTCCTTCACAGTCTCTCCTCAATCTTCCTCACAATTCCGTCTCTCTCTTTCTTATGATGTCCAGAAAATAAAGTAGGGAGTTGGTCTGGAAGACACAACATTTCCAGATAATATACAAGGATGTTAACCTAAGAAGGCTTTTGTGGATCTTATTTGAAAAAGAGCAAGTTAAGAGAACAGTTTCCTTTTGGAAAGAAAGAAATTTGTGTTCTGGATGCATTTATAATAAAAACATAGAGATGACCTATAAAATTTTCTATAAACCATGCCAGGATACATTAATATTCTAAGTATGTCTCTCTCCTATTTTTGCTAAATAATTTGAAGGAATTTCTCATTTTAATAACACATTATTTTACCAGTGGCAGACTCTGTTTCATATCTATGTCTAGTGAAGAGTAAACGTTGGTCAGCTTAGCATAATATTATGATTAAGGAGACAAAAGGCCCACCTGCTAAATGTATTTTTCCCTGGGAACATAATTCTTAGCAATGTTAAACTATGAAATCCTGAAAGCATCTCTGAATGCAGAAATTCTTATCAGGAATGCACGTTACATGATTAAGGCTAAGAATTGTGGCCCTATTGGAGCTTACAAAAAAAATGTAAGGATATTTCTACTGTTTTCCTTTTAAAACATGTCCTTGGTAGTCCAAAGGATAGCAATGGCTTTTTCCAGGTCAATATGGCTATTGGTGTCTAGCCAGCTCTGAACAAAATTCTCTTGAATAAAGTGAAAGTATACACAGAGAACTGATTGCCTCTTCTCTATCCAATCCTCGCTGTTCTTGCAACCTCATCTCTTCTCTGTGGGTTTAGTTTCTTCTTGTGTCAGCTTACAGATGCCTAGGTAAACCTATATATAAGTTAGGAGAATGCACAACCTTTTAAAATAACTCTACTTTAATATTAAGATAATTGGATAATATGAACTCTAACTTTATAGATGGGTTAGTTCATTGATGAGTGTATTGTTAGGAAGGTGGGATTTAGTTGCAGGAAGTAGGTTCCTGGAGGCAGAACCTCTTGAACAGGATGTCTTACACTTGAGCCTTCCTCCTCCCTTATTCTCTCCCCTGCCTCTCTCTCCCCCCCTCCTTTCTCTCTGTCTCCCTTATTTATTCATTCTCCACTCCACCTCTGACCATGTGGTAGCATCTTTCTTCCACTACATATCCCCCAGTGTAGTGATGATACATCACACATACATGGTCTAGAAACACCAGAACCAAACTATTCTGCAATAATTCATCTGAAACTATGAGGTAAAATAAACATTTCCTCTTTTAAGTTGACTCTCCCTGGTATTTTGTCAACACTATAAAAAAGATTAACACAAACAGCATCTAGTGGGTATTTCAAAGCCAACAGGCAGTGACCTGAAGTCAAGGAATGATCCCCGTCCATAGGGAGATGGAGAGAGAAAGGGGAAATGTGATTGTTAGTGTAAATTTGATGGACAAGAGACTGTAGTGAACTCCCTGAATTGCACTCATCACAGGGGGAAGACCTGACTATTGTGACTGCCACTGTCTCTGTTAGGAATCCTGGACTGTACAAATAGAGAAAGGGAACTAACTGGTCAGTTGCATGTATCCATCACTCTTTGCTTCTGGACTGTGGATGTGATGTGCTTGGTTTCTTCAAGATCCTGCTGACTGCTGTAGCCTCAAATCAGGAGCCAGAATGACCTCTTCCTCCCTTCTGTTGCTCTGTCAGATACTTTTGATTACAGCAACATAAAAAAAGCTAAAGCAGGAAGATTACATAGGAAGACATTTCAAATAAGTAGACCTTGTCAAAAATGTGCTCCTCCAGTTGTCCACTGCTGGCCCACATCTTCACATGTGTATGAATCATGGTAATATTCTATCCCCGAGTTTAAGGAGTCCCACCTCAGGACATTGGCTGGGGGTGGGTGTGAGGGACCAATTCCTGTGGAACCCTTGAGCCTCTTATAACGGGGTCAGCACAGTGCCTGCTGCAGATGTCCATTCTATCCTCACTGGGCCATTCTCTGCTTCCTTACCTGTATCTTTATCTTGTATTTACTCTTCTGGAAGATAGGAAGTAATGTGGCCATCAAATAGTACTTGATTTTAAGCATGTAGGAAGCTATGAAGACTCATAGACATCCGTCTTATTAAAGGGTATAAAGAAAATGTTTGATGGAGAAAATATAATAATATTTACTACAGACTGATACCTCATCCTCTCATTTCACAATTTATCCTTTCCCCATCCTATTAACCAGTCATCATTCTGACATTGCCTACATTGACCGGCTATGTACACACATTTGTCATGCCTTTCTAGGCAGAATCAACATCATCCAATTGTCAGGTAGAGGTGAAGGCTTTCATAGCGCTGAGTACAGAATTGCCCCCTTTTCCTGGTTTGTCTTCAACAGAGAGGAACTGACACGTTATTTAAAATACACAATTTAAATATCTCCTATGGCCAGGAAAATCCTTCATTGAAGTTTTAAAGCATATGAGAAATCTAACTCAGGAAATATGATATGAAATACAGCCTCATGACTAGACACAGAAGCAACATGTTTTTCTTTACACAGACATATGTCTCCTGTAACTCCTGAAGGAGATAATGATTAATTTTGTCACAGACTCAGGGCATGAGCAGGTGCAGTATAGAGAAAAGGCTGTCCCACTAGGTTTTGAGGGCTGAAGCTTCCATCACTAGCATTTCTTGAAATGTAGTTTCCATTACCTGCTGGAGGTTTTATTCAGTTCCACCAAAAACTTTAACCCGGGTGGGCTGGCATCTCAGAAATAGATTAACAAGCCAGAGAAACCAGGGTCTCTGTGAAGTAACCAGTCAGAACTGGAAACTGTTTTAGAAGTGGAGGATAGCCTGGTTCCTGTTGTCCTGAAGAAAGACCCATTGCCGTCTAGATTCAGTAATCTTTCTACTACACTTCTTTGCCTAAAGCACTTGGGTTAGAGCCCACAGTCATCTTTTGGTCTCATTTATTTTAACTAAGTTATTTAAGTGAGTTTCAGAGAATTATTTTAACATTTCTCCTTATATTTTATGGTATAAGCAGGTCATTTGGGAAATCTCTGGGAACAAAACTCAAAGATACACTGATATTTTTATGGGAAATTTGTCCATGAATAACATTTAAATAAGTCTGACATTGCCAAGGACCATGACCGGAAAATTATTGATATGGAAGTTGCAGGGTGCTAGGGGTCCTGAAGCAGGGATGTGTTCACTGTTACGCACATCTTAGAAGTCAGCCTCGTATGATGGACATATAAAGTAGATCCATAGGGTCAATAAAAATGAGGTTGGGGCTTCCAATGCCAGCTTTCACCTTGAGTTTCCAGCATGACTATTCTTGAAACTGGTCTCCTAGTCTCCCACAGACCGAAAGTGCTTTGCCTCATTTCTGATGCTTCAGTGGACTGTCTTTAAGTGGCTGTACTATAGAGAAGCTGTCGCCTTTCTCACATTTTCCATCACTTTTATGAAGAACACTGTGTGTATATACATGTGTGCATATTTGGTGTGTGAATGAAGATGCATATATGCTATGCTATGCATGTGGAGGTCAAAGGACAACTTCTGGTGTTGGTCCTTACTTTACACATTGTCTCCTTGTTGTCTCTCTGCTGCTTATGCCATGCTAGCTGGCCTGCAATCTTCTGAGGAGTCTCCTAACTCTGCCTTCTATCTTCTCTAGACTTGCAGTGATTACAGACCTCTGTGCCACACTTCCAATTCTTAAGTGAGGTCTGGTGATTTGTATTCAGGTCCTTATGCTTACACAGAAATAATTTTTTTATGCATTGAGCCTTTGCTCAATCCCCATCACAGGACTGTTGTATTTATCAAAACCAGATAATGGCTACAAATAAAACAAAACTCAATAAAGTAAAGGAGAAAGAGCCACTGAATTGCATTTCAAGAGTCCTGTTTTACTCAGTGACAGATCTTGTTAGTGTCATATTGAGGCTATTTCTTCATCTGTAAAAATAAATAAATAAATAAATAAATAAATAAATAAATAAATAAATAGAACCAAACTAGGTGAGAACAGATGGCCAAAGAGAGAGAGATAGCCAGAATGGATTCTTCAGGAAGAAACTGAAGCACACATTGCTACAATGTCACTTAAGCTCAGATTTCCAGTTCTATATACTAAGGATTGGTCACATTTTCATATGTGACTGTCTATCACTGAAATGAAAAAGAAATGTCCACCATAGCAATCACAATTGCCATAAAACAAGTTACTCTGTTTCACTACTCTTTCCAAGGTTCTGCATTCAGGCTGTGTGTTTACCTAACAGCTGTGTATATACACGTGTGTTAAATTATTCACAACACAAAGTTTATCATTTTAATGATAGAAGTGTATAATTCATTATTGTTAATTTCCTTCACTTCATGTACAGTTGTCACCATTTTTCATCTCCTGACCTTCCCACCATCAAAGCGTAAGCTCCCCCAATTAAACAATGCCTATTCCCCTGTCTACTGCCAGTTGTCATGCTACTGTTGATAATGCCAGAGCCAAATGGGCTCTTGGAGATCATATGCCCGAACTTATTATTTGCAAGTTTAAGGACAGTAACCCTAACCTGGATAGTTAATGCAAGTTAACTTATCAGGAATTATTTAATGACCACTAGATTGTGTGTGTGTGTGTGTGTGTGTGTGTGTGTGTGTGTGTGTGTGTGTGTGTGTGTGTGTGATCCTTACATGCTTCTTCATTTCACCCTCCTCCAACTTCCAATTGTTTAAATATATTGCTTTCAATTTTATCTTCCTAATATAGTTTCATGTAGTTAGAAAGTTAGAGGTGTCTCACCAAACCCTAAGTTCCACATCCATTTTGGCTACACTTGCTGAACAATGAGAGCTCAGAATCTGCCTCTTTACTCTTGCCCCAACACTAGAATTACAAATGATAGAAACCTTTGTGCTCTGCCTTTACATGGGTGCTGAGGACCATAACTCTGGTCCCCACTCTTCTACAATAAGCCATTCCTACTGAGTTATTTTCTCAGTTCTAGACAAGTTGTTTTTAATTTTGGTTGCAGATTAAAACCATTGGGTGCTATTAAAAAATTACTTTATATCTATTCAGACTTTAGCTGCTGATCTTTTGGGTTGGTTCATTTGGGATGAGACACAGATTAATAGAATTTACTCAACTTCACATAGCCAGTAATTAGTGGAGTCTACATTCAAACCTAGGTCACTGTGACTGAACTCAAAACCTGGGGATCATCTGTGACTCTGTTCCTAAAAGCAGACGGTTATTATGGGAAACTTACATGTTCTTTAAAAAAAGATAAAAGCAAGTCTTTAGGAGAGAGGTTACTTTGAACAACTATGATTCTATGACCCTTGCCATGATACAGTTTATATCCTTGGACCTTATTTAACAAATGTATGACTTCTTATCTATTAATGGAATATGAGAAGGGAGGCATGTAAGGAAGTATTGGGAGAAGGTACAATATCTATAACAATAGTGTGTTGTTGTAGCCTAGGAATGAAAATGGAACTTGTAATTCTGTCAGGAACATACATTTGTAAGCCATTATTTCAAATGCACTCTCATTAAACTAGACTAACTTGGAATGGTGTAGTCCAGCTATTTACTGGGCACTTCACATATGGAAATAGGTAGAACTATGTACTGAAAAGTTTTGGAGTAAAGCCTTATTGATACTATGAATGAAAAAGCTAAAAAAAAAAAAAAAAAAAAAAAAAAAAAAAAAAAAAAAACATGCTGCCACTTGCTTGAACATCTACAGAGAGATGTTTGTTATTGGCAAATGTCTTTGGTACCATTTGATTTTTAGTACCATCAACCTGACACCTCAGGTACATAGTTGTAATTCTTCTTTTGCTGAAACTTCAATTCTGCTTATTGATAAATGGAGGTATGGGGCAGAGGTGGCTCTGTTCCAAGGAGGGAGCCTTCAGAGTACAGTGCCCCTAAAGATTCTATAACAAGCACAGTTATATAATCCATTGAGAAGAGTTAAATGACAGTAATTATGGTGTTTGACATTTACAAATGCTTCCCATCATATTTGAAGATGAACTTAAGCACACATTCAATACTAAAGTACAATTCTATGTAATGTACTCCAAATTTGCCAGTGTGTGTCCATGTGTGGGGGTGCATTCCTTTAAGCAACTGTAGATTCACTAATCATTACAAAATACAGGGAGGCATTCCTTGGAGAAATGAAACCCAGGCATCTGAGATGATACTCCGATCTTCAAAATAAGAAACAGAATGACAGTGTTGGCTGTAGAGACAGATATTTCCTTTGGCAATGACATCAGCCCATGTTGAAGACTTGAGATCAACCACGAGTTTAAGCATGCCACTATCATAGGGCTATGACTATAATGGAGTCAGGTCAACACAAATCACACAAGGCTGCTCTCTAGGGAGTTAGGTCAAATTCTTCACTCAGGGAAAAGCACTGACTCTGTGGGAAGCTGTGCCTTCCCTTTCCTCATTATTGGTAATATTTGGTTTCACCTGCAGCACATTCTTTGTTGTCTTCTTTATTGTCTAGCTAAGTGAGATATTTCAATGTTATGGACTCTAAACATCTGTCTAAAGTTGTTCTGCATATATGACACCAGAATTTTCTCTAGTTAAGTGTAGAAAATAAAATGTTGCCTAGGCAAATGGTCACTCAATTTGTGGTTACAATTGGGTTCGCCATACAGTAAACATAGAGATAACAGGTCTCAAGGGTAAACAAACACAAGACCAGCACCCAATAAAATTAATGAGAGCATCAGAAGAACAACTATTATAGAATATGAGCACAGAGGCTCAAAATGTACAATCCTGTAAACACTGTTTACTATGAGTTTTCTTACTGTAAGGAAAGAGGATGTCTTCCACTAGTCACAGTAGGGAGAGACCAAATCTAGTTGCTTAGAACACCAAGAATACAGAGCTTAGAATGTATTTCTTTCTTTTGGGGGGTGAGGGATTGATCTTAGGACCTCACACATGCAGGGCAAATATTCTACCACTGAGCCGAAATTCAGTTTTAGAACCTCCATATACATTTCTATGTAGGATATATGGAGTGTGTATCATATACAACACAAGTATCCGTGTGTATGATAATGTCATATGTACACACCCAACTCCCTCTATGACACTCTTGAGAACTGCCTTGTCACCCATTATAGAAAAAGACTGAGATACTCAATAGGAAAAGATGAAATGGTGGAACCCAACAAGCTGAAACTGTTCCCCAGTAGATAGGTGCATTCCAAAAGTGAGGATTATTTGTTCTGCAAAATATGGTGATACAATACATTGCAAAGTGTCTGCCAGTCTTGTCCATTCAGATGCCCATGAGATATCTTTTATTCCATGAGGGCAGGGCTTGAGGTGCTGCCTCCTCAGGATGGACCAATTTGCTCTCAGATCTCACAATGAAGAAGCACCCTTTTGTTACTGTGCTGGGAATTTATACAAGGCCCCTCACTTAATGCTCACCAAAGTCCCTGAGACAAAGAACATTTCTCTCACTTAGAACAAGGAATCCAAGGTGAGGGTTTGTTCATTTATTTACCCAGCATCATCTGTCTAGGATATACACTCATGATTCATACCCTCTCATTCTGAAGTCTATGGCCCCCATTGCCTGCAAGTGGATTGGCAAAACTTGATAAGCTACATAACGTTGCCAAAGTTGGCTATATAGCAGAACCACTTGGGAAGCTTATTCAAAAATAAATATCTCCAAGAAATCCTTCAGAATATCTAAGAAGGCCAGATGTATGCTTTTGGGGTCATTAGTATTTCTTCCAGATGATGATACTGTCTATACAGCAGCAGTATGGTTAAAAATGAGCGTTTTACTAAACACCCTAGTTCATAACATACAGGTATCAGGTATTAGGACTATAGGATGAAACAGTACTAAGGTATGGTATGGAAAGCATACCAAAATACACAAGGAATGTACTTTAATGAAGGGAAAGGTTAAAATCAGTCACACCCATGTGGAACAAGAAAGAGAAGTACCACCTTCATTGGAGGAATCAATTCAAACCTTGCACAAAGAATGGCAGCTGTAAGGAAACGTGAATTGTCTCAGAGGGACAGCACTCCAAGGGGGAAGACAGTGAGATGGAAGGCTGTAAAGCAGGAATGAGGGCAGATGTTTATGTAACCCCTTTTAGTTTGTGGGGCTGGTAACAGTGTAGGCTGTGGTAAGGACTGAGAACCTGAAGGGATAAGTGGCAAACACTGGCATGCTTACACAAGGTATTGCATTAACAGCTGCATTTTGGAAAACAACACTGTAAGGATGGCTTAAAGAAGGTAAGACTGGAGGGAAGCATGCTGCGAGATAAGGTGGAATTACAGAAGGATTGAACTAGGGATCACTTTCTGAATGGAAGGAAGGCAAGAGGAGGGACAAGACTGGGCAAAATTTCAGAGAACATAGTGGAGGATGATAGCAGGTTACACAGAGGGGAAGATGGCAACGCAGAAAGGAGGCAGGGAAGAGGCTGGCACTTCTAGAATTACTCATACAGTGAAGGTGCTACTCATAGATGCCCTTCCTATTTTATCAGTGTGTTTACTTTCACTCTGAATAGGACAAAAATGTCAGTTTGCAAAGAAATGATACCAGTGACTATTTTAAAATAATTATGTATGGAAAAGGATTTATAGTTCTTTTTGGTTTTATTTAGCTAGATGAGGGCTGGACTAAGCCTTGAGCTTTCAGTGTTCATCTTTGGAAAACACATGAGAATTAAAAAAAAACATGAAAAATAATTCTGATGCACTAATATTGGAAGTGCAGGCCCAAATAGTCCCAGAGCCCAAGTTGAAATCTCTTAGCATGTGTGTCTTTCTGGGGTTGCTTCCAGCTGTAAAATGGGTGATGGAATTTTTAAGAAAACATTTTACGGCTCTGCAATGGATGGATTTTTCCAGTGGGATTTATATAATGACACGAGGAGAAAGTTAAAACAATGTGTAAAATAAACCCTGTGGAAGAAAAATAATTAGAAAGAATTCCCACCTGAAATGCTGGAATGCCTATAGAGGCCTGTGTTGTTTCACTATCAACCTAACTAAGTTATTTCTAGTACCTAGAAATTTTACTTTAAAGCATGGTTTTCCTAGGGTGCTAAGAATTCCATTGGTAGAGATCAACAACCATTCCAAATGTGAGAAGAAAATTATGCCTTTAAGAGAATGCTTTTGGCCTAAGGCTCAAAGATAGGGAGGAGAATACATGTTGGGTAACATCTTTTAAGCAAGAATCACCTAGGAGGCAGCAGGACCAAGAATAAGGAAGCTCAAAGAGGAAAACCTTTCACTGTGTGTTTTGAGATGCCATAGTGTTGGGATTATGCCTCTGCCATCCCACTTGCCGGTCATGGGCTCCTATACTTAGACCTTTTGAGCTCCACTTTCATCTCTTGAAGATAAGGGTGATGAAACATACTCACAGGAATACTTTTAAAGATATTAATTGAGGTGATACTTGTTTCAATGGTAAGATACCATTCTCAGACTTAATGCAGGGGGAGGGGCTTGGCCCCGCCCCAATATAATATGCCAGACTTCTTTGTTTCATTTTTTAAATTTGCCATACAGATCTCACAAGAGATTTTGTTATATACTTAACTCATCATTTTTCTTCATCCAAATGGCCAGCAACTGAAGATTTTAATGAAGAATATGCTATACTTAGGAAATAATAAGCTTGAGATACTTATTTTTTCCCATTTGAGAAATGAATGATTTGTGGCTTTTAACATCACTAACTCTATAATGCACCAAACAGCCCCTGTGCCACCATGGGTACAGCCCTCGTATTAGCCATAGGTTTTGCTATGATTTCTCACAAAACTGAGTTTGAATATAAGGATCCTCATAATGTGACCATTGCAAAGAGCTAGATGGAAAAGGGATGCTAAGAGGAGGCAAAGCATGCTCCTTCTAGAACTGCTAGAGAGAAAAAAAAGAACAAAAGGGGAGTCTTGGGCTGTGCTGTTTGCAGCACCCTTCTTAGGTCTCTGAGTACCACCAGACTCCCAGTGAGAATGTTTTGCATCATGTGGATCTTGTCTGGAGTGGTCAGAATGTCAACACGTACTATGCCACAGGTGGATTACACTACAGCCAGAAATCTCATATATGTCTGTGTCCCAGTGAGTACTGTGTGTACACATGTGTGCAAAAACCAACAATCTTCTGAAGCCTGCTATCTGTGACTGGGAATTAGTAAGAATAGGAAAAAGTCATCCCAACAGTCTAAAGTTTGTTTCTGCATAACTTAGGGTGAGATAAAGTAAACCCTGAGAGTCTTTCCTTCATCATTTTATAGGGTTATGATCAACTGTTATATCCAATGTTGGAAGGACAAATTTTATTAGATTACTTCTACATCAAGGAGTCATATGCTTTTTCTAAGTCGTTAATATATTCCATCTTCTTGACCTCAAAGCAGAAGACAGTATGCAGGAATGTATATATTTAATTCTACAAAGCCCCCAATACCTGCACCTTTGTGTGGAACTGATGATTCTGCTTGTCAGGTGATGACATCAAGAGTGTTGTTATTTGGGGGAAGGAGAGATGGCTTGGTGGCCCTGGGCTTCAATTCCCAGCACCCACACTGTGGCTCACAACTGTTTGTAATTCTAATTCCACAGGATCCAACGTCCTCTTCTGGCTTCAGTGAGCAGTGAAGGCAAATAGTACACAGACATGTAAGAGAGCAAAACACCCATACACATAAAACATTTTTGGAAGAACAGTTTCATTTGCTGCACACAGAGATATGGTGTACACACACACACACACACACACACACACACACACACACACACACACACACACACACTTCATTATGATGAATGAAGTTTCTAAGTGGGTGATGGAAGACAATTAAAACAAAAACAAAAAAAATCAAACCATATCTCTTCTGTTGCAATCCAACATCTTCTAGCAACAGAAAATCAGTCTCTAGAATAATCCCTCTAGATGAGAATATTCTCATGGGAATGAGTGCTATGCAACATTTAGTTAAGCAGGAAATGATGAATTGATAGACACTAAATGCACAACACACAAGAAAACCTTTGTATCAAATGATAACTGCAACTATTCTGTCTAATTGCTGTGTGGATTATATTATAATCTTATAAACTTCACAACACAATGGCTTCACATTCAAACAAGTCAAACAAGATATAATTGTGAGCTAGGCCTTGTAATTGAGAGAACTAAGTGACATTCATCCAGTAAGTTACCATCCATTTTCTCTGTGTTTATCATGTATTCATGTATAAAGCACTTAACTTGGTGGTGAAAAGCCCACTTTTAAGGAATCCATGGCCCATAAAGGAAGCTAAGCCTGGACAAGGTAAAAAAAATATAAAATAAAATAAATGAGGGCATATGGCAATAAAGAACAGCCTTATCATGATCTGTGTTTTGTTGACTTTGCTGGAACTTACAGGACTTAACAAGTATTAACATTTACAGCTGTCATATAATGTAAAATCATCAAATGGAAAAGGTGGATGGGGCAAAGCCCAGAGGAAGCCAATGGTTAATCTCTCGCTTTTAAAAATTATGTTATTATTTCATATGTATGAGAGTTTTGTCTGCATGATGTCTGTAAACCATGTGCCTGGTGCCTGCCAAAGTCAGAAAAGGATGTTAATGCCCCAGATTGGAGTTACAGAGAGTTTTGAGCTGCCATGTAGGTGTCAGGAATTGAACTTGGGTCCTTTGGAAGAACATTCAGAGTACTTAATCCATGAGCCATCTCTCTAGGCCCTAGGATCTATTTTCTAAGATTGTTACTCACAGATATTTCATTTTGGGCAACAGTATGCTATGAACTGTGCTAAACGATGTCCACCAGGGTGGTCTCTTGAAGAATTCACACTTTTAATGGAGGCCTCATATGAAGGCATTCTCTGCTAGTCTATCTCAAATTTCAAACCCCTAGAAGGAAAGCAAGTGCTTCATAGCAACCATACATGAGACATTCTTATCAGCTCTGTTTGGTGACCACTGAAATCGAGGCAGCAGCAAGAACAGATTTCAGAGAACAACACTCTGGCCTGGCTTTTGTTTGGTTGGTTTGATTTCTGTTTTATTGTTTTCTGCTTTTTGTCTATGGTGTTTGGGTTTGTTTGTTTGTTTGTTTGTTTGCATACCTTCAAAACCTTACCATCTCTAAAAACATACATATAAGTAAAATTGTGTAGCTTGAGCTGATAGTATATGTTTATGAATATATTGTATGTAACAACAATTAATGGAAAAAAGAAGCCATGAATTTGAAAGAGAGCAAGGAGGAGGGTATTTGGGAGGATTTGAGGGGGAAAGGAAAGGGAAAAATGATGGAATTATTTTATAATCTTAAAAACTAAAAGAAATTCTTTAAATTATTTAAAAAATCATCCAGCAATGGGAAACTGTGCCCCAGAGTAAAGTATGTACAGAGCTCTCCCCAGTTTGGAAGCTAAGAATACAGACCAACAGAAAGAAAAGTCACTGTAACTGCTCCCAATTCATGCCATCATTTTGGTATCCATGTATTATTCTGAAAAAGCAGAATGAACAAGAATGTCTTCTATGCCAGATTAGTCTACCATGTGAATCAGCATCCTGGAAAAGAATGAAACTTTACTAAATTCACAAATTCTCATTCAATGACTATACTGGACCAAAGCCAGGTAGCCCCAGAGCTCAGAGCAGACTCCTGCCCTTCCCGAGCTCATGAAGGACACGTGTGGTTTCTGAATCCTAGCTCAGTAGTGTTCAGTCCAATACAAAGAAAGCGGGTAACAACAGAAGAAAGTATCAACTTGTTTTATCCTGGAGACATACTCACCAATGGCCAGGGAGCCTAGAGAGGGAAAGAAGGCTCTCAGCAAACAACTCTTGGACTCTGTCCACATGCTGCCCTCCCCCCTGGAGTACTCAGTCAGGGTTTAGAGGCTGCAGAGTCATCTGTCTGGATGTTAAAGAAGTTAAAATAAACATCAGACCACAGTTAGAGATCTGACAGCAAGCTAAAAGTGACACAGTGGGTCCCAGCAGCCTAATTTTCACAGATGTGGCCAGAATGACCTCCTGGTGGCCTTCCATCTCCAGACTTGTGGCCTGGACTTAAGGAAGATCTTGCTGGATGATAGAAACACCCCTTACCAATGCCACTTTTGCCAGATTCTTCACAATAGCACCTCCTCCAGGACAGACATCCTGCTTGATTCCCATCACAGATAATTTCCAAGCAATTGTACTAAGAAAGGAGTTACTATTAAGAAATTGGTAGAATTGGCCAAATCTTAACATCCCCACAAATGATGTACAGCAAGAGATTTAACCTTTACAAGTAAAAATTTTGTTACTAAGACAATAATACAACAGTGCTTCCCAGAGCCCTGCCAGGTTTACATGAAACTTTATACCCTTACCAGGTGGCCTGGTCTCTGATATAGGGGCCCAACACAGTAAGTGGGCATTCTTCTCCATTTGCCTTTCAGCAGCTTTCTGTGGCTGTTAAAAATGCTAACATTTTTTCCCATGGTTCTCTATGGATACTCAAGCCCTCCTCTTTCTTTGGATTATAGTGTATTCTGTAATGACATTTAGACAATTCTAGAGAGGATCCTTGCTTCTCTGGCTCCATTCTACACACACCCACACACCCACACACACACACACACACACACACACACACACGCGCGCGCGCGCGCGCGCAAACCTACTGGATGTATGGAAGGGTTAGAAATGTCATGATCTTTCTTTCACACCGCTATTTCTTACACTCCAGCTTGTTTTGTCTTTGCTAACAAAGGACAAAGAAATATTTGGTGGATCAGGGAACTATGAAATTAACCCATACTCTTCTTTACTTAATAGTTCCTGTTATAAAAATTACAAAAATTCCCCTTGAATCTAATTCCTTCAATCTCCAAATACAAGAGTTCATGATCAGTGATGCTCATTCATGATACAGCTCTAGCTAATTTACCTTAGATAGTCCCTTGATCCCAAGAAACAGGCTGGATGCTCAAGAATGGGCCTGGAAAAGAAATCCTAATCACAGCTGCCTTCAAAGATAAACTAGTAATGTTCATGAAAAATAATAAAGATTAATCAGGGCTATACTAGAATGCACATTGCAGAAATCTTTCTGGAATAATTATCCAGGCACCAATCAGAGTGGAAGAGAGAAGTCACTAGTAGACCAAAGCCAGGATAGCTCTTGAAAGGCTTTGATCTTAGATTTAGTTTGCATTCTCATTTTATACTCTAGAACCATAAGGTGGAGTGGGCAAACAAGCTGGATTTTACAGAGGCTTACATGGCAGTCATTACATTGCTAAGGGCAACAGCCTATTGTTATAGCTATTCCTGCAGGTCCTTCTGTTTCAGGTAGAAAAACAAAGTCATGCTTGGCAAATGGGCAGTACAGGCAGTGATTTGAAGTAAATCAATAAATAAATCAACAAATCTGTATCTAATAACTGACCTTTTCTACCTTATTGTAATCAACTACCAGATGTATTATAAACTGGCACTTCTTCGAGCTCTGTAGAGAGGAAGATAAGAGAATCATGCATTTAATGCCAGCTGACCTATACTGATGCTCTGTCTCCAAAATCCAAGGACTGGGGATGCAGGTCAGCAATAGTTTACCATTTACAATGGCTTGGGAAACAGGTAATTAATAAGGTGGTACAAATACTTTTGATTCCTCCTTTCTCTCTGAAGCAATGGTAACTTTTATGTGGATATTTTACTGCCCCCTTGATCTGATGAATAATGGCTATTCTCAAACATAGCCAAGAATGTAGTTTAAAGAAGAGTATGAGTCTAGGAGAAGAGTGGATTGAGAATTGGGAATTATGGGTTATGTTTAGTCTAACTATTGATTTAACCTCTAAGTGAGTTATTTAACCTCTTGTTCTCAGGCCTCTTCCCCAACCCCTATTAAATAAGGCTTGACCAACAGATGCTTTAGCAACAACATAAAAAATTGGCAAGATGATTGACTGACTCCAAGTTTATTGGCTCTGTCCACAGCACAGCTTAGAACCATTGTGGCTGAACAGCAATGACAAAGAGCTTACACTCACATCATCAGCTTTCTCTATAAAACTTGTGCATAGTACATTGTGTGTCTCTCTCAAAAGAAAACCATGAAGGCCAGGGGTGATTCTGAAAAATTTACTATGACACAGTCCTCTTTCATCAGATTGCTATAAGCTAAACAATATTAGTAAGAGCCCAGTGACTCTACAGGCTAAGTGTCCCTCTAATGGCTTAACAGCTACTATCTACCCCAGCCTCAAAAACCTCCTGAGACAGAGACACAAAGAAGTTATTTGTTACAGTTTAATACTTGAAACATAGTAGAACTACATCCATGTACTTACTGAACATGCCATCCAATTATCTAAAAAATGATGGTGGCTTTCCATGGGGTCACATTATCAAGTCATCTTAGCAAAGGACACGGGTTACTCCATAGAATGCTAAAACCTTCCAAATCTTGGAACGAAATGAGCCTGAATTAAAATACTGAACAACCAGTGTTTACCTCATCTTTCCTGAGAATGTATTCTAGTCTATGCAACTGAGCTCATAGTGTTTGCTTTTGATGTGGTTTTAAAGACTAAACAAGTTAGAGTAAGCATTAGTATAATTTTTAGAAGCACAGCAAATGTTAAGTGTAATAAGGATGTTAAAAGCCTTTAGGAAGCTGTCCCCCCCCCCAAGTCTTGACAGGGTAATAATAACCATGGACAAATTAGAAGTGATTAGCAACCAAAAGTCTGCAGAGACACTAGCTCCTCTCAGCTACCACCTAGGCAAATAGAGCCAGAGACACTGTGCACATAGATTCCTTTAAGGCTCTGGAGCATCTTCAGTAGTTATTATGTGTGAGAGTGAGTCAATCAACTCTCACTGAAGGATTTTGAAAAGTGGCCTGAAGCTTCCCTATCTGAAGTGTGTCTTCCATTCCCACAGTCAGCAACTTCCACTTTCCCCTTTTTTTTTTTGTATGGCAGTGAGAGGAGGGGTGTGGAGCAGAGCTGTGTTGCTTAGCAGTGAGTCTCAGAGCTCTGTGCACTTTGTGTTTTGTTTTTACACAAGGCTTTTGTCACTCTGCCTGCTGGAATCATACTGCCGTCCTCTCTTGTCAGAACCCCATGGGTCAAGTGTAGGCGTGTGTATGCTTTATAGATGGTCCCCCGTTACTGCCTGCTGCCTGCTCTAGTCTATGTTTTGCTGGTTTTGTTTAAGAGACACTTCATGCTGAAATTCTCAAGTGCAAATCACCTCTTGTTTCTTTTATCCGTGTCAATAAAGCAGGGCTGTACTGGAGCTTAAGTAATTCTTTCAATGAATACTTTAAACAGACTCTTTCATTATCCATGTTAAAGGAATGAAAATAATTTGAACAAAGCCACATTTCCTTCACAAACATTTAAAAAAGGAGTTCGGGAACTGCAATTGAGGAACAATTAATTTTGTTTTTGGAAGAAAATGGGGAGGGGACAAATGAAACACATTTCAAGACTTCCAAAATGATTTCTGATGAGAACTTTTAGCAACTGAGTCAAGCATTCCTGCAAAAAAATATAGTACTGTTTGGATCAATGTTTTCACAGCATTTTTAAAAATTTTTTCTATAGTGGATGAGTATCAAATTCTTTCCTGATTTTGTGAGTTAAAATGTATTACGAAGAAAATAATTTTTAGATTGACACTGCTACAGAGGCTGGGGAAGCCACTTAGCATGCCAGATGTCCTTCATCCCTGGCTGGACCAGCATTTAGGCCTTTAGAACTATGTTCTTCCATGCCAATATCTCCTTCAATTGTCCCACTATTTCCTAGACTGCCAGGTACTTTTTCACTGTTTATCTTCACTTTTGTTGAATTAAAACTAACTTTTGTGAAGATATGAGATTTTTAGAAGTGCAGAATTATAACAATTATCTCAAGTATAGAATTATGTGTGTTGAAATAGAACACCCAGTGCAGAATCACCCAACTCATACTGTTATCTCAGTTCTTTAAGCTAAATCAATACTCTTACCAAGGTATCAAGTCTAGGAGGTTACTTTGTGTTTCAGAACACCAGGACTATGGTGGAGTTACCAGAAAACAGAGGCTTCACAATGAAGATGTGTTGTCCCCTATATTTGATATTATTAGGAGGTCAATAGGCTGCCCCAGAAGAAGCAAAATTATAAATAATAGAAGTCTCCAGGTAGCGCCCATTCTCTTAGGCTGAAGAGATGAAGCGGCCTTATGCTAGCTCAGGATCTAGAGTACTGTGAAAAGAGGTATAACCTGGTAACTCTGACTCAGATTCACAACTCCTGGAGACTCACACACAAAAAAAGATGTTTCATCATCACGCTAATTTTATTCACTAAGCCATCAATAACTGAAAATGGCCCAAAAAGACATTTGCTTTCCACTGTCATTAAAACTGCACACTGTAGTGCTGGAGCACTTGGTTAGTCACCTCATGCAACAACATAAACTCACACACAGCTGTTAAAGCTTTCCCAGCTCTTAATGCAAAGGTAGTTCATGGACATAAATGTAAAATGCAAAACACAAATCACCTAGACTAAAACACGAAAGATCTATAGGACCTTGAATTTGTGGATGAAATCTAGACATAACACCATCAAAGGAAAACTGATCAGCTAGACCTTTCTCAAAGCAAAATATTCTGATCTATGAAACATGTTAAGAGAAGGAAAAGGAAGTATGGTCTGGGAGAAAACATATGCATGTTACATATCTGATGCAAGAATTCTGCCTAGAATATACAGGGAGGCCCGACCATCATCAAGAAGCAAAAGATTAAAAGGACAGAAGCCCTGAATCACATATCGGTAGAGAGATACACAAATGGAAGGAAAGCATGTTAAACATGCCTACATAACCCTTCTTTGGGGGATGCAAATTAAAACTAATGAAGATTTTAATTTAACCATTGAGTAACTCAAAAGCCATTCAAACTCCACATACCTTTAAAGTCCCCAAGCCTAGCAATCATTTTTGCTGAGGAAGATTCAGAGTCACAAAAACAACCATTCTTACTTGTGGGAATATAAACTGTTATGCTTTTTTGAAAGAGTTGTGCAGGTTTTTTTTAAATAAGGCAAAACAGTCTTACTATGGGATGCATTATCACCCTCTAGAATATTTATCCTTAAATTGGAAAACCTATGTCTGTGGTGAACTGCTTTTGCTTATTCACACTCATCAAAAACTAAGTCAGGCTTGCAGAGATGGTCAATAGTTGGCAGCACATAATACTCTTGGAAAAGACCTGAGTTTTGTTCCTAGCACCAAAGTCAGTGGGCTCACAACAGCCTGAACTCCAGCTCCAAGGGATCTGACACCTTCTTCTGGACCACCTACACATGTAGACACACACCGTACATATTCATAATTATAAATAAATATAGAACAAACTACTGTAACCAAGACTTCCTTCAGTATGTAAACAGATTATTCAGCAATGAACCATAAAGCCATAAACCATGTAATGACACTGATTGACACTGATGGATCATAAATTCATAATGACAAGTGAAAGAAACTATTCTGAAAAAAGTGGCCTATTGTAAGCGTCTAACATTACACCATTTCAGAAAAAAAAAAGACATCAAAAAAAAAAAAAAACAGTAAACAGAAATTAAGGGTGGCTCGGGGCAGGGTAGGGATTTGAATAGGTGAAGCAGATGGGATTTTTAGAATGACTAAATTATTCTATATAACATAGAGTATGAGTATGTTACCCACTAAGAAGTGGATGTTTAGGATACACATTCTTGTGCTAGATGTCCTCTTGGGTAATATTTGTTGAAAATTAGTTGTTTTTTTTTAAATTATAGCAAGAGATGGCATGGTATTTTGTCTATTCCAGAAAAATAGACTCATGCTGTAATGAGATATCTGCACCCTATTTCTTCCTCTCAGAGCTCCCAGATCATTGTAGAAGAGGGTCTGGAATGATATCGAAAGCAAGAGGTAGTAGAGATCTACAGCAAAGAGTGTTTCCTAAATAAGAAAAGGCTATTGCTCACATGAACCCATGGCAACGTGATTGCATGCACAAGGCCTGCAGGAGATCGCACTAGACAGAGAGACTAGAGTACATCCAGCAGATGTCCCTGCATTCATGCACCTACTGGCAGCAATAAGTGGATTCAGTAGTTTTAAAAACTGGGGGGCACATGGGGCTGGGAGGGAATAGCAAGTGATGTGGAAATTAGAAGGCAGGCAATGGGTGATGAGGTATATTTGATTATTTTTAAAATATGAAAACTTAATATATTATGTTTAGATGAAGAATGACATAGAACAAACACATGGCATGTGTTTACTTTATAATTATGGAAAATGCCTTATTTCTGGGAATACTGTTGTAAATCATTAGAATTTTAGCATGTCATGGTGTATATTGAGTGAGGAGTCTTCAAGTGAAATTTTTAAAAAAATAAACAAGTAGAAAGATTCAGCAGCTAGACAGGAGAGGTGTTGGTAGGAGGGAGATAGAGAATGCCTAGTGAGCATAGTAACCTTGCTAGGGATGAAGTAACAGACACATACGGGCATTTTAAAAAATAGATGTAATTTGTAGGCTTTGACTCTTCCTTTATTTGATGTTCTTAGCATTGGTAAAGGAAGTGAAGAAGTGGCTACCTTATAAGTCTTGTTTTTACAGCAATCTGTAGCCAGACTAGAACCCTCCTAGAGCCTTATATGCATGATAAAGGCTCAGTTACTGTTTGTAGATGGACCCATCCCCTTGTTTCAGAAGAGCAGGGCAACCAAATTACTTATAATGTACAGACTCCTATGACATTGACTGGACTCCCTTTGAAGTGCTCACAAGTAGTTATAAGAGTAAACATGGTGATTTGCAGTTCTCAAAGCATATGTCATTATCTTTTGCAAGAAAGTGTATTTCACAATTCAGTGCACAAGCACACACAGAGCTTCTATCTCCATAGAATTGATGTCACTTTTTCTTTAGCAGTACAGTAAGTGGTTTCCTATCATTCTCTTCCTCCTATTGGGTTTTAAGGGTGGGGAAGCCATAATAATTGTGTCATCTGCCATTCTTTAGCATATGTGTGTCACAATTCCTACAAAGCCAGAGTAGCAACAGCAGTGGTAAAAGTAACACTAGCAGTGAGAAAGCTTTAGCAACAATAAAACCTTAGAAAACACTACTGTTTCCACAACAGAGAAACCATAACAAACTTTTAGGATTTAGATAGTTTGAAGGTTGGCAACATGGCTAAGCAAGTAAAGAAAGGTGCTTTCCACCAAACCTGAAGAAATGAGTCCTATCCTGGAAACATAGTAGAAGGTGAGAACTGGCCTCTGCAAGTTGTCCTCTGACCACCATTTGTGTTCCATGGCACACACATGTTTGAATGCATCATGCACACAAACACACACACACACACACACACACACGCACACGCACACGCACACGCACACACACATGCACACCCACATGCACACACACATCACATGTAAAAATATTAAAAGAAATAGAATTTTGTATGTGAAAGGCAAGGACTTTTGGGATCTGAAAAAAATAGAAAATGAAAAAAGAAGCATTTTTTCATGTCTACAAAGTATAAACAAGTGGAGCATCCTAACTTCAGTTTGAGTTTGAAAAAGAATGTTTGTTTAACATCCTGTTACCTACACTTTACTGACAGCCAAAAGAAAATGAGTAACAGAGTATAGGAATTTATTTGGTAGCTATAAAACAGAAATGTCTCATAAAGATCAGATACCAAAGTCAAGCACAAATGGAATCTGTAAATTATAAAGAAAAGCCTGCTGCAACTTTGAAGAATGTTCAGTGCTGGCAGTACCCCTGACTTCTGTAGGGAGAAGAATCGAGTCCTACAGCGATAAGGAATAGTACCTTTAATAAATGAGGACTCTTTTCATTTCTCCCAGGGTATTGATAACAGTTGATGATTAGGTTCCAGGCAATGGGGCTATAAAAATTAATAAGCAGGACCTTCAAATGACTCATTAGCTAACCCTTCATGATTATCCATTTTGTAATGGGTGACACATTTAACACATTTAGTAATACACTCAGGGGTACTCTTAAATTAAAGGAGTTTAGTGAAGCAATTTGAAAAACATGCAAATACTTTATTAGTTTCAAATTTGCCTAACCTGCAGTTGATTAAACATAAGCTAGGCTCTAGCTCTATATAAATTAATGAATACATTCTAGATCTAACATTGAAAAGTAGAACAAGAACTGAAAGACTTAACTTACTGAAGCTTTTGTTTTATGATTATTGGTCAGCATTTTCTCCAGGAGAGAGTGTTTATGGAGATCTGGGAATTTTCTCTGGGCTTATGCTGTAGTGGAGTCAATCAGGTACCAATTCTTCAAGTTTACTAGATGGCAGCTCAATCCATGGTACTCTGATAGAGGTAGGACTTTGGAAATGAGAGAGGTAGACTTTTCTCTCTTGGATCCCAGGCTTTTGTGGGGAAAGAGTTGAACTGGGCAGGAATTAAGTCAATAGATTTCTTCAGGTGTTTAAGCAGGCCAGGTGGACTGAAAGTGTAAAGTCATGAAGATCTATTGCTATTCTGTGTTTGGATAACCACAAGCCACTCAGGTTTGTGTTACCACAAAGAAAGAAAGGTTAAAAAGGGGTGGGGGCTGCAGTGATAGATCATGGTTCAGCAATAATACTTTAGAGGATTTTGAAAACAGATTAATTTATGATAGATAGAGCCTTAGTACTGAAATGTGACTGCCAGACTACAAGTCAGTATTATCTACAAATATATCAGAAACATGTATCCACAGGTTCCAATATAGACCTTGTATGTCAAAAAATGATAATATTGACTTGATTCTTCGGCACTTCACAATTTGACAAACATTGCATGTGGAATATTATGCATTGTTGAAGCATATCATGTTAGAGAGAGAGATGATTGAGATTACTGTTTTATGGTGGCCACTTAGAAACCAGGTGTTGGACTTAAGTGACAGTAATTTAGAAGAGAATGACTACTAACTAGAAGAGTATTGGAGACCAGGAAAATGCTGAACAAACCTGGGATAGAACAGTCAGGTAAGAAGACTAAGGGGAGGTAACAGTGCCAGGATTTGGCAATAATTTAATGCAAATAAAGAGGAGGTTGATTCTGGGCAGAGTAACAAGTTTCTGGCTCAGGCCACCAGGGAAGGTATAGTATAGCAGGATAAATAGAGTTTGCAAAGGATAGAACACATTTGTCAGAGGTGAGCAAGATGATGCCTTGTTCAACTTTTGCTATCTACTTGGAAGTAACTGTGAGATATTTGGTGACACTTGGTAGACAATTGGGAGTCATGCATCTGGAATTCAGACAGACAATCATACATTTCAGTGTTATTCTTTTACCAATGATGCTTGAACACATGATATTTGAAAAGAGTGCCTTGAATAGCTTATAGAATATTATATAAGTTGTAAAAGATGATCACTAGACTTTTAAGGATGAATAGAGTAATACCAAACTGTGGGGTATAGTGGAGAGAATCTGTAGGCTGTGGGGCCATGGGAAAGAAAGGAGAAGATATTTTAAAGCAAAAGGGAGTTCCCATCTGGGTCATGAGTCATCTGTGTAAAATAAAGACTGACAAATGCCTCTTAGATTTGATACCTAACTTTTGGTACATGTAATTTGATAATTAGCTAGAAATTTTTCGGTTGGATGATGCTATCAAAAGTCAGAGTTGCATATTTCTGAACTTGTGGAGTGTTTAAATAAAGAAATCTTTCTAGAAAAGTAGCTATGAATGGAAGGTAAATGTTGGGTCCTGCACAAAAGAGAAAGCTCTCTCTTCATCTCTTACTGTCTCTCTCTTACACCTCTGCCTTTCCAATGTGAAGAAATAAAACAGAAGAAAATCAATGGAGGGAAATGGGAGTGGGAGCATAGATATTGGACAAGATTCCTTTGGGGCAGCATGGCTGGGATGCAGCATGCAGGTGAATTTTATTTGCTTAGGTAAGGAGGAATTCATAGTCACCTATGAGACACAGAGGCATGGAGACCAGGGCATATAAGCTTGAGGACATTGAAAACAAGTTTTTTTTTTCATGATCCTTAATTTTAGCCTATGTAATAAGTTGTCTGGACATTCAGAGAGTGAAGAAACATGCAGCCCCAGTGAAAAATGACTGAAGAAGCTTGTTAGGAAATACACTGTATCTAGGCAACTTCGAAAATCATTTAGTTTATATTTTACTACTAGGCAATACCTTGTAGTATTGTGGTCCTTTATGTTGAATAGCTTTTCTGAAGGTATGGCAACAAATGTCTAGTTATCCAGAGAAGGCACCAAAAGAGACCAAAGCAACAATTCTACAAAGGTCTAGCAGGATGACCAATGAGTTTATTAGTGTTACATACAGAATTGTGAGTTATGGGTCATTTACAGAAAGAAGCATGGGTGATGCAAAGGCAGCTGCATTACCCAAAAGCCCACTGCAGACAATTCATGAACTTTCAGGCAACTCAGCTGATTGAATAATTCCCCAACCATCAATTGTAACTGTTTACATAACCATGGAAGGGACCTTGTGAATTTACATCTTTCAAAATTCCTAAGCCTTGTGAGTTGCCTCAACTTCTTAAGCACTGTGAATTAAATGAGCTATTATCTTCCCTCCACAAGGCAATATTTCAGTTCTGGAAAAGAAGAGGAGGAGAAGAAGAAAAAGAAGAAGCAGTTACACAATACTCCATTGCCTACTGTAAAAACAGAGTGAAGGCATTTTGCTTACCCATCATTTGTGCTATCAATGTGTGGTTAAAGGGGCTATTATTCAGACCTTAAGAAGTAGACAAAGATCTGGACTTGCTATACACAAACAAAAAGTATTTTGCATAACAATAGTGCAGGGAAAGTAAATCCCACATATAGCCTTTTGTCAAATACCTATTATCCAGAAAGTGTGGATTTACATTAGGGAACATTAGTGATAATTTTGATTGACTCACAAATTTTCAAAGTTAAAAGGACTAAATACAAGGGAAATGCTCTATTAAACTACTGGATAGATGCTCCAGTATCTGGTCTTTGATACCTACTGAGTAGCTACTTCACACCCTAGACATCATCTGAAGAGTCTGTTTTAATCAAGGTTAAGATCCTCCCTTGAGATTCAATGTGCTGCTTTTTTTTAAAGATTTATTTTCATTACTTTTAATTGTATGTGTATATATCTATGTAAGTGTATGTGTACATGCTTGGCAAGAAATGGCCTTAGAGGCAAGAGGCATCAGAACCCAATGGAACTGAAGTTACAAGCAGTTGTGAATGCTTAACTTGGATGCTGGCAACTGAATTCAAGTTCCTGCAAGAGCAATACATACTCCTAACCACTGAACCATTTAACTCCTAAATCTGTTTCTGTCCAATGAGTGAATGAAAATTCTTGCACTAAGTTTAAGATATTGTTATTGGGTTTACACCATAGTCAGAAGATCTGGATTCTTGACCTTACTACCCTACAGCCTAGTGTGGGGGATAAAATGAGTTCCTAAATGACCACAGGAGAAATGAAATGCATGTCATTATAGAAGTAATAATATTCCGTGTTTTTGTTTAAAGATGAGGAGCCAGAAATCATTTCTCAACAAATTAAGACATGTGTCTCCTACACCCCCTCTCAATACTGTTTACATTGGAACATCTACACATTTTTCTAGCCAAGTAAGTCAGTCAAGATGGAAATACTAATTAATTAGAATGGACATTCTCTGTGAGTTCATTATGTAAAAAAGAATCCTGCTATTAATACTATGAATCTGTATTTTACCTCCTACATTATAAATCACTTCTCATATTTATCACAACATCATATTATTTCCTCCCTCATTCATACATGCAGGACTTAGTGCTCACTTTAAGCAATTGCACCCATATTACACCTCAGAAGGAAGGGCTGACCTAGGACTTCCATGCAGTGCAGGTCTCATGAAATGGGTTGTATTACACAATAGCATCTCTGTGGATTCAGTGGAGGGAAAATCACAAGTCTTCTGGGAGTTACAAAGAATAGATAGAAGAGACAGATTCTAAGTAGAAGTGAAATTTCAATATGAGGAAGCAGAATGATGGCATACCAGTCAGAGAGCATAGCAAAGTTCAAACTGGATATAGGATATGCTCAGGCAAGACTCATGGGCTCATGCCATATTAGAATGTGAAAGTCATTAGGAAATGGCTTACTATCTTCAAATTTAATAGGGCTGCATTCAAGAAACAATAGAGAGGAAGATACCTATCAGTAGGGATATCACTTGAGATCACCTGTGGTTATAGGGTAGATGGTACAGGAGGAACCTGCAGAAGAGAAAGTAAAGAATGGCCCTATAGGGGATGCTGTAGCCACACCTGCTTAGGGGCTGGCTACAGGTGTGCCTGACCACTCCTGCGAGGGTGTGGTCAGGGTAATGTAGAATGAGGGACGTTCAGGTGGGAGTTTCTGCTTTCGGTTTCACTTTCAGCTTGCTATACAGACTGCTTCCCCCCCACCCCCTACCCCCGGCTGGCTAGGTCACTCTGTACATAAGGCTTTTTCTGTATTAAAATCCCTTATATTTTTATCTGGCTCGGTATTGGTAATTTACAGCATTATATACCAAGGTAGGGGTTGCTTCCTATTTTTTTATGGTTGGGATTGAAAGAGGTGTTCAGGCTTGGACACCTCTTTCAGATGACTTTAGGGCTTAGTTAAAATAGACATAGTTAGGATGTGACATAAGCAGATTGTATCTTCTTATATTTTACCTTTATGATTGTTAATTTTGGATACTTTACACTGTTAAGTTTTAATCCTCTTTTAGACTAAAAGGGGAATTGTAGGGGATACTGTAGCCATGCCTGCTTAGGGGCTGGCTACAGGTGTGCCTGACCACATCTTCGAGGGCATGGTCAGGGTGATGTAGAGTGAGGGATGTTCAGGTGGCGGTTTCTGCTTTCGGTTTCACTTTCGGCTTGCTGTAGGCTTTTCCCTATTAAATACCTTTGTATTTTTACCTGGCTCCGTATTGGTATTTTCCCACATTATGGCCCAAAGAGCTTGATTCTTCTCAGTTGCTATAGAAAACCAGGAGAAGGGAATCTCAAAATAGGATATGACCAGCAGGGGATTGTGACTGGGAACACAGGGTGGGAGAGGAGTCTTAGTGAACTTGGATAAAACAGCCAAAGTGATGGAAGTCAGAGGCAAGAAACAAGCAGGGAAGAAGGAAATAAAGGCAGGCAGGTGGTTAGGAATAGAGGCAAGACAAGTTCCATTCCTCTCACTCTCCTTCTTCCTCCCCCTACCACCTCCCTCTGTCTCCCTCCCTCTCTCCTTCTTTTCTTTCCCCTCTCCCTCATGTTCTTGCTTAACTGCCTAACATGGTGTTCTTTAGGAATTGTTAGTTTGCCCATTACACTTCTTAAGGTTTACCGTCTAAAACTGAGCTCTATCCTGTGTTTCTGGTCTGCAGAGCATGGCTTAGGAAAGCAAAGCTCTCATGTGCTTTGCTTTTGAATATCAGCCCAAGTTTACATTCACTACACTTCACTCTTCATTCACTGAGCTCAGTTCCTTATGACTCCATGCCATATATATTCCAGGCTTGCTTGCTATTTGGGAAGAAAACCCAAACAAAGAAGGCAACAATGGAGTCTTGAGGTGAAGAGGACATAGGGCTAACATCAGGAAGTCCATATTCCAGGCTGGACATTGATACTTTATAGAAATTTATTCTTGGGGCTATCAGTCTACTGTATTTGGGCTCCAGAGGGAATTAACTACATACATATTAAGCCTCTGGCTAACTGTAGAATGTTTTGAAATGAGTGACTGATAGCAGATGCCTTTATTAATTTACTACTGAGACAGCCGTAGACCTCAACCCTCTGCCAGCCTATGATGTCTTTAAATACAGTGCTAGATGAGATGACAGTGGCCCTAATCCATAGGCCTTGATCACAAAAGCCTCATTGTGTCATTTTGATGTTGAAAAATACTCAGCTAAATACAGGGAGTAAAGATTAAAGACCACAGACTCATAGAGTGTCCCCAAATCATTTCCTGCTAAAGAGTTTGGAGGAAAGCATTGCTTCTGTGGACTTTTCAAATACTGAATGAAGTCAAGTCTTTAAAATTTGAGTTTTACCAAGAAGTAATAATGTTATATTGTTTACATTCCATATATTCAATGTATTTATATTCAAGTTCATGTTTGCAACAGGATATTGAACAAGAAATAGAAGAACCCTTAACTTGTAATCCCTAGAAAGAATTATTCTTATGTTCATATATATGTGTATGTATATATTTATTTATATATTATATATACTTACATATACATATATATTATACAGAATTGTTAATAACTATGGCATTCATGATGTGATAGCATGGGCACCTACCATGAACATTATCTAGCTGAAAAAGAAACCCAGAGAAGGATACCAGAAAAGCCTAGCATGAGACAATCTGAAGTGTGTAGCATGAGACAGAAAACAGAGGGATCAACCAAAAGATTATTCATTTTCCTCATATTATCAGCTGATGATCAGTGTATTCAGTGGGGTTTTAAAATCCCATTACTCAGTAGAAAGGGACCAGAGGAAAGAAAATGTCCTCCGCGATATGAGTTTCTCAGAGTTGATGTGACCATGAAAATGCATTTTTTGCTTTCTCCCTTCAGCATACAATACCATGTGTACAAGTTGTTCTTTCTAAGCAGCAAACCAAGGGCCTTAAAGCAATAGCTATATTATTTTTACCTCACAGAACTTTGTGCCAAACCTCAGATGGAACTGGAAGACTGTTCCAGGTGACAATGGTTTCAGTCTAGTCTCACTCATTCAGGAGCATAGTTGGATTAGAGTGCTTGAGGTGATTTGATCAAATGTCTCATGCTTTGCTGGGCTCAGCTCTGACACTAAAATATCTGACCTTTGGAATGCAGTTTTTGGATACGTGTTATTTGACTGTTGTCTCTACTCTAATAATTCATATATACACATATGTACCTGAAAGTGTTGTTTTTTTTTCCATATGAGCATGTTCCAATAACAGGAACCAAGTATTAGTCCAGTGGGAGAGGAAAAATCATTAACACACAAATATATTCAGAATTGCTCTTTTCTTTCCCCTGAGAATCATGTAGGTGAGTTTTAAAAGTAACCTAGAAGGTGAGACACAATGATTTGAAGACAAAAGTTACAATTTGTGTGAAGTACACCAAGAATGATGGAAATAGGTGTGGAGGAAGGAGTAGATATTTAAGAATGCTTGCTATGCATTAAGTAGTTTCTATGCCCCTTTATTGGATGCTTTCAAATCTTGAGATACTGAGCAAATATTTGAAATTCTTTAGGATATATATATATCCTAAATATAATATATATATATATTCTTTTAATTATATATTTGATTAATTAATTCCTTTTATATAAAGGAAATATATATATTTCTTTTAATTTTGTGTATTTACTTTCATTTATTTTTTAGAGACATACATTTGTGGGGTGATAAAGGTAGAGATGAGTTCATGGAGATGCAATATTATTACTACTAAATCATGTAACATTTTGCTTTGAAAAGTTTTTAAAATAGGAAGAAAACTGCCCAAGGCCAAGCTACTGTGTTCTATATTTAACACTAAAATGCTGGTCCTTGCTAGTGACCCTTCTAGTTAGAAACAGAATCATCTAGAATTTGTGAAACAGTAAAAGCTACCATCTCCTCAAAACAATTTAACTTAGGATGTGGACCCCTGTAAGTAGTAAGTGCCTCAGAGGTATTTGATTACAGTGTCTTGTGTGCATCTGAATTTCAGTGATAGTTAAAGAAAAATGTTAGAATGAAACTGAGCTTGGAGGTAGGCTAAGTGAGAGAAGATCATGGAGATGGAGTTAGAGAGATCTCTCATCTACCTCATTTAAAAAACCACAATAGTAAATTCCAGTTGCCTTCAATGTGAAGAGAATAGGGAGAGCTCCTGGGTGCTTGCCATTTGTTGGCATTGTGGAGACTGACCTGATAGACTTTTTGGTAGTTAGGTAGGTAAGATGAAATAAAATAAGCCATTATTTCTGGTCCTCCAAGAAGTTAATAGGAAGACAGGATTAGGAATGGTAGAGAATCCTTTGGCTGGGGTGGGAGAAAATGAGGGAAGGGCTGGAAGAGTCACCAGACTGCAATGTATAGTATCCTTTGTGAAAGAAAGGAGACACAATCGTTGGAGACAAGGAACCTTGAGCCAAAGTGCAGTGATAAGGAAATTTTGGCAAAACAATGGAAATGCCTTAAGAAGAAATAAATCTCCTACTCTTTCATGACTGGATCTACATTGGGTAAGTCTGTGATTTTAGTCATAACTGTGATTTTAGTTATAACCCATGAGAAACAAGGATGTTATTGTAGAATGCAGCATCCAAGACAGTGTTGATGATGTACTCTATGGCAGAAGATATAGGTAGAGAGAGGATCTCTATTGGTGGATCCTATGCTTGACTCAGCATATGAGCAGTACACTGACTTCTAACTTACTAGGTAAGTGACTGTCTTCACAAAAAGCCTCAATAGTAGTACTGCCCTATATAAACATGTGTTTTTAAAATCATTTTTATTTGAATTAGAAACAAGATTGATTTACATGACAATCCCAGTTCCCTTCTCCCTTCGGTCCTCCCCTACCACCCTCCCAACTAAAACCCTACCTATCACATACCCTTTCTTCTATTCTTCACCTGACTCAACCTTTCTGCTCGCTCATGACCTCTGCATCCTTCCTCTTCTTCGCTTCTCATTCTCATAGCTCCCCCCCTCTTCCCATGCTCTCAATTTGCTCAGGGGATCGTGACCCTTTTCTCTTTTCCAGGGAACAATGAAACACATGTCAAGTGTACAGTCAGAGGTTAATCTCTATAACTGAAAGCATATGCAGACATTTCTATGTTTTTTTCCCATCATCTCCTTAAACAGCTAAACTTTCTTGATTCCTGGATTGCATGAGTGCTTTATTTCACATGTTATATTATACCATGCATGTGAGCATATATCTAGAAATCATTTCAAGGCCATGTCTGTTTCTACTTGTTTTAATTGCTGTGAAGAAACTATGCCCATCCACTTACAAGACTACCTTCTTACTATCACTTCTCTTTTGTTGTCCAAGTATGACACTGCATCACAGCTGTCCTCAACAATGCTTTGTGGATAAGAACTCTTCAGAGTTCTCTGTGAGCTGCACCATTTCCCTCTTGATGGAAATGTGCTAAAGTATGGGTTTAAGTGATCAGGAAAGATAAGGAAGAAGGAATTTCTACATATGGAGAAGGGAATGTGGTCATTCTGGCTTTATTTGGTCATTTTCTCATCATACATAGTTTTTAATTTATCATGAAACCCATATTTCCCATACCCCACACTCAGAGAGGAAACTTATTCCATGAATAGAGTGTTGAGAAGGTATCCCTGAATGTCTTCCCAGTTTCATTTCAGTGTCAGTGTTAATTTAAAACAAGTCACAACGATACCATATCTTACCTATGCACAGCCTACATCATAATCAATGCATATGCTCTGGTACATTTCCCCTTTCTGTTTAGAATAACTTTCTTGTCAAAGTAAATAACTATATAGGATAAAGACATAGTAGATATTCCTTTAGTTTTGTTTCTTTACATAAAGGTTATTGTAGTAGGGAAGTGGAGTCTTTTCATTGACATTCTGGGATAGGTCTTTAAATTCAGCTACATCTGGTCACCTTGCCTCCAACCATGTTACAGCTGTTCCTTTAAATCAGACCTGAACTAAGCAAGAACATCTGTAGCAAGAATTATGAGGCCCAGCTGAACACTTTGGACCAGCATGTTCCATCTCACTTCTTTCAGCTCTAACCTTTTAGCAATTATCTTTACAATCCTTAGAAATGGTAATTAAAGTTGGTAGAAGAACAAACAGAATACTCAAGATGTTTTTACGTACCAAACACCAGGTATATAAATGTCAGTGACTTAAATATTGTTACAAGAATGCTTTTATTAACTCCCCCTCTGACCTTCTTGGAGATCATATTTAGTCTTTCCTCCAGGGAGTGTAACGCTGCTAATAAGCTTGCATAGTTGGCAGCCATTACAATGTTGGGGATACCTGAAGCTACCTCAGGCATTATTCTGCCCTGACTTCAGACAAGCCTGCTAGATCAGAAGGCATGGGTAGGTGTGTATTATTATTGCAGTCATTGTCTAAGAGTCTTTGTTCAACAACAACAACTAAAATTATGTTCAAAGATAAGCAGTGGTTTTCCTAATGGACCCTCTCACCATTGAAATCAGGTCTGTAAAGATTCTGCATCCTGCTCTCTGTAGGAAAGGCTTGTTCACTACAGAGCTGGCTGGAGGCTCCTGTGACTTTGAGTCCACACAGAACAGAGCTGCTGATGTTTGATGCTGTGATTGAACCTCTCTGGTGACAATGGGTTTGTAGACATCTCTAGGGATTAAAACTTTGGGACTCTGTGAACCTCTGAATTACTTTTCCTCCTTCATTATAACTAGACAATTTCTTTCCTAAGATTATGTACATATGTTGTTTCCAGCATTTATTATTGAATTACTGTACACTAATTTCCATGCCTTATTACAGTAAAATATATAAATGAGGAATGAAATTACCTGGATTAATGAAGGGGGTCACTGAATGCAGACTTGACTATTTTTCATGGCATTTGGGCCCCTTAGAATAGTCCTAACATAAAGAACAAAAAGAACTGTCATAGGTGAAAAGCAAGGGAGAGTTGTTTATGTGCATGTGGAATTTACTAAAACCAGCATTTGTTAATAAGTGGTAGGATTTTTAATATGGTTGAAAGTATCAATTTGTATTGCTATTTAGAAATCAGCTTGTTACAAAGTTTAGTTGAATTTAAAAAAAAAATCATTTGGAACATTCCCATTTGTGGCTTTTCATAGCAATACTATAATCCCTAATCTCCATTTCTTTCAAACCAGATGTTTCCTATGCTTTCACATTATATCAGGTTCTCTCCCTTCTCTTGGTATCTGAATCATTTGGCTTTAAAAACCCAATGCAAATGGTATGAGGTGGCAGGAATAAATTGGGCTCCGATCATTCCCTCCTTTTTAGCAGTCATTCTCAGAGCTAGAACTGAAGATCATTTTGGTACCAAGAACATTTTTGATGAGTTATTTGTCCAATAAATATTTCATTGTCCTTACTCTGCCAAGAAGTCATAACCCTGACATCAATCATTTCACTACCCACTTGTATTTAAATATAGGTGCATATTCAGATAACACAGTGGCCAGTTATTAAAGTTATTTAAGTTATTATTCTAATCCATTGAGAATTTATAGCTTCACTATCTTAATTCTTAGTAAACTGTGAACCAAATATGAGCATAAAACTTACTTTATGAAATCCTTTTGGTAGGAAAAAATTTAATAGTTTTGTGGTTTACAGTGCTATACTTCATAAGTAAAGTTGAAACCTGAATCCTTCCCTAGGGATGTAAGCTTGGCTACCTTTCAATTTTCACAGAAAAGTTACATGAAGAAAGAAGAACAATAAACTGATAATTTGAGGGCATGTTTGTATATTTAAGCTTCAGTTATTTCTACTGCCTTTCCTCCCAGCCTACAAAGGAATGGCAGCTTCCCCCAGAATTATATGAAAATTATAGCCGCATGAAAATTCCAGCTATAACCATCCAAATATTAGAGGAATTATGGCTCTTCTTTAATGATGTAGTTTCACAAATGCAAACCAGTTGCTTTGGATATCGGCTTTCCAAATGCTAGCCACAGACCTTACAGAAAACACCACGTTATAAGTAGGAAATTATGAATGGGGGATGTTTATCTTTTATTTTACCAAACATGTTAATTCTAAGCAGAAGAGTCATATTTCTAATCACTATTCCCTGGAGACACTGGGAGCCAGGTCAGGCTGGAGGCTGCCGGGTGCCAGGTTATGATGGGACCAAGTGTGAAGGAGAAGACAAAATCATCTTTTAGAATTTGCTTTGAGTCTCTGCTTTTATCTCATAGCTAGATAGAAAAGATGGTTATATGTTTACTTTTGTTTTTTTAACTCTTTATTGATTCTTCGTGAATTTCACATCATGCATCCCAATCTCACTCATCTCCCCATCTCTGCATATCTGCCCTCTGCCTTTGCAACACCCAAAAGCAAACAAAAAAATAAAAAATATATTTTTTACTTTAAAATATCTTTCCATGAAGTTGCAGTGTGTCCCGGTGTGTCACACAGTATACCCTTTTGCCCAAACAGCTTTACTGGAAGATGTTCATTTGTAATGAGTCATTAGTCTGTAATGAGTAATTCACAGCCCTTGGATTCTGTTATACTATCAATACCGGATCCTCACCAGGACTCCTCTTGTATATCCTGTTATATCCTGTTGTTGTCCTGTGTCATGGAGACTCTGAAGCTTTGGTTCTGCCGGACTGGACCCTTTACACACTATAGCAGTTATTAGATGGGGTAGATGTTAGGGTGGGCCAACTCAAAATCCAGGATCTGGGCCCGAGGGTAGCCCACCTGCTCTCCCACAATCATGCCACCAATGCCAGCTCTCCTTCACTGCCCTCATGAGGATCAGGGCCAGCTCACAAGTCTGCCAAAGCCAGCAAGGGAATGGTCAGTTCCCCCACTCTCATGCTGTTGGGACCAGCTCACCTGTACCCATGCAGCCAGGTCAAGCTCTACTGCTCTGCCCAATCAAGATTCACATCCTGCTCTCCTGAGTGCCACCACTGGTGAGGGCTGGGGCCAGCTCTACACAGCTCTGGGACATCAATATAGCCACGATTGGCAGCTCAGATCAGGGACATTTACTTGACCTTTGAGGATAACATGGACCACAAACATAAACCCAGACTAGTGCTGCTGTAGAATCAAGGACCCAGGCATGGCCCCCAGTGGCATCATGGGCCAGGACATCTCATCTCCATGGTCTCAGGTGACAGCGAAGGATACTCCTATCAGGCAAATTCTCATCACCCTGGAATCTGCAGTTCCACCTCTTCAAGTTGCACAAACCATTCTGCTTCTCTGTCTCATCTCTCCATCACATACTTGCTCATTATAGTGGCACCCACTCCATCTGTGCAGCATGGCTGAGGACAGGGGCCTCTCTTCCACCCTGCCCCTACTGCACAGCAGCAAGCAGGAGCCTCTCCAGTGTCTTTTGCCCCACCTTTCAGGTTTGCTTTAGGTTTAAGTCATCTTTACCTCCTTTTCCTTTCCTGAGGTGGACGGTAGAGAGTTGTTTAAAGACTCTCGAGTTCCCTGGTTTTTTACCTATGTCCTTTGGAAAAAAAAATCTCTACTGTGGCTCATTGCTAGGTCCCACTAAAGAGAACACACAGCGCAACAATAAACTGCTTCTATGCCTTTCTGGATGAAATAAGACTCTCTTCTGGAAGCTACTAAGTTTTCATTCCAGGGTTCTTTACAGAGTTCTTTGGCAGTCCAACAGTCAGAAAGGCAGAGTCAATGTCCAAAGCAGGCTGAGGAAGCTGCAGTAGTAATAGGAGTCCTATGTATTGGGTAGATGTGCTAGCATGAGCAATCCACCTTGTGTTAGAGAATAGTACAGAGGGCTCTAGAAATCCTGTCAGAACAGATATCTGTTTCAGTAATGATTCTGTGTTCCTCACAGGTGAACCATGGGGCTTAAATCCTGCATGATTTCCATTTTATAAGACACCATCTCTAGTCCCTCATCCTGACTTAGTCATTGGTCATTTACACAATCCCCCATGCCTCACATGTCTGTCATTTCATCCTCAAAACTAATACTGCTGAAACCTACAGCCAATGAGAGATCATTTTGATTAATTTTATTACATTTTAATAACCCTATAACTACAAAATACTTCTTGATATATCAAATAAATTAGTCACTTTCTCCAAACCAAAGATCTGGAAATATGGTCTGATCTTATAATATAGGATTTTTCAATTTCTAGTTTGTCCTGGAAAAGTTAAAGCCTGACTCATATTTAATTGATCTCAGGATCTGGGAATTGTTAACCTAATCATCCATGGTCTCTATCCTCAAAGAACCTACAGTCTGTGACAAATTGTCATTTGTGCTGATATAAGGTGTTTTCATAGCTAGCCAATAGGAGGATGTCTAATATGAAAAGTCCAAATGAATCACATTCTTCTTGTTAGCATTCTCTTCTGTTATGAGGAAGTATCAGGGTCCCTCCGTTTTTGTGTCGGTCACCCTCCATGCCTTGCTTTGGTTGCTCCTTAATGTCAAGCATCATCCTGGCCTCATGTGATATCATTAGCCGAAAAGCAGTCGCTGGCCCAGTCTGTCCTGTGCACTATCCCCATCTTTCCTTCCCAAAAGTTTTAGAGTCTGCTTCTCCCCATGCCTCACACTGAACACTTGAGGCTCTTATAGTTTCCCTTTGGTTCAACATGCTACTCTCCATTCTAATGATTAAATCCAGGGAAAAAATAAAGTCATGACTTGAAGTGTATCTTTTGGATACAGTTGGCTGCCAAATTGTATAATCTTTTCCTTCTTCACCAGCCTTTCAGGTCTTCACAAGTTCTCATCTGATTAATTCCAATGATCTAAATGCCCCTTACCTCCAGGCTGTCTTCCTGACAGCCACCAGAATCATCTTCCAGCATATGAGTACAAGCAAGAGCCTGGGTCCCTGATTCATAATCTGACCTGGCTTACTGCACAGATTCTGTTCCTTAATTGTTCCTGTGAACTCAAGGACATGCCTTCTCAACCCCCTCATGTCCCATTTTAACCAGACTGAATCTTCTTCCTGGCCTAAGACTGTTTCTCACACACACACACACACACACACACACACACACCCTTACCCTTCACTAGCTGGTGATGCCCACTGTTCCTTTAACTCCATTTTAAAGCCTTGCATAATTCCTCTTAGGTTAATTAATCATTCTTGTTCTCTATTCCATAACCTTTTGTGCTCTCACCTGTAAATTCTCATAACATAATTTGGGTAGGTTAACAGCAGAAACGAACTTTAAAATTGACAATGGTTCAAACCTTTGCTTCTTGACCACTTAGATAAGTGAGGTAATTGAACTGATCTTGGATGAGTTTTCCTGTATTTGTTCTGGTTACAACACTAATGGAGTTCAATAAAAGTGATCCCAAAATTTCTCTGAAGCAGTTTATTTTAAATGGAACTAACTCCAAAAGAACATGGAGAGAGGACAAGAGGATGTGTGGGGAGGGGTGGGGCAGTAGTTGTTTTACTTCCTCCTTAGCTGGAAATGGGGCTTGGAAATGTTAGTCAATTTATCCTCATCATGACAGAAAGATGGTTGTTTTGATGAGCAACTATGTTTGTTTTTTTGTCAAATATTTGTGTACATTAGGCTGTGTCATGACAACAATGTGCATTGTGCTCCATGGTTCCATGGAAAGCTATTGATACAAGGACTTAAATAAGTGGAAGATTGAAAGTTAGCTTAAATTGGTATAGAAAAAATGTATATATTGGTATCATATGCCTCCTCACCTCTATTCTATTCTACCAGGTTTGCTTTAATATCTGAAAAGTTATTGTAATTCCTAAGAATATCTGTATACTTTATAACTCTTGCCAGGATGCTCAACTCATGAATCATTTTTGTAAGACACTAAAATAAATATAACACCAAGAATAGGTAAAAATATACAAATTCAATGTATTATTATTATAAATATATACAGTACTTATATATTCAATTTAATTGTTTTGTGAATATTATTCCTAAACATATAATTTAAAACTCTATATTTTGCTTAATGTTGTTAGTTTAAAATAATTGTGTCTATTATTCATAATTATAATTACTCTTTCTTTTTAAACTTTATTTTCTGTGTTGCCTAAGTGTGCCCATGTGTACCACATGCATGCAGCAACCTCAAAGGTTAGGAGGAAGAACTTGAGTTACAATCAGTTGTGAGTACTGGGAACCAAACCCAGGTCATCTGCAAGAGCAGTAAGTAGGTTTAATCTCTGAGCCATCACTCTAGTCCTACAGACACTCTTTCCTAAAAACAAAATTATGATTAAGAAACCAGACTGGGGAAATCCACAGAAACAACTGACCTGAACAAGGGGGAGCTCATAGACCCTAGACTGACAGCTCAAAAATCAGCACAGGATGGGCATTGGGAGCCCATTCCCCATAGAGGGATACTCTCTCAGCCTAGACACATGGAGGAGGGGCTAGGCCCTGCCCCAAATGATGTGACAGACTTTAATGATCCCCTATGGAAAGCCTCACCCTCCCTGGGGAGCAAAAATGGGATGAGATCTGGCGTCGTCAGTGGGGGGCAGGGGAGGAGGGGAGGGAGAGGGAACTGGGATTGATATATAAAATAAGATTGTTTCTAATTTAAATAAAAAAAGGAAAAAAAAGAATTATAAACAAATTGGACAAAAGGACCACTGTTTATCTTTTAGCTTTATTGGTAACTATTCAACATCTTACTATCTGTTTTGGATGACATGTAATGTTTTTACATATTTCCTTAATCAGTTGAACAAAGAAAAACAAGTTTTCCATAGCCACAAAAGTTTTCCCCAAGGAAATGTACAAAGTTTGTTAATTTTCTTTTAAGAACTGTGGCAATGAATGGTTAGAGAACATGCATGTTTTAAATGATAGACATAGAAATTCAAACTATTAGAGGTGGATTTGGGAGAAAAAAATCATGCATGCATTGTAGCATTTAGGAGCCCTCCATGTGCTTTCATCCTTTAGAAAATGGACAAGTTACAGCATATGTGTATATGTACACCTTATACATTGAGTTAAACTCAAGTTTTGTACTTCTTCAGAAAGAGATACACAATCATTGGTCTTACTTGCCTAGAATCTTCCTTGCCCAAAACCAAGAGTTGAGTGGCCCTGAATGTCACACCTATGACCTTGAAAGTGAACCAGAAATAGAAAAAGCCTTGGTCAAGGAAGTTAGATGATTAAGACAAATTTTGAGTTGTATTTAACTACATACTCAAGGGAGTATTGAATGATTGATCCTGATGAGAAAATAATTGAGTAAAAGTGAATTTGAAGAACACCAGGGATAATTTAGTTTAGCCTAAAGGACACACTTCCAAAAATGGCTTTTTGTGGTCTCTACACTATTGCAGACTTAGTATTACTTGGGTCTTAGAAAATTAACACAGAAGAAACAATAGCCTTTCATTGTGCCCTACCTCTCAGTGATTGTATTCCTTTCTAAATGCCATAACAAGTTAACATGGATATAAGGTCTTAAAACAACACAAAAAACATAGTTCACAATTCCCATATGATAAGAATCTCACAAGGCATAGCTGAATTCCTGGGTTCTCACTTGGTTAAAATCAAGGTATTGGCTGAGGATACATGTCTTCTAGGGATTGGGTTTCTCTTCTAAGTTCACTAGCTGGAAGAACTTACTTCATTTTTAAGTGTGTCCTGTGTGTTCAATCTAGCAAAGACAGCTTAAGTCCATGTGATGTTTTGAATCACCTTTCTGCCATGCTTTTAACTTCTCTTTCAGCAAAGAAAAGCTTGTTATTTCCCAACTAAGGCAGACAATGTTGCCAGCAAAATCCTATTTTGTTATATCTTTAAAGAGCCCTTTTAAATAGTTTCAACCAAAATTCTATGTAAGAAGCTAAGAATTCCCAGAGGTTTTCTATTGGGCACCTCTCCTTGTTTACTTGGACTGAGCTACTTGTGTGCTGAGGACTGTATTGGTTCCTATAGTTCTTTCCCTAAAGGAATGTTTATACCTGAATAAAATTAGACAGGTTTTGTTCCAAGATGGCATTACTTTGAAGGTAATCTCTTTGCATGCTGCAGGTCATATATCATTCTCTCTACATTTTTAATCTCTTCCTTATGTTTTTTTTTCTTTTGTACTCATCAAGATTTGTACGCATTGCATTCAGATCAGTTCCATCCTGCTGTTAATGTCTCATGACTGTACTGGCCTCACTTAAACATTTCAAGATACTAATTGTGTCAAAATCAACTCCTTAGTTTCATTGGTTTCAACTGCAAAGTCCTTTCTGTCACGTGAAGCAAGTGACACCAATGAGGAAAGTCATTAGAAGTAAATGCCTTCTATCATGATGAAACTGTCCTGACTGTTCAACCACAGAGAACAGTAACACATATAAATTATGGAAATTGTTCTCCTTCCCCAAATACATTGGGTTTAAAATAACTTTAGTTCATTATGATCATTGCAGACATTCAAAAAGGCATGGATTAACACAAACCCCACCAGTCCATTACTAATTTCAATGTTGTGCGAAGATGTAAAATTAAAATAGAAGTTAGGAAAATGAAGACACTCAAATGGGTATGCATGTGTGCTTATGAAATATTGTAAAGAACCTCAAGTATGTTAAAATTTTAGATTTGTCCTTATTTATTAAGTAGAACATTATCTTCATAATAACGCTGTATTTATGAATGCTTACGGCATGCAAGGCACTGCACTTCTGGACAATCTAAAATGCTGCAATCACTCATGTTATTGACTGTGTAAAGGGTCAGAGGGACATTAAGAAACCTAGGCAAAGCCTCTTGAATTTCTAGACATTGCATAATAGTATGTCACTCAGGATGGGACAGCTCAAGCAGCTCAGTAGCAAAATGATGTAAGGAAGGGGTAAGGATTTTAGACTCAGACCTGTATTTGAATGTGGGTTTCAGCACCTACTCACTTGGCAAAGTCTGAAACTCTTTGTGCCTCTGGTTCCTAATTTGTCAAGTGTGGCTGTTGAGAGACACCTCATGGGGCTGCTACACGATAACATGTGTAAAGAACCTGCTATGTGACGAGCTCCAGGGAAGCGCTCTCCAGCACCTCCTTCTTGAGAAGCCAACGTGCATGGCATTCTATCTAAAGCTCTTACAGGAAGTCAGCTCCAGGCTCAGACCAGGCTTCTATATCTGGTGACATTTAACAGGACATCAGGACCTGGACCTTCCTCAGTGCTTGGATCTGTTGATTTAGGAATGGATCCTTTAGGATCGATTGCCCCTCTCTATGTGGTTCCCATATAAGGAAAGTGCAATGGCATAAAAATAACCCAGAATCACTGAATTTCAACATCACAAGCAATCAGTTAAGAGACTCCAACCTAGTAGGAGACTTTCCTGGCATCTGTCAGAGAGGCCACATACCAGAATATTCTCGTGGCTTTCACATTAATATGTATTTAGGTGCATTGTTTTTGATTGCTATAATCATACTTGAAATGGATCCAAGAGGTTTTACAACTAAGAGACATTAATCCCCCATGCCCTTTCTTTCCATCTAGGCTCTGTCTGAAGGCTTAATTCAGCTACCTTATCTCTCTAGGTATGTGGAGACCAAAGCCAAGGGGCTGTTTTCCTGAGGGAATTCACACTGATTCGAAGAGAGAGCCTTCATGAAGATTTCCTGTCTGACTTCTTGAATGGTCACAAAACTGAAGACCCGGTACAGTGTCTCTTCTACTTATTTATTGAAACACAGTGCTTCAGTGGTTGGTTCTGACTCATGGTGGCTGTTGCTAGCAAACATGAATCCAAGCTAAAGAATGATATCTGTCATGTTCATGAGAAGAGGGGGAGACAAAACAATAAGGCAACACACAGACTCCATGCATGGGGTAACTTTTGGATGCTTCCAGCATCTGCCAAGTTTGAAACATTTTCTCTGTTTGAGGCAGCATGTGGAGGATTCACTTCCAAAAATATCTGATGTTTTGCCAGAGAGTCTGAACATGCAATGGTGATAACTTAAATGAGTAAAGAAAAATGAGATTGTTTTATAGGTTGATGAGAATTCTACCATCCTTCATTCCTGGCATCATTGCAGTTACTTTTACTTCAAAGTATTAATTTGATTTATTATACAAATTTTTCTGGTCGGACTTTTTGCTTGTAGTTTTTGTTTGTGGTTCGTTTGTTTGCTTTAGAAGGTCTAGCAAATGAATTCTCAAATGAAAATATGTATTACTGACTGACAAAATCAAGTCAATGGACCCTTTCTTCTGGCATTCAGACTCTATATTGTGATAACTGGACCATGGGCTTCTGAGACTCTACTGTGCCTCTGGATGGTAAGAAACTTTTATTCAGGAGACTTGGTGGCTAAAGGCTGCTCTCTACACAGCAGTGTAGCTCTTATCCAACCTTAAAATAGTAGAATAACAGAAAAACAATATCCCAAAGTAAACACAAAGATGCCTTTGTCTCTGCTTCTTTTATCCCATCCTCTTATTACCCTCTCTTTGGGTATTTCCTGCATATTTTTCTTTCTCTTATAGATACCAAGTAAATTGGTTGCTTCTACAGTAACACCAAGGTACTGCTCTCATTGTTTGTGTCATTTTCATCTTCTCCACATTAGGTATTTGTACCCTTCTCAGTGTGGGCAATACACATCTGTACACCTCTCAAGGTGGGTACTCAGGCTTGAGCAGGGACAGTAGTGATGGTTCCCAGGGATCCTAAATTTAACTTTCATGTATGTCACTTTTCACTAATGAATTTGAAAATGTAGTGCCTAGCATTTTATATTTTTCTTGCTTACACCAAGCTTTCATTGTGACCTAGAAGGTACATTAGCACCTAAACTTATGATTCTTTCTTAAGAACAGCATCTTGCAATGATATCTTAATTTTGTTGCAGTTGAGGTCATACTAAGTCTGAAGGTGAACCATCTGAAGTGCTGCAATGTGGGTACTATATGAAAATATTATAAGTGAGTCTTATTATTATATTACTTTATAACATTGTTTTATAATGTGAATTAATTATGAACTTAATGGAATCGGCCATGTAGTAGTCCTACTGAAAAGAGTTATTGGCATTGTTAGGCATTGAAGGCTGTCATGAATTTTGCTAATATATAGTATTATATTGATTTCTGTCTTAAACACGGAATGCTTCTTGAAGTCTTCACTTATATACTAAGAGCAGACATGAAGAATGGATAGAAAAATGTAACCTGAAAAGGAGTTGCCTACAAAATCAAGTAAAGAAAACTATGTTTTTTTCAAGAAAGCAGGTGGGAAAAGAAAGGATCAAATATTCCTAAATGCCAAAAATCAAATTTAGCCTTCTTGTAAGTTTATGAAATTCTAACTATTTCCTGGGGAGGTTTTTCTCTACCTGAGGACTTGATTTGGCCCTGGAGATATGAAACTTTGCTAACATGTAACTTCATATTCTAATTAGATATTACAAAGTGAATCACATAATCTCTGTGTTTGTAGTAGGGGAAGAACTGAGACATGCTATGCCAGTTAAATAAAGTAGTCGGGGAAGTGGATATTCCTCACATCCTCCTTGTGTGAGTTGATTTGCTAGGGAGGGGGTACTAAGGGGAAGGAGACTCAATAAGAACTCATTCTGGTACAGACAGAAAACTCATAGGCAAAGAGGTGAGTGAGGCAGCCAACAGCAGCACAACACAGTCTGTGTGTGCAACCATGTAGGCTTCCATTGAAGCCTTCTTAGCAGCGCAAAGACTTCCTAACACGTGTGTCATCTCCCCTCACAGAGAAGTAGCTTTGCTTCCTAAGTACCAGACTGTGCTGCCTCAGGGTTCACCAGCACCTGGCCTAGCACTGTGAGATGTGCACTCAACTGGGTGCAGTGTTTGCTGAGGGGGACAGCACAACAGCTGTTCCCTTTTGCTCTGATCCTAGAATTTCATCTTTAAAATAACAACAACAACAACAGATCCTGTAATAGAATATGTAGGAAAGGCTGGGCGGTGGTTGCTCACGCCCTTAATCCCGGAATTTGGGAGTCATGGGCAGGCAGATCTCTGTGAGTTTGAGGTCCACCTGGTCTAAAAGAGTGAGTCCTTGGACAGCCAGAACTATACAGAGAAGCCCTGTCTCAAAAAAAGAAAACACATATATATATGGAAAAACATATATATATATATATATATATATATATATATATATATATGAAAAAAAGGCCCTTTCAACAACATGAAAATCCAAATGCATACATCCTTATGAAAATGACTAATTTTCAAATTTGATGAGGAGATAAAAGAGCATTTGGGTTATCTGCCATGATATCATATTTAAGTTATATACAGCTTTATCAAAAATAATGTGAATTCAAGAATATTTGCCAACTGGGAATCTGTAGTTGTGGAAGTAACAGAGACCATTTGAACAGAAGTAGCATTAGCTGTAGATGTGAAATATGTTGTCACTCTTCTGTAATTTTCATTTAAATTTTTCTTTTTTTCATTTATCCTTTCTTTACTGGGAAATTCTAAATCCTTTCTTTCAAAACATCAAATAATTTTTAAACCATTAGTTTAAAAAAAAATTCAAGTCCTGGCTCAGCAGTGAAGAGCATTGATTGTTCCTCCTGAGGAATCATGGGTTCAATACTTAGCACACATATGATGGATCACATCCTTCTGTAAGTCCGGGCCCAGGGGATCTGATGCTGTCTCCTGGCTACTTCTGGCATTGCATGCCCACGGTGTACATGCAGGCAAAACACCACTTACATTAAGGGAAAGAAAAACAGCCTTATTTACCCTGTTAGGGGATCACTTTCACATAAAATATCCTTGATTCATTTTAGTCTAAATAAATAAAGTTCAGTTTTGACCTTCAGAGAACAGTCTCTACTTTGCCCACCTGACAAGGATTGAGTCTTAAATTATGTTAGAGAAGCTTTCTGGGGTTGCTCTCTTCTGTCTCCAGCTAGCTGCCTCTATGGGGGCAGACTGTAGTCTCTGTGCTTTGGGATAACAGGATAAGCAACTGCTTGTCTGGAGGCACAGAAGGCAACTTGTAATTGTAGCTTGAAATGCCCATTTGTGGTTTGCCTTGTTTGTGGAGAAGAAACTGACTGTTTGTCAAAAGCTGTTACTCATTATTTGAGCAGCAGAGATGCAGGGTCACGTGTTGGCACATTGGTTTTGGTTGTCAGCCGGATACAACATCAAGATAATAATTAACATGAAATTCATTACAGAATGGGATTTTCCTCAGCATGTAATTAGTGCAGACCTCATTTGCTTGCAGTTTTGTGGTTCCCTATGTGGTTATTTAAGGCAGTGTTGAATGTGGGTAGAAAGAAAAGGTATTTAAATATTTACCAGTTGAGGGTGGAATGCTCCTTTGGATGATTGGTAAAATAGAGATTCCTTTTGTGGAAGAGGGCAGGGCTTTGGAAGGGATATGTTCAGGAATCTCTGGATTTATAAATTTATATAAATAATGTATATCCCTCTCCTGGGTACAGACAGATACAGATAGCAGGTCACCAATTCACTGATTCTCATCTGAAAGGAAAAATGTAGTCTATTAAAAATGGTTTAAAGCAAGTTTTTTTTTTTTTTTACCTCCCTTGGTAGATACAGGGCAGAGAATTAGTGAGGCTGGGAGTATTTCTATGACCTGTGAAATGAGTTCAAGCAATACATACATACTCAAATAAAATGGAATAAAACGACTTCCATGTGTTCTCTAGGTTTTGAGCAACCTTGCCTCCATTCCTGCTGAGGAGCAAAGAGAAACAATTTAAGTGCTAACACCTGGAGATAATTTGCTTAATTATGCTGTTTCCTATGCTAGAAATGTGGGGCATAAATACAAAGAGGGCAGGCAGCAGTGTAGCAAGAACCTAAGAGCATTCGGCCACAACTAACAGATAACCTTTACCCAAAGTAAAGCTTGAAGTGACTGCCACTTCAGTGTAGAATAGCATTCCATTGAGGCTGTGCACATAGCGCAGGCCGTTTATAAGTTCACAGAGCCTTTATTAACCAGCTAGTGACTTGATGTATCCTTAAAGTGGCCACTGTATGTTTTAAATAATTTGGTTCAAAAGAAAAGCATGCAGCAAATGGGCCCACTGCTCTAGAAGTAAGAGTCCACTCCAATTGGGTCTTAAATTTTGTAGAATACACACAGGTATAACTCGAGCTGACTACCAAAAATTCCCTCTTTTGTGAGGAAGTAGGAAAATCACCATACTGGACTGCTAATTAGGTAGAAAAGGAAAAGTTTGGTTTTTTTTGTTTTGTTTTGTTTTAAGGATATGACCCATTCAGGGTAACAGAGCAGGGGGTTTTCAGGGCAGAATTGCCCGGTGGCCTGACATGCACTTACAGGTATGTGTTAATATGAACCAAAGGAAGCTGGCAATTTAGCATGGGGCTTTGATATGTGTTACAGGTATGTGCTAATAGGGAGCCAGGTGCCCCATTTGCCATAGGTGGCTGTGGGAGCGATAAGAAGTGGCAGCTTTTCTTGGCAGACAGGTTTCTGAGGAATGCTGAGTGTAAGCTTTTATGTTCCCCTCTCTCCCCAGCCATCCTTCTGCTTACCATGTCAGAATTCAGCTTGAGCCAACCTGAACTGCCCTTTGGAGACACAGTAGCACTGTCTTTTGGGAGGGAGCTAGCAATTATTTGTATTTGATACCTGGAACAAATATTTCCAGCCTGAAGAACTGGGCATTTAAAGAGTAGCAAAGGCTTCTCTTCACAGCTGAAAGTACACCACAGCTTCCTTGAAAAGGATAGCAGACCCTGAATAATCATGCACCTCATTCTGGCTCAGGACTTTCAATTATGGATCCAAGAGGAGGATGAGTTGACTGTTAATGGGTGAGGGCTGGGTGGCTTTCCTTGTTTGATTGACAGGCAAGGGTTATTATATAAGCATTTGTTTATTGAACATGTCCTTTTCCATGGTGCATCTGATTTCAATCATATTCACATCTAGTCATGCAGAGGCAAAGGAACAGGGCAAATAGGGATTTTTTTTTCCCCTTAGATGTTCACTCATGGGACACGGTTTGTCTTATTGAGCATGCACTCTAACCAGCACAGGAAAGATCATCCACTGGACAGATTTACTAGATAAAGTCCAGGATAATTTGACTACAGAAAGAGAATTTCTAGGGAGTTATAAGTTTGGAGCAGGTTTGGCAGACAGTTCAATAGACTGGGGGTCCCAATTTGCTATGTGCTTTTTTAGGAAAAGTGTATGAATATCAAAAGTGGAGTCCAAAATTGCTAATCAGTCTATGTTTGCCTGCCTCAAATACATATAACCAAAGAAGACAATATTTGATGCATAACATAGAAGTTATGTTGATGTGAATTAAGTGTCTTCACTTGAATCAAGTGTCTCTTTGCTGATGACAGATGAAATTAAAAAAAAAAAAACAAGTCTAGCTCAGGGCACTAATCAGTTTATTGGAGTTACTTACAAGAGCACAGGTAAGAGATAACTCAAAGGCAGTTTCATCACCTAAAGGCCGACCCAGCATGAGCGAGGACTCACTCAAGCTTTCTGTACAATGTTCAGGCAGCTTAGCAATCGAATGTTTACATGACCTCAGGGAGGTCCTTGCAAATCTTATGACTTTCTATGCTTCCTGATCCTTGCAGGTTTCATTAGCTTTCTGAGTCTTATAAACCACCCTCCTCCCTCCGGGAAGAAGTATTTCAATTTGAAGGAAACTGTTACACACAGTTGGGTTACAGATGACTTAATAAAGAAAAATGAGAACACCCTACATAGTGTATAAAAATGTTACCTTATTGCATATTAAGTGCTGTTAGCTACCTGAATTTATAAAACTAACAGTGTTTTAGGAATCTGATGGACATGAAAAACAATATATATATATATATAATATATAATATATATATAATATATAACATAATATAATATATAACAATATATATATAAGACAAAGACCTTTAAGTCTGGCATATATTTTATATAACTTCATATTTCATTATCTTTTATTTTATATACCAATACTATCCATTATTTTTACATTTATGTACAAAGGACAAAAGAAATTTACTGAGGAACTTACACTATTCCTCAGAATTACCCAAGAAAGCCATATATAGCTCCATTTTGCAGCTGTAACAACTGTTGGGAAATGTCATTTGCAAAGATACTACTAATATAGTAGCAAAATTTAAAGAACTCAGCCCAAACAGGGGATAAAATAAGAATAGAGTGGCAATGAAAACATAAAGATACACAGTGAGCTGAGAGCATGCTATAAGATTGTTTCAAATAAACCCAGTGGAACCACTAATTTCATGGATGAAAGACAATGAGTTTAAAGAAAGAGAAGGGAGGGACCATGACTATTTGAAATGCTGAATTTTGTGTATTGGTTGAAGTACTACTCATCCTGTGATTACTAGCTGCTACCAAATATGATAGTCAGTCATCCATCCCTGGGAGGGTGAATGGATCATCCTTGCATCTCTGGGACAGCTTGGATATTGAATTATGATGGTTATATGCCAGGCTTTCTCTGTGCTATTGTAAGTGAAGCTCCTCTATTAGTGCCTCCCTTTCACTAGGCCACAAACATATCACTAACCTTACCAAGATTTCTCAGAATAAACTTACATACATTGATGTTTCTTTGCTGAAGGATTAAAATATTAGAGGGAGATATATAATGTTCATGAATAGGAAATCTTCATGAGGGTGTCAGTTTCCCTGAAAACCAATCTAGTTTTCTAGAATAGCTGGAAACATAACTGAAGAAGACAAAGGCAGGTCTTTCTTAGACAATATTGATATTATGAACACATGAAACTTAAGAAAGGGTAGTGGCAGAACACAGAGAGGAGTCAGAGAATCAAGGATTCTTCAAGTGGGAACCGAAAATTATAAATAATTGCTAAGGGCTACTCTATTCAATAAATATTCAGTATAAATGAAACAAACACCCAAATATGAAAACGTGGCCCAGTGAGATGACTCGTGTGGTAGAAGTGCTTGCTGCACAGAGTTTGATTCCCCAGGACTTACAGGAAGGAGAAAAAGAGAATCAATTACTCTTTTGCAATTTCAGTGTATGTATGGCATGTAGATTTTATTTTAATCTAAATGTTGCCTTCCGACATTTATACATGTGCTGTGGCATGCATGCTTACAAACACAGGCACATGCACACACACAAGCACACACCCACCACTAATAATGTATAAGATTTATGATTTGTAGTTGAGAGGATTTTCATAATTAAGAAATAAAGAGCCCCAAACGATACAAGCCCCAATCAATAAAACTGATGTTTTTACTGTCAGTAACAATTGGGTAGGTCTGAAAACTCCTCAGATAAAGAAAAAAAAAGACAAGATAGCTACTAGGAGATGGATTATTAAAATGAGACATTCATGGCTAGTGTGCATAAAGCCATCCAGCCTTATTAGTCTCTAGGTATTTGTATGCTGAAACAACATTTATTCAAGGGTGTCTATTTGTATTGGCAAGGTTAAAATAACAAAAGAAGATAGATGCCATTAGGAAGTAAGGTAACGAGAAATGCCCCCCAAATCGCTGTTAAATATATAGATTGTTGGAGCCTCTTTAAAGGAAACTTGTCATTGTACACAAAGTTAAATCCAATAATTTCTTAAATGCCATCAATCATCATTCAATAATTTGTTTTTAATGAAACACACAAATATTCAATAAAATCTACATGCCATACATACACTGAAATTGCAAGAAAAATCAGATGTCAATCAGAATATAAATGCATTCAAACATGGTTATTCATACAATAAAATACTGTAAAAATGGTCTACAATATGCATTTTAAGGTATATATTGTAGAAAGGAAATGATACCATCTTTGATAGTTTACATTAATTTTAATGGCATATGGATATCACTAGACATTATTGAAAGAACATACTCACGTAAAACACTCATGAAAGCATTCTTCACTTTGGAATGCTGGTTACATTGTGGAGAAGAAGGGAAAGAGGAGAGCTGACTCTGGTCATTATGCATATTTTACTTTAGCCACACATATAATATTTTTTAAAAACAGAAAATATGGCAAAATGTTAGTATTTGATTAAATGTCTAGTGGCTGCACAAACATTTGCTTTATTTTTCCCTGTACTTTTGCAATTGAAAGATTTTACAATGCATGTATAATAAAGCCTTCAGGATGATGTCTGGCAAATAGCATAAAACAAATGCTGTTTTTATTAGCAATGATGGAACTGAAAACTTGTGGGAGCATGACACGATAAGGCTCCATGCCCACATGTTTGCCTTCAGATATAATTAAGGAATAGTGAGCAGTAAGGCAGTCGAACACAAGGTCATGAGGCTCCTATCAGTTCATGAACTGCGACTCTGGTAAACAGTGTCAGGATGATGAATCTTAGTATTTAAGGGAAGGGACTATTTTTTACAATTAACCTTTGGAATTAACTGAAAACCATTATCCTGTAAGGAAGAAAAATATTTTCTCTCTTCCAAGTTCTAATTCCCACACAGCTTACAAAGCCCCTATCTGTTGTTTATGAGATGTCTACCATTTGCTAAGTCTGTCCTTTTTTTCTCCAAACAACAAATAGATATTAAGATTAATGATAAAAAAGATACTGGAGGTAATAAAATTCAAGTATTAAAAATGTCAGTACAGATATAAACAATTTTTAAGATCAAATATCTCAAATACAAAAAAAAACTTTTGTTTAGAATGTAACATCAACTTGAAGTTCATAATTAACGTATGTGAGTGGCACATCTCAATTTTTATCATATTTCCATGCCATTTTTAAGGCCTTACCCCAAAATAACTTTGTCAATAAGGCTGGAATTTGAGTGTTAAATAACCCTACCAAACTCTGACTTTTCTTTAATTCAGTATGATAGTTCCAAATGTCAACATGATACTGTCTAGAATTATGGAACGGAGTCTCAGTCAGGGTTTGTTTACATTGGGTTGTCCTGTGGGTTTACTGTTAGTAACTTAAGTGGTGTTGGAGGACCCAGGGCACTATAGGTGGCATCATTCCCTAGGCTGAGTCCGGCAGAAGAATGAAGAAACTGAACTGAACACAGCAAGCAAGCAAGGATGCATAAAGTCATTTCTCTCTGTCCGTAACAGTGAATATGATGTCATGAGATGAATGAAATTCCTGACTTGACTTCCCCTTAATGACTGACTATAACCTGAAATTGTAAGCTGCAATAAACCCCTTTCTTTATTAAGATTTTTGTCAGGGTATTTTTATTTTCTATCACAGAAATAAATCTAAGACATTCAGTTGTTCTCACATTATTTAGAGCATCCCCATTTATTGTGCTTATTAGAGAAACTGGTAACCTGAATCAATTCACAAATACCTAAAGTTATAAAGAACTGAATGGTTCTTGAAACTGTCTTCAAAACACATGCACTAAATATATAAACTACAATTTATAAATTACAGCTCAGAAAATCACTTGGGATACCAAAGAGTAACTACTGTTTCTGTTTATTGAATGTCTTTTTTATAAAGAGATAATTTAGCTAAATAAACAGAATATATTTTAAATGAGTTTATTATTTGTTTGTAAGATTATGCTAAAACTCCAGCATATGTGGTGTTTAACTGCCTTCCTATGACAAGCCATTGATGAGTTGGCTATGTGTGAAGGGACTGTCCACTAGCACTTAAAAATAGTTACACTCAGTAAGTAGTGACTCATTGAGTGGTTGGACAAGATCACTTGACATCAGAGATCAGCCATAAAGGTGCTGAATAAATTGCAATGGGGAAGCCTGGTGGAGGATGAGATATCTATCACCTGGATTTAAGGACTCTTTCTTCAGAACATGATGTTGCAGTTGCATTCTTGTCCTATAGCAAATGAGAATACTGACACAAAATTGGACCTATCAACATTCTGTCACTGTGGAAGAAGGGCCCTTAAAGCCCCTTATTTAGGAATATGGACAGGTAATGGAAACTGGAATGGAAGGGCTCATCATGCCCCACCTCCCCCTAATTATCTATAGCATGCAATAGTCTCTGACAAAAGGAGAAATATTTTCTTCAGTGGCTACACTACTAATAAAGAGCCTCTACTCCTGTATATAACCTTACATCCAAGATCCCTAATAAAAATCATAAAACCCCAATGAATTCTATTTCAAAAATAGGTGGAAAGGAAGGAAAGAAGGAAATGAAAGTAGAAGAAGAGCTAGGCAGAAAAAGGAATGGGATAAAGAGGAGTGCAGGACAGATTCTAGGGTATTGCTAAGTGAATATGATAAATATACATTTATCTCTCTTTATATGTTTAATTGAATAGATTTACATTATTTATCCTCCCCATCCTCCTTCCAGCACTTCCAAGATACCTTGCCTCTAATTCCACCCATGCCCTCCCACCCTCAATCTGATAGTGTCTTTATAATTATTATTGTGACATACAAGTATACACACACGCACACACACACACACACACACACACACACACACACACACACACACACACACACACACACACACACACACATATATATATATATATATATATATATATATATATATATCATAGGGTTCTATATAACTGTTTTCTGTTTTCTTGCTAAGGTCTAAGCCCTAGAAGGAACTGATTATTTCCAACTGACTAGGAGACTGGTTTTTCTGACCTTTAAAATAAACTTGCTTTCATTGCTCTTGTATCTCAATGATACCATGTTTTAAACTCATTATTTGTTGAAAACTTTACATTCCTTAGGGTTCCCATTTGAATAACTTTTGTTATTTCAACTCAAAAGTCATTGTCATTTCCATTTTGCATATCTGGAATCAGGTCTTCCTACATGTAAGGGCAGTCAACTACTTTGCCAATTATCTGAAAATATCAGTGTTCCCCACATCCAGTCCACCTTGCCTTTATCAATATAACATTGCTAACAAGTACTATGTATTTTGCAATGGATACTTGTATATCAAAACCAACTAGGTAATTCTGTAGATTCCCATTACTTAAACACCACTTAACATCAAAGAATCTTAGTCTGTTTCCCAATCTTCTTTCAGCTTGCTTCTGACAACATCCATGTAGTTCTAGTTTGCTCCAGCTTGTTGAGGCTGCTCCTGGCTTCCAGGACTTTGCTCATAATACAGCTTCTGCCTGATGCCCTTCTTCCCTCCACTGTAGACTTTCCTTGATTAGCCAAGTCAGGTGTTCCAGGAAGGCATCCTTTTGCCTGGTCCTCAGGGTGGGTTACTCTGTCTGGTATGGCTCATGGTATCAACTGTTGCCCTTTTTGCTCATGTTATTATTCTTTATTGTTCAACCAGAGAATCTTCTACCCTTCTACAAATGGGGAAAGCCTTGACTGAGATGTGACTAGTTATAGGACATCCTAGCTCGAGGCTTTCAATCTGAGGTAAAGAGAAAAGTAAATCCACAAACAGGCTAATTAGTGGATATTGATAATTTGGAGGATGTAATGTTATAAAGAGATAAGAGCAGATGAGACAAAAATGTTTGGCTATTGATGTTATTGGTCACAGACAATCAAAAATTAGTTTGGGATCAGTTCTTCAGTCTTGCCCAAAACTATTCATTAATTTTAACCTCTCAGCTTAGACCTACGATCTTTTACCTTTTACCTTCACCTTCATGTATCTTATCTTTTCCACCTGCCCCGACAAACATGTAAGCAAGAACAGTTCTTTGTAGTGCTTTGTTTTTAGAGGACACAGAACAAGATCATACAGAGTAATGCTACTTATGTAACACCGATATTAATAATGAAAATAGCAACATTGGTGGCAAGACTAGCTAGCAGCTACCATTACTCCCTCTGGTTTACTATGTGCTGCTTTAAGCACTTTGTATACATATCTGGAAGGAGGAAGAATTCATTCTTTCAAGCATATTAAAAATTGATAAAGTGACTCTCCCCGAGTCTCAAAACAAATCTGTTATGCAGATGATTTAAGGAATGAATTGAATCAATATTTACTGACCATCTACTGCACTCAACATACTTGGACCCACCAAGGGACATAAATGTGAGTTAAATCATCTATTCCCTCTAAGAGTTATAACAATTAACATCTTAGTTCTATTGCATTGTATGAATTGTTAGGAGGTTTCATCATATGGGTATGTGTATATAGATTAATGTTTTGCCTGCATGTATGTGTATGCAAACACTAAGAAAATAATTATATTTTAGTATCTACAAAATACAATGAAATGTGAAGTATAAAATAAATGTGCTAAAATTTTTAGTGAAAGATAAAAAACTACAACACAAATTAAAAAGAAATTACAGAATATATAAATAGAAAGATATGCCATTTTCATGGATTAGAAAATTAATATTAGCCAAAAATCACACATGCAGGCTTATGTAAATTTAGTGCTATTTCTGTCAAAATTCTAATGACCTTTTGCACAATAATAGGAAAAAATTCTAAAATTCATGAGGAATCAAAAAAGACCAGATATTCAAAGCAGACTTGAGTTAACAGAACAAATTAGAATCATCACACTACCTGACTTTAAAGTATGCTCTGAAATTATAGCAATCAAAGCATTATGGTGCTGGCCTAAAACAGACACGTGGAACACTGAGACAGAAATAATAATTGATGCATTTATGACAAATTGGCCTATATCATACTTGTCAAATACATACAATGTTAAGAAAGAGCAGGGTTTTTAATAAATGGTGGTAGGAAACTGGATGGCCAGGTAACAGAATGAAATTCAACCCTTACCTCAAAGTAAATAGAAATCAGCTTTCTCAAAATTAAGACCTGAAACCATGAGACTACTAGAGAAACACCTGGGCTAAAACCTCCACAACAATTAGCTGGACAATGGATATTTTAATATTACTTCAAAATGTAGGCAAGCAAAGTCAAGATAATAGAATCTCATCAAACTATTGAGCTTTTATATAGTACATTTACCAATCAGCAGAATAAAGAAACATCTTCAGGACGTGTGTGTGTGTGTGTGTGTGTGTGTGTGTGAGAGAGAGAGAGAGAGAGAGAGAGAGAGAGAGAGAGAGAGAGAGAGAGAATTAATAGATAATATGTATGTATGGTGTGCAATAGTGAATTAATGTCTACAGTAGATAAATTGTAGACAGAGGTTCTGCTCTGGCTGGTCCCTAAATGAATACTCAGAGACTTAAATTAATTATAAACTGTTTGGCCAATGGCTCAGGCTTTTTATTGGCTAGCTCTCTCTTAATTATTAACCCATTTCTATTTATCTAAGCATTTCCATGTGGTCTTGGCTTACTGGAGAATGTTTCAGTATGTTACTCCTTGGCAGCTACATGGTGTCTCCCTGGTGGCTTCTTTCTACCCTCCTCTCCCCAGAATCTTCTTTCTATGGTAGCCCCGCCTATACTTCAAACTCGAAATACACCTATGCATATAGCAAGTATTTCTTCAATTAAATAAATAATTTTGAAGAGCTTCTCAAATTCTGCAGTAAGAGGGGTTAGGGATTCAGCACTGGTATTCCAACCAGCGATGTACAGGAACTCCTATAGCTCCCTGTTCCTGCCAGCATTTAGTGATGCTGGTGTCTGTGATTTCCAACTTTGTTTCTATGATTATTTGTGATGTAAAGCATTGTTTTTTCCAGAGACACATTCCACTGTTAGAAGTCCCACAAACACCTTAAGCTAAACAGCCACAGCATGTATGATCTAGCACAAACTCATTCAGGATCCATGATTGCTGCTTTAGTCTCTGTGAACCCCTATGAGCTCTGCTTAGTTGATTCTGTGGACTGTGTTGTCCTGGTATTCATGACCCCTCTGGCTCCTCAATCCTCCCTCCCACTCTTGCCTGATGTGGTGATGTACTTGTCACAGTCATGGCCTTATACATTAGGGACTTTGATTTCTGTTTCATACCTATCTGTGTCCAACTCCTCCTGCCTGGTTGAATGAAGTTACTGTTGTTTATTTCATATAATTTAGTCCACATTTGTAGAGTAGCATGGACTGAGGACTGGTACCATGTTCTCTGGGGAGTTTACACAAACACCACTGCTGAGGGTGGAAAGGTACCTGATTCAAACCTAACCTCTCAGGAACTAAGGCCTCCCAAAGGTCTTCAAAAGAGTAGTCTATGATCATGTAAAAGACAATTTAGAGCTAGGCTTGCTAGTGTAGGCCTATAATCCCAAACATTTGGGAGGCTCTAACAGGAAGACCACAATTTCAGGGCCTGTGTAGGATAAATTGAGTTCAAGACCAGCCTTCTGAGTAAGAATCTGTCTCAATAGAAAACATGAAAAGTGTGGGAAATACAGCTCAGTGGCAGAATACTTGGCTAGCATGTGCAAGGCCCTATTTTTCATTCCCAATATATACAGAAGACAAACAAAAATCACCATTGAACCTTCATCCAGTGTTACTAAGGACCCAGATTCTTGGTATCTACCTCTTCTGGAGGATACCTGATACAACCCATGCAGCCTTTATCCTTCTGGTGAAGCATCATCAAAAGCAAGTATTTTTGACAAACAAGTTACCATTTTCCTCTGGTAGTCTTTGAATCCATCTGCATTGTAAAGACTATTTTAGATAAATAGTAGAGGCAAAGGAAAACACAGTTGAGGGTATAGATTAGTGTAGCATCTCTTGTCCTTTCAAGTATAAAGCCATATGTCAAGAGACCATTTCTACTGCAGTCACCATTACCATGGAATGCATTTTCTATGACTTGACACCCTCTTCTACCAAGAAAAAATAATCAATGTCTTTTCTGGAATTCTCAAATCCATGTCTTAAGGGAAGTGATACTCTGCACCCTTTCTCTGAGTTCTGGGACAGGAAAGGCACTTAGTCCCTGGCATTGTCATTCCAGCTTCTGTAGAAGATTCTTAACATGTAGTAGAAAAATAACAAATATTCTTGAGCTGAGCCTCTGCAGTGGAGCTCTATGTTCTCTGTACTGACCTAATCAACAATCATGCAGTTAATGATGATCTCTATGCCTCATCAATCAAATAAAATTGTGTCAGTTAATAACTGAAATATTCTTCCACAACAACTTAGGTGTAAAATCTAGCCAAATCTGAAAAAGAAAGAGAAAATAAAAGATAAAAGGAAAAAAAAAAAAAACCTTGCCATATTGCCAACTGGGTAATACTCATTTTGTTTGTTTTTTTCCTCCGTTTTTATTTAAATTAGAAACAAGATTGTTTTACATATCAACCCCAGTTCCCTCTCCCTCCCCTCCTCCCTGCCCCCACTAAAATCCTACCTACACCATACCATTTCTGCTCCCCAGGAAGGGTGAAGCCTTCCATGGGGGGGACTTCAGAGTCTGTCATATTCTTTGGGGTAGGGTCTAAACCCTCCCCCATGTGTCTAATCTGAGGGAGTATCCCTCTATGTGAAATGGGCTCCCAAAGTCCATCCCTATGCTATGGATAAGTACTGATCTACTACAAGAGGCCCCAGAGATTTCTGAAGCCTCCTCACTGACATCCACATTCATGGGGTCTGGATCAATTCCATGCTGGTTTCCCAGTGATCAGTCTGGGGGCCAAGAGCTCCCCCTTGTTCAGGTCAGCTGTTTCTGGGTTTCACCAGCCTGATCTTGACCCCTTTGCTCATCACTCCTCCTTCTCTGCAACTAATAATTGTTTTTTTTAATTATAGTTTGAATGCTCTTTGACTTACATATTTATTTCTTGTTTCAAATTTGCAAATATGATTAGACTTTACATAGCTGTAATAGCTCAAGCCATTTAAACACTGGGACTAAGAGGGAAAGTTTCATTTGTAATTTAAAACTTAAGACACTGATTTTCAGATAGAGTTTGGCCAAGGAATAAACTCCCCCTATTGCTCCAATTGTCAGAACTGTCTGAAAAAATGAGGAGATTATGTCACCATCCAACAAATAATTCCTAAATGTAACAGATGTTGACAGAAGTGACAAGCATTTGATTTTCTTGGAGAGGGTTCCAAAGTTCATCCACTTGTTGGATACATCCTTTATTCTCCAAATGATTGCCCAAAGATTTCAAAGACTGATAGCAATTTTGTTGTGTAGTAATTGTACCCACTAAATATTTTGCCTATGGTCTCTGCTTTTTGGTCCCAAAAGAGGCATAGGGAGTTGGTCTTTTAATGAGGGAACATTGATTTAAACTTATTTCAGACTTATAGGTGAAGAAAAGCAGATATTTCTTAAATATAAACTTTATAATATTTGAAAAACTTGCATTTATCTATTTTTGAGGTTGTGTGAGAAGGTGGAGATTAGAGAACAGCTTATAAGGTCAGTTCTCTCTTTCCATACATGGGTCCTAGGAATAGAACTCATATAATCAGGTTTGATGGCAAGCACCTTTGCTTGCTGAGCCATCTTACTAGCCTCACACAATGACTTTTAAAAATACTGCCAGAATCAAAATATTTCAGAGATGAACAGCACTGTGTTTTTCTTAGGAGAAAGAAAAAAGTGAGATTCTGGGAATCCCATCTATGCTACTGAAATTTTAAAAATGAGGTTTAAGTAGATACCAAAGAGTGTATAAAATATATGGCAAAGCTACTTATACATTCGGTAATCATATGGGAAAGAACAAAAGAACAAAACAAAATCTCTGCCTTAAAAACAAATTCAGGGACATGCAGAATGGTAATATCGGGCATACCTCTTGCCAGCATTGTCCCCCAGCCACACACAGTGTCTTTGACTATGACAGTCCTTAAGAGCCTTTTGTCCTAGACAACAGCATTGAGAAGGGCTTGAGTGGCAGAGGCATTGCTCTACAATAGCATTTAGAAAAGTTTGAGAGTTTGACTGTCTGCCTTGACTCTGGTACTTTCCCATTGGCAAATACAGACAGAAACTGTGCAGGTGACCCTCTGTGAGCAAATAAACAGATCAGACTTCTTCAATAGCTGCACTGTAACTGATGAGTTTGAGTTGATGGGATGGGAAAGAAAACAAAAGAGAGAAAAACAATGAAAGACAGCATTTAGAAAACTTAATACCAATTGCTAAGGTAAACTAAAAAATGCTGTCGATCATCAGTGCAGCCACATGAGATAGTAAGTTCTTTGTTGTGGTTTGTGGGCTTCCTTTGTATCTTGTACATACCATTTATGATTTGTTTAATTGTCAGTAACTACTGATTTATTTGTTTTTCCTATTTTAGACCATGGTGGTGGAGCCTGATTTTCTGAGCACTGCATGTACCAGAAAAATCTCACTGCTGCTGGCAGAGTCTGTCATGTAGCACTCAGAAATGTGTCATGAGAAATGATCCCCAATCTCAGTTGAGGTAACGGAGGCTTGGGAATGTTAAATAACTTGCCCAGGTCACAAAGTTAGCATCGACACAGCGCAGTTTCCCAAGACAATCAGTGGCTGCATGATGCTTGGTTGAGAATGGTAATAGGCTTGAGTAAATGGGAAAGCTGTCTCTTAATCAAATCATTTATGTTTCCCACCAGCTAATTGGAGACAGGCGTTAAGAGGAAGGAATTAGTTCCACTCCACAGTTGCCTGGCTGAGCTGTATACTGCTTCCAGTAGGGGTGGGTGGGTGGGATGAAGACCATTGTACAATGGAGACCATCAAAAAATTGCTCTTGAAATGGCTGGGAAGAGCCACACTGAAAATTATTTGATATAACTTTATTAATTCACAAAGAATGATAATGATCATTTGCTGAAGTCCATCATTGCATGTCACAAACCAGCAAACTTACCAATTGATCTGTTTCTGAAATATGGTATGTGGTGTCTATGTAAGGTTTTTCTCAAGATAACTGGCAAGTAAATACAAGTATTTTTTTAAAAATAATCTAAGAAGTGTTTTTTTTAATTATTCCAAACGTCAGGACCAAATGCTTTCCCTTTCTCAATTTTATATAAACAAATAAATAAAATGAATAAAAACAGAATAATATGTGTGTGTCATAGATTGATGTACATATGTATCTCTCATTCCTCATTTGCACAGGTCACTGCCAGTGTGTATGCACAGTGAAAACATAATGTAAATGTATTTTCCTTAGGAATTAGCTCTTCAGTTCTCCCAATCATTCCCTGTTTCTACTCTGCTCTAATTTAACTGTTTAACAAGATATAATTTGCAGGCTTGTGGAATTACTTGCTTTGTTGCAGATGAGTTTGTAGGCTTTTAAACACTCTGAGAATGGCCCTTTGAAGGTAATAAGTTCTTTCTCCATCCTGTGTTATTCAATAAATCATTCTCAGCAAGTAAGTCAAATAAGCATGTTATTGAATGTGCTGTGTGGAAACAAGGTTGTTAAAATGGCAACACATTGGCAGTTTGCCCTATTGAAGGTTGTCACATTGAATCCATCTAGAATAGGAATGCTGGTCAGGTTTGGAATGCAATGCATGTTTTTGTGTAGATAACCTCTAGGGGGACCCAGCTCTGCTAACTGCATTACAGAATACAATGATCACAGGCATTCAGAAGAAATAAGGGGGGAATGAAGTGTAGCATAGTCCTCCAACTATGTCATGCATTAATCAAAATGGTTTAGTGTCAGCCTTTGCTTTTAGATTCCAGGGACTAAGAAGACAGCTTATTTTCATAAGGATATCATGATGTGAATGTGTATTTGAAGTGGAATGTTCTATGAATGAGTTACGCTTGTCCAACCAACTCCTTTTAATCCTTGACCATTTAGATGGAAAATCCATCTAAGCTGACTTGATTCCTTGGAAGTCACTTTTCAGAGGTGGGGGATTAGGAACTGTCACTGGAACCGGCATGCTCTTAGGCTGCCGATGCTTGTCTGGATTATGTGCTTTATTTTGTTAATTATAGTGGCTGTTCTCAACCAGATTTCAAGGCAGGCATTTATTGATTGTTCCCAAGTAGGGAGAGAATTCAGCTATTTACAAGATAAGCATGAATCTCTGTCAAGGAGTCTAGTGGCAGCTTGCTCCATGGTTAAATCCATTAAGTAAATCACGGGGATTCTGTTGAAGAACGCAAATGTTATTTGAAATTTGACTACTAGAATTTTTATGGACTATACATTTTCTAAGTACTATGTTTGTTTTATTCCACTTCCACAGAGCATTTTATAACTAATCTCTTTGGTTTAACCTTACCTCCTTTTCTTTCAAATATTCAGAAGTCTTGTGGCAAGAAAAGTTCTGATCACCTACTGACCATTAGATGGCACTAAATCAGTGCCATTTCAGAATACAGTCTTTTTGTTTGGTTAGTTAGGTTTTTTGTTTGTTTGTTTGTTTTACTTTGCATTTGTTTTCGTTGTTGTTTTTATTTTGTTGCTGTTCATGGATCTCTTTCCAAGACAGTTGTGGAGACCAGATTGTATGTTCAACCCCCTTCTAGAAAATGGGTTTATATTTGCATATATCTCTCATATATGTTCCTAGATATTTCAAGTCATCTTTAGATTATTTATAATACATAAAGTAATATAAATGCCATATAAGTAGATATCATATCATCCTGTCTGGAGAATGATGGGAGAATACATATATTGATTAACATAGTTAATATTTTGATCTACTCTTGACTGGATCTGTAGATGCAGAGCCAACAGATGTGGAGATATGATTTTAATGACTTTTAACATACCCCTGAGGCAAATGAGGTTACTTGCTTTTTTGTTTGCCAACTTGCATGTGTCAAAATAATTCACATATACACGTAAAATCTAGGATGATGTTACAAATAACCATGTAAAAATTATCCTCTTGCAATGTGATGTGATGAGGAGTTTAGGTCATATGCAGTATTTCCCCTAGATGTACTATTTGAGGGCTTCACTCAAGCAAGCCTGTGAATGGGACTTGATATTTTACCTGATAGCTGCCTGCCAGGCTATCTTAGGCCCAATGGGTAGGGGCAAGGGAAAAAGGAAATTGGCTTGTATGTTTATCCCTAGCTCCAATGCACCCTCAGAAGAATTGGTAGTCAAAGTTTTCATTGCTGTCCCTTGCTCTTAGGGGCATACCCAGACTTTGAGGATGTGAAGAATCCCAGATATCAGCTGCTGGAAACTGATATAATCACAGATAATAGAGAAATACTTCACTAAGCCACTTCCACAACCATGTAGACAAAAACCTCAGTGAAGGACGCAGGCAAATTTAGTTCAGAGCCCAAAGAGTGATTCATTATTTTGTGCAGAGCAGCCTCAGAATTTTATTCAAGGTGACATCTTCAAACTCTGGCCTAGGCAAAAAAGGCTCTGCCACTGTGTCTTCTGCCCAGCTTCAAGTTTACACTTGCCAGCATGGATACCCGTGAATTTCTAGGCCTGCTTTTTAATTCATTTTAAGACTAGAAATAATTGTGGTAACTGACATCAATTCTTAGAAGGCTTTGATAGTTTATTAATCCAGAGACCTGAATTACTCAATTCCTTGAAGTGTTTTGTTATGTCCATACTCTCTAACATTTGAGAGCAACTCTGAAAGAAGAAAATAATAAAAGTGATTCTCAGGACCTTGCAAGGAAAACTCTGTTGTTTTCATCATGATTTCATAATTGGCCAGATAAATACCATTGCAACCTACTTTTGATAGTAACTGTTAACTGTTCATTCTATCTGTGATGCTTGACACTGACAGTCTGTCCCATGAGAATGGAACATTTCATAGTCATTTTATTTACTCATCTTGCAGCTGTTCACATTTAAAGTTAAGTGCATTTAACTTTCCTAATTGAAATATTTAGATTCTCAAGCTTTTGAATCTTATAGAGTGTCTTTAGTATATTTATTCTTCTATCCTTTTGTTCCTATCAATACACTGATAAATGATTGACACCTGGAGCATAAATAAAAAAGCTGAATTCTAAATTGAAATTGCTCTGTGGCCAAAGACTGTTTATATTTCAGTTTCTTCTGACCATATAAAGAAAGAATACACTATTGACTGTCTGGATCATAATCATAAACATAGCAAATGTATTGCAACTCAAGCACATCATGGGGGAACTGAGAAACTCCTCCAGCCACAAGACCTGAATTTGGGGAAGCATATTAAGCTTGTTGAATCTTTTTAGGATTTAATTTTCAAAACTGATTTGTTGAAAGGGACTACAGTTTTGGAAAATATTCTCTTCACTAGTATTCTTTCTAAGTAAATAAAGTGACATGGTGGAGAACAGGCATTTCTAAATCCCTCTCACTCTATAATGCATGGGTCACTTAACAAGTATTCAGTACTACATTTTTGCTAACCAAAGGAAAAATTTATAGTATGCACTATCTTAAAGAATAATTTATATAGAATAATTTGAGAAAACAAATAAAAATAGCAATTATGGGACTTTTAAGAAGATAGGATTGCCTGATTTCCATGCTTTTATCTCTCTCTTCTAAATTTTGTTTATTTATGTGCATTTATTGAATAGCCTTTAGCTCAAGCATTGTAAACACTTCCAAGATTATTTATTTTTTCACATTCCATATGTTTTTACTTTTAAGTTTATATACAATGTATGCTAGCAAGACAACTAGAATACATAAAGAATATTTAGACAAAATATGCTGATGAATTCAACCAAAGGTATGTTGAGCCACTGTAGAATTGCACCAGACTGGAATGCTTTTGACAGGAGGAAACAAAACTGCTGTTGCTCGGGGTTTTCATTTTCTCTCAGACCTCAGCATAAAGAAACCAAACAACACCCATGATTGAATTTAAAACCAAGGAGCAAGCAACAGAATGGGTGTGTTAGTCACTGTAAGAGGAGAAGGACTTTGAGTAATTTTGAAAGACAATCCTGATAGTTAGGAATAGAGAACTTTATAATAAAGTGATGTCACTATAGGCAAAGCAAGGAGACATGATGATGATATACAAGAGGATCTCCTACAGAATAAACCAGCAAGAGGTGGAAGGGGTGTGGTGGGGGCTCTGCTGGCTATGGAGCTGAGAAAACAGTTTCTTTGCCTTGGATGAAGGCTCCCTACCTATTCCTACCAACTCTTTTACTTTTAAAAAATCTATTGAAGATTTGATGGAGCTACAATGTCCAGAGGCAGATATGAGAAACCAAAGAAGGGCCACAGAAATAAGTGACAGAGGATGGAAAATAAATAGCATTGCAATCTTACATGTGCATCACAGGAGGAGCAGCATATCTGTCAGAGCAGCAGCCCCCTGAGCAACTCACACTACAACAGTTTCCCAATCTGATTAGTTCCCTCTGTAAGTATGTGATTGTAGTTGTCTCTCTTTGGGTGCCATGCCCCTATGGGGTTTGGTTCTGGTGAAAGAAACATTCCTTCTCCTTTTCTTCACAGTGTTTTCACTGTGTTCATATTGTTGGTATGTATTAATGCTCTACCATCTTTTTCTAGAAAAGACATGATACCTCACAACTCCTGTCACCTTAGCTTATATACTATGCTCAATGGTATTTTCTTACTTCTTACTGCAGTTGATTATAACAACAAATAATTAAAATAGGTAAGATATCACAATTTCTGAAGAAATGTGAATTTTAAAACAAGTAATGAGAATGGCTGAATTAATGCTTAAATTGTGAAAATGGCCCCTAACTTCTTATAATTTGACTTCACATGTTCATTGATATGGATATTTTTCTTTTCCTGGACTAATGATAACAAGATACTCTGGTGACATCAAGCAGTGTGATTAGTGAGGATGAGGATGTTATGCTGCTCACCTGTGATGCTGGGTGTGTTAGCTGTGCTATGTGCCTTTTCAAGTCACAATGTTTTCCACTAGTGGACTTACCAAGCTTAACCTTTGTGGTAGGTGGGGAAGCATCAGAAAGCCCTAGGAAGTGAGGTTTAGAGGAAGTCAGCTGCTGAAATTATGACCAATGTTTCACAGTTAGAACTGGGAGAAAAGCAAAACACTAATCAAAGTGGCATAGTCAAGTGAATATTTTTTTGCATGAGTATGTGTATATAGTGTGTGCGTGTGTGGATGTGTGTGTGTGTGTGTGTGTGTGTGTGTGTGTGTGTGTGTGTATTCATGCACATAACTTGGAAGACAGAAGTGGATATAGGTATCTTCCTTGATCTATCTTCCCTTTGTATAACAAGACAGGGCCCCTCACTTGAAACTAGAGCTCACTGACTCAGCTAGGCTATCTAGTAAGCTTGCTCCAGGGACTGTCCCTCTCTTACTCTCAAGTACTGAGCTATTGGTAGGCCCCACACCCACTCCACATTTATGTGGATGCTGGGGACCGGCCCTCTAGTCCTCATGATCAAGTCCTCATGATCAAGTCCTTACCAACTGAACCATCTCCCAAGAACAAGAAAAAATAATATAAAAGTTTGAATATGTATATAAAGACAGACAATAGTGGTTGAAAGAAAATCCAACAAAGTTGGCTGGAGAATTAACTGTCCTTGTGCCAGAGGACGAAAGCAGCAAGAGATTGAACAAAGGCAGCAATTACACCCTCAAAAGATACTGCTGGAGCCCTCTAACCTCTAAGCATCTCATGTCCCAATGCTAGTCCCCTAGCTCGGCCAGTCTTGATATAGGCATGTCTCTTTCTCCTCCCCCACCCTGAGGAAGGGGCAGAGGTATTTTGTTGGAGGAACTAGTGTCTCAGGCTTGGATCCCTCTTTCCTGCTGCAGGGACTACATGTTTCTATTGTTCTTCCCTTTGCTTTTCAGGAGTCCAGGCAGGGTATGCCCCTTACCCATCCCTCCAAGTCCATTCTACTCTGCCCAGCTAGTTATTCCACACATTCATGTTCAAGTCTGAATGGCCTGGGTGAATCAGGGGACCTGGAGAATCATCTGATAAAAGTGCGTACACACTAAGTATTGTATGACACGTGAGGTGGTTTTGTTTGTTGTTGTTTATTAAACAACTTGACAGAAGTTAGAGCCATCTGGTAAGAGGAACCCCAGTTAATAAAATGTCTCCATCAGGTGGCCTGGAGGAAGGTCTGTAGGGACATTTTCTTCATTAATGATTGATATTGGAGGGCTTAAACCACTGGGAGCAGTGTGACCCCTGGGCCTATGGTCCTGGATGGCATTTTAAAAAGCCAAAATGAGAAGTTGGCCTCACACTTGAAAACTCATTTATTCCATTGTCTTTAAAGTTGTTTCTAATTTATTTACATATATTAAAGTCATGTGTTCCCGATGTTACAGATATTGAAGTAAGATGTTTAACAGATTTTTATCAAATGTCAGTTTTTTCATACATTTTGGGGGGAATTACTTTAACTGACTTACCGTGTTCCATGAAAAGTTATAATGGGCTAGAGAAATAGTTCAGTTCATAAATTTCCTGCCTTACAAGCCCAAGGACCTAAGCTAGGTTCCCAGGCACTCACAAAATGTTGGACACAGTAGCTCACATCTACAACCCCAGTGACAGACCCTGTCACATCCTTTAATACTGGGGAAAATAAGAAAAACAAATGATGTCAACATCTGTCTTCTCTCAACACATGTGCACATATATACACACATGTACCTGACGCACACATATGCATACCCACCCAAACACTGACATATATATATATATATATATATATATATATATATATATATATATATATATGCACTCATGCAGGCATGTACAGGCTCATACACAAATACACACACACACACACACACACACACACACACACGTATTAAAGCAATGTTTTTGACTTAAGAAGAAAGAAGTAATTTATGTCCCTTTCCATTTTCTTCTTGGGACCAGGTTAATAAGTTTGTATATTTGTAACATAACTCAAATTTCCTATTTATCTGCTCTAGTTCAGCTTTATTATGTGTGGAGTTGGGAGTCACCCAGAAGTATACTCTCCTTTCTTATGTATTGTCCCATTGGGAAATTTATGGCCAGTTTTGCTGGCTAAACTGACAGACAACTTCCTGTTTAGGAGAAACACCCTAGTCAGGCTGAAGCACAGAGGACTGGAGCCTGCCTTTTCCAGCTTTCACCAGGCTCAGTAGGCAAAGAAATCCTATTCAGCAATGCACTCCAACCATGATGACCCATACATACTTCTCAAGTTCCCAGTCTTCCAAACCCTTTTCACTACCTCCAAGCTCTGTGCAGCTCATTCCTTTCTTATACCTCACTCTCCTGTTTCACTGGCCTTCTCTCCTGTACTACTCTTTGCCCCACATCACTTTGGATCTATAGCTGGGAAGCAGGGAGTAAAGAAAGTGCTCAGCTTGGCTTGCTTCTTCTTGCTTCTTTAAGGAACACAGCAGGCCCCAGGATGCTGTTGCACACATTTAGGTAGGTCTCAGGAGATCACTTAACACAGTCCAGATAATCCCCCATAGACATATAGACATGCCCAGAAACTTAGTTCCATAGTTATTCTAAATCCCATCAAGTTGACAATCAAAATTAACATCACAGGGCAAGGGCAATGGATTAGTGTATAAGATCATCTGCTGTACAGGCAGGAGATCTGAGTTCTTATCCCCCAAATCCATGTAAAAGTTGGACATGGCTGTACACACCTGTAGCCCAGCATTGAGACTAGAAGATCACTGGAGTTGAATGGCTGTCTTCCTAGCTTCTGGTTCAGAATGAAGTGAAAAGAGATTGAGTAGGATATCATTGAACACACACACACACACAGAGAGAGAGAGAGAGAGAGAGAGAGAGAGAGAGAGAGAGACAGAGAGAGACAGAGACAGAGAGACAGAGACAGAGAGAGACAGAGAGAGACAGAGACAGAGAGGGAGAGAGAGACAGTGAGAGGGAGGGAGAGACAGACACAGAGAGAGAGAGACAGAGACAGAGACAGAGAGAGAGGGAGAGAGAGACAGAGAGAGAGAGACAGAGACAGAGAGGGAGAGAGAGACAGAGAGTGAGAGGGAAGGAGAGACAGACAGACAGAGAGAGAGAGAGAGAGAGAGAGAGAGAGAGAGAGAGAGAGAGATTATCACAAAAACACACTGTAATCCTAGCACTGGAGAAGTAGAGGCAGGAAAGTCAGCAGTTCAAGGTAATTCTCAGCTATATAATAAGTTGGAAGCCCTCTTGGGCTACGTGAGACCATGTATCCAAAAGCAAAAAGCATTTACTAAACTGCCAGGGTTGTTTGATATGTGAAACTAGTGAATTTCATCATTGTTTATGACTACATGTTATAGACTGTGGTGGTTTGAAGGAAAATGGCCTCCAAGAGAGTGGCATTATTAGGAGGTGTGGCTTTGTTGGAGGAAGTATATGACCGTGAGGGTAGGCTTTGAGGTTTCATATATGCTCAAGGCACACCCAGTGTTGTAGTTTACTTCCTTTTGCTTTTGGATCAAGAATTCTTCATCTTGTCTGCCTGCACACCACCATACTCCCAGCCATCATTCTCGTTGCCATGATGAAAATGAACTAAACCTCTGAAATTTAAGCTACCACTTCAATAAAATAGTATCGTTTATAAGAGTTGCCATGGTCATGGCATCTCTTCATAGCAATAGAAAACATATAACTTCTCTAAAAATAAATTTTTGGAGATACATATGTCCCATAAATTTTACAAGTGTCTCTATATTGAATTCATTACTTGCAGTTCAGTCTTAAGAATTATAGAAATAAAATGCACAAATACATCTATTTGTAATTTCCTGATTTCAGAAATGGGCTGAAATTGTCTTTGATAATTAGAACTTGGTGAATGTTTGACTTCTTACTTCTAAGGTCTTACAGCTCTAACTTGAATCATGAAGAACCATCTAATTTTTTTTATCTAGTTGTGTGTGCTGGTGTGTGTGTGTGTGTGTGTGTGTGTGTGTGTGTGTGTAGGCCATAAGTCAATCTTGGTTTTCAATCCCTCTCCACCCTTTATTTGGGGGTGGTGGGTGTTTTATTTTTGTTGTTGTTTTGTTTGAGGCAAGGTCTCTCAGAGAGCAAGGAGAAAACCCTTTGCTAGAGTGGTTGGCCACCAAGCCCAAGGGATCTTCCTGTTTCTACTTCCCCAACATTGGGGAAGTAGCATGCTACCATATGCCATACCTAGCTTTTCTACATAGGTTCTGGAGGACTGAACTCAGATTCTCATGCTTAAAAAGTGTATTAGTTAGGGTTTATATTGCTGTAAAGAAATATCATGACCACAACAACTCTAACAAGGAAAACATTTGTGATGGCTCACTTTACAATGAGTGATGGTGTACAGGCAGATATTTGCTGAAATACTAGCTGCTACTTGTTGATATGCAGGAAATAGGAAGTAGACTGAAGCTTAAGCAAACGAGACCTCAAAGCCCACTCCAACAGTGGCATGCTGCCTCTGACAAGGCCACACCTACTCCAACAAAACCATAGCTCCTAATAGTGCCACTCCCTTTGGGGACCATTTTCTTGTAGTGGTTTGAACTACAAGAAGCAAGTACTTAACTAATTGAGCCATTTCTCCAGCCCATAATTCTTCAGATGGGCCCTCTTTAGGAACCAAACTATGACACTGTGAGTAACTCAGAGAGTATAAAGAACCCACATCTGTGTTCAGAAATGATGGGCTGCAGTAACCATGCCCACCAAGTGAATCAACCAATCCACTTAGGCCTTGCTACTACAGCCAGCACCATGGAGAGCAGAAGGCCCTCAAAGTCAACCATAAGACTGAGAGAGGCTATAACAGTGTTCTGAGATGCTTTTCAAAATAATAGATACCTAGAAGTAACAGAGTTCTGGAATGGGAAATTTGCATCTTTAGATATGGGGGAGGGTTAGTTCCTTGGATTTTCATTTTCATTTAGAAAATCTTCTCTTGCTGTGTTCCTTGAGGATTGTAGAGTTCTAGTTTTGTGTATAGAGATAGCCTGCTAAGTATAGAAGGAACATTCCTTTTTGTTCAATTGATTATGACGTACTTATGTCATTCTGCTGAATAAGCATCTCAGATGCCTTTGGAATGTGTCTTCCCATGGGTGACTATGCTGTCCCTCTATAATTATTTCAGTTCTGAGAGTTTAAGGAAGATATAAATTTGTGTATCAAAGAAGAGATTCAACATCTACAAATCTTGGTATACTACAGACTATTTCTTAAAATTTTATAGTGTGAGTATAAGTTCAAATCTCTAACTACACATCACCTCTCAGTTCTCATCCCAGCCTCATCCCTTGCCTGCCAAAAGGACTTGGTGAATAGATGATGGAAGTCATGTGTTTCAGGCTGGGTACTAACCCCTCAGCTAGGCTGATCAGGTTTTAAGATTTAAAGTTATTTCATTCCTCTGATCTTAAAAATGCCATTGGTAGATCTGTACTCAACACCTGAACAATATCCTAGATGAACTGTGGATACTTTTGTAATCCTTGTTCACATGATTGACAGCTGTGGCTTGTATTTTCACTATAATCTTAATAGATCTCAGCTTGATTTCCCAGAAGATATTACTCTTGAGAGCAAGAGTAGGAGCCTGAACTTCAAAATGACTCAAGTAAAATTTGTATTCCTGCTTCAAGAATATATAATGTGCCAATTGGACATTTATGAAATGAATTTGTAAAATCAACTAGCAAAAAATTCTTTTGATTAGATTACTGTATTGTATTCTGTTCCTATTCTGAACTTCAGTGATTTTAATGCTTTATGGAAAAACCATTGCCTTGTATTTGAGATACCAGAGAGACTATAATGCTTGATTTTGAAGGAACAATTAAACTGTAAGTTTAAAAGTTTATGAATCATTGCATTCCCAAACAAGCTCAGGCCATCCCCTCGCACTGTGTTGTCACTCCTAGTGGAGCTGCAAGTGGGGGTTGCAGTAGGATCACTTGACTCTAAATGGTGCATTGTAGCAAATTCTCATTTGGGTAATGTACTTCATTGTTCATGCTTCTTTTCTTCCAAGAAACATCACAACAGATGAAGAAGTAAGAATAAGCATGGCAGCTCAGACTCGAATGGTTTGCAAAGGACAGATACAATCCTGTCAGCCCCATGCTTGAGTTCTGGCTTTCATCTCCACTGATGTTTTTCAACACCAAAGAAACTTATCAAGCTATGAAGTATTCACTCTGGATAACTTCCTGATTGAGTCCCTCTGAAAATTCATCTATGTGCTATAACTCAAGAGGTCAGTTTGTTACTGAATGATTGGACAGTTTATCAGTGTTTTGAAGTTAGAGGAAAGAAATTGATTTCCCAAAAGGAGTGAAATTTAGTCCAGAAGTGAATTCAGTGCATTGGCATTGTTAAGGGAATGTTTGTCCAAATCCCTCTGAGATACTCCCTGAGTGATAAATTTGAGGACTCTTCTTGTGCCCCTTCCAGTGTGTCTACTGTGTTGGATGATGCTGGGCCATCTCTGATGAAGGGAACATGCTTTGTTATACTAAGTTGCTTTTATCTTGATTCCTTTTATTTTTTCCAATGCTTTCATGTAGTTTCCTAGTATTCTCTCATTAATAATGAGGAATTGATGTGGATTTTGCCAAATGTTTTGCAAAGTTCATGAGTCCAATCTTCTTTCCCCTTTATTTCTGTCCCACCTTTCTTACTACAGTACTCTGTAGGAGTAAGGATCTTAACAAATCTTTGGAAGGCTCTTAAGGCAAAAGCTTTTCATCTTGTCTTAACAAGTACTGGATTTTTGGATGCATAATACTTGAGCTTTATGTACATAAAATCTTTCTGATAATAGGAAGAAATCCTTTCACTCTGTTTCTATTCTTGGTATACTGTCATAGTGTGATATTTATGAACACAGAATTAGGGTTCCACATGCAGTTCAACTGAACCCTACTTTCTCAGCATGGCATTACTTTGAATATATGACCAAACCAAGTGACCCTTGGTTTCTCCATGTGCAAAATAAGAATAATAATGCCTGTGCTTTGATTTTCTTAAACATTTTACTCTGACACACACACACACACATACACACACACAGGTCTAACTTAACAATATGTTTCCATGGTGTCATGTATTTTATAGGAGTAGCCAACAACTTTCTAATCAGACTTAAGGTCTGCTCTGCAGGAGGAAACTCATGGCTAGTACTTTAAATCTTGCCAAGTACCTATGGCTTGGGAGGTCTGAAGCACTATGGGAGAATCTATTGGTATTATTTTCAAACTGGACTTGTTATCAAATTGCCTTCTAAACACTTATCCTGACACCTGTTCATTAGTGCGGTTCTTATCCCTCATCAAGAAAGTTTCTTTTTGCGTTGAATGACAGTACAGAAACACTCAACTGGTCAATAGTGCAGAGAAGAAGTGACTATGGAATTCCTGGCCCTATGTAGAATATCTGTGTCATATCCTCTCCAATAAAAAACTCAGATAACATTGTGCAAGAGGGTTTAGAAAGATTTTAAGAACCATAGATTGGGGTGAGTGCCTGTGAAATTGTGTCTTCTGTATGTGATAAAGCTTTTGTACTCACCAACTCACAATAGCTGTGGTTGCATTGAAGCACCAGCTCTCATTCTTTCAATAAGAACACATGAAGATGAAAACAGTGCTATCTAGTATCTATTGCGAGATGACTTCTTTGTGCAATTTTCTCATGCATTATTTGAACAAGCCAAAGTGACATAATGTGTGTATAAGAAAACTGAGATGTGCAGTAGCTTTTAAGAACAGTGAGTGAATCCAAGACCCAAACCTTCCCCCTCACTGCTTCAGAAATGTCTGTCTGAATAGCTAATGATTCATTTAACAGAAACTTTATGGTATTGCTTTGCATGATATATGTGAGTTTAGGAAATGTAAAAGACAAGATAAATCTATTGGCCATGGTAATGAAGCAAAGGGTGTAACAGCCAGCAATCAAGTTTCCCCAACAAGTAACTTTAAAAATTAGATTTAAGATGTTCCAACTGCCCAGATTTGTTTATTTTCCTAGAATAAAAGGAAAGCATCCTCAAGCATTTTATCCACATATTTTAGGGCATTTGTAAGTACTGAGCATGATTAAGTTGAGTTGAGAACTGGATGTTAGGACAGACAAATATGGTCACAACAAAATCTCTTTCAAATTTCCCACAGTCTGTGAAAGGCAAAAGCAAATCCATACTGGAGCCACTAAGTTAAATTCTGGGTATGTCTGTGCCTCCTAATAGGACTATCTTCCAAGGAGAGATCAAATTCTTCCCTGTTTTGTTAATGTAGTCTTACTGAATTATTGCCTATAATGACCTACAAATACTGATTTTACTGTTTTGGCTCACTATAAGAAAGGTGAAAATTAAAATGCACAATAACTGCTTATTCTATTGTGGAGAAGTTTCTCAATTTATATTTCCAAAACAAGATTATCTTGTATTTTTGTACTTATTTTAAAGTAGATTTTGATTTTTTTCCTTTTCTGTTTTAAGTAAGCTGTAAAACAAAAATAAAAAGATGAGACGACTGTGGCTCTGTGGTTAAGAGTGCATAGTGTTCTTTCGAGCACCCAAGTTTCCCGCCCAGCATCCCTATCTGGAGGCTCACAATCATCTCTAACTCCAGCTCCAGGGATCCAAAACCCTTTTAGAATCAAAGGGTACTTACATCATGTGCACATACTCCTCCTGCACACATAACTAAAATCATAAAATTATTTTTTAAAGAAGACAAAAATAAAAAGGAAAAAGTTGTCCAACACAAATGGACTCATCTTTATTCCCCAGGTCTCAATTGCAAATAGCTTCTTGGTTTGGGGTAGGCCTTTGTGCCCACCTTCCCTTATCTGTGCTCTGATCTATGCATGCAGCAATGTCCTTAAGAGTTATCCTATTGCCATGTTCATTTAGCAGAACAATAGCAGTAGATTTTTCCCTGTAGTCCATGATCTATCTAGTTTCAAGTTCTTGTCAGGTATGGGATCCATATCATGTAATAGGCCTTAAGTCCATCAAAAAATGTTGTTTGTTGTTCCCATAATATTTATGCTGCAGGCAGGTTGCTGTTATAGGTCATAGTGTTCATAGATGGATGCGGGTGATATGACCTCCTCCCCCCATTTTAGTGTTCCTAGTTCCTAGTTCCAGAACTATGAACACTAATCAGTAAGGGTGAAACATTAATTTGGCCACCAGATTTTAGTAAGTGATGGCTTCAGCAAAAGGAACTGGCCATCAGGTTGCAGAGGGTAACCAATAGCCTTAACAATGGCCTATAATGTTTAGGAAAATCGGAGGGAGCCCATTTGCCAATATCTAAACAAGATGTAACCCATTCCTGGTACTGGAGGTTTAACTTGGTAACATATGATGTGTAGTTGGAGCATTGTCTCTACCATTATATGGTAACTCTACTTAATTTCTGTTATATATTTCAAGACATTTCTAGAGTAGTAGGTTTCCATATGGCTTTTGGAAAGGGCCTTCAGTGTTAGTTTCTCTCCCTATATTCCCTCTTTTACCCTATTTAATCCTCCTATTCTAATTTCCCCTTTATCCTTTTATAACACTATATTCATTTACCTTCCCTTGATAGATCCTTCTTCACCACCTGGTCCCTTACTAGCTACCTAACCTCTATGGATATTCTAAAAGAATGACACATATCTAGATCTTAAAATCTAACATCCACATATATAAAAGAAAAAATATAAAGTTTGTCTTTCTAGGCTGGGTTACTTCACTCAGCATGATTTTTTTCCTAGCTCCGTCCTTTACCTGTGAGTTTCACACTTTTTTTCCTAATGGCTGAGTAATATCCCATTGTGTAAATGTATCACATTTTCATTATCTCTTCATCAGTTGATAGACATCTAGGCTGTTTCTAGTTTCTAGATATTATGAACAGAGTAGCATTGAACATAGATGCACAGGCATCTCTTCGGTAAGATGTGGAATCCTTCACACACATACCCAAGAATAGTGTAGCTAAATCTTGTGGTAAATCTATTGTCTTCTTTTTTGAGCACACACACATACACACACACACACACACACACACACACACACACACACACACACACACTGATTTTCATGGTTGCTGTACTGGTTTGGACTCCCACAAGCAATAGAAGAAAGTTCTCCTTACTCCACATACTTGCCAGAATGAGGTGCCATTTGTTTTCAATAATCTTGGCCATTCTGACAGGTATAAGATGAAATCTCAAAGTAAACTTTGAATTGCATAACTTTGATGCCTAAGGATTTTGAACATTTATTTGTTTCTCACACACTCAATGAGTATGTTTAATTCTATGCCCCCTTCTAAGTGGGGTTACTTGTTCTCTTGATGTTCAGTTTTCTAGATCATTGCCTATTCTAGATACCAACTCTCTGTCGGATATATACTTGGTAAAGATTTCTCCATTCTGTTGCCTGTCACTTTGAATGGTAGTTTCCTTTGCTATACACAACCTTGTTAATCCAATGAACTGTCTGTCCCATCTATCAGTTGTTGGTCTCAATGTCTGTGCTATCAGTGCCCTGTTGAGAAAATCCTTTCCTGTACCAAAGAGATCAAGCATATTACCTACTTTCTCTCCTATCATATTTAAGGTAGTTGGTTGTATGTTAAGGTCCCTGGTCCACTTGGAGTTGAGTTTCATGGAAGGCCATGAGTGTGGATCTATTTACATTCTTCTACATGCAGTTATGCAGTTTGAGCAGCACCATTTTTTAAAGGTGCTGTCTTTTCTCCAGTGTGCATATTGAGATGTCTGTCTGTAGGTCTGTAGAATTAGTATGGCCTTTGATTCAGTTCTAAAGATCAATGTTTTCATTTTTTATGCCAATATCATGATGTTTCTACCACTATATCTCTGACATACAATTGGAAATCTGGGATGTTGATACCTTCAGCAGTTGTTTTATTATTCAGAATTATTTTAACTATCATGTTTTTGTTTGTTTGTTTCCATAACAAGTTTAAGATTGATTTTTAAATTTCTCTTAAAACATGTGTTAGAGTTTTAATGGTGATTACATTAAATCTGTTGCTTGCATCTAGTAGATGGCCCTTTACATACTATTAATTCTATCGATCCATAAACATGGGAGATCTTACCATCCTCTGATATCTTCTTCAATTTCTTCCTTTAATAGCTTTGAGTTTTTATTAGACAATTCTTTTGCAAATACTTGGTTGGCATTAATACAAGGTGGTTTTTAGGTTAGTATGAAAAGTACTATTTCCCTGATATCTTTTTCCTTGTGTTTGTCATTTGTGTTTAAGAAAGGCTTATAACAGTAAGTCTTTACTCCAAGGCCACCCAAGGCCTGCAGCCACATAGGCGCTTCCCACCAGGCAGCCCAAGTTCCACCTGCCGCCAGGTTAAGGTTCCAAATAACATACAGAGACTTATATTAGGTAAAAATGCTGCTTGGCCAATGACTAGGATTTCTCATCTGCTAGCTCAGTCTTAATTAATAAGAAATTAATTATCTTAAATATTAATAAAATTAATATTTAAATACTTAAATATCAAAGACATCTTCTGCTGGCACCTTCTCTTGCTGGTGGATCACACAGTGACTCCAGAGCAGAGACCAGGAGGAAGAGAGAAGGGGAACAACTTCCTTCTTGCCCTTGCTTATATGTGAGTCTCCTTGCTATGTCACTTCCTGCCTATATCACAAGACTTCCTTTTACTACATTTCCCAGAACCCTCCTTGACTCCTTGCCATGCCTAACCTGCTTCTTCATTGGCCAACAGTACTTTATTCAACAACCAATAAGATAAACATATGCACAGAAGGACATTCCCCATCAAAGGCTACTGATTTTTGTGGGTTCATCTTGTATCCTACTAATTTTTAAAACCCACATTTTCATTAGATTGCAAGTATATCATCATAATAACAATGTCTATTATTAAGCATTTCTATTGTTCAATAATATGTTTTTAAAAATGCTGTCATTTATTGTCCTGGGTAATACTATGAGGTAAGTACTTATGTTACAAGTTAAAATTAAATATTTATTTAGATAATTGACCAAATAATGAAGAAGTTTATATATTTAGAAGTTTGATATTTGTGGCTTTTAGTTCATATTCCTGAATTTCCCTCAGATAGTACTTGAGAGTAGAGTCGATCTCTAAAATGAGGTCTATTAAAATAGAAAGAATTTCAATAGGTCCTGTAATGAAATATTGAAGTGTCAGCTGAAAGGAAAGAAAGAAGATAGACTATGGAGCAAGAAGAAAATAAGAGCAGGGAGGAGAAGGCAAAAGGAATAGCAGATCATAAGACTATGATCATAAATCAGTACCTAACTATGAACATATGGAACATTTACTTTATCAGACAGTATGTTTTAAATTTTCTCTAATAATCTCAATCTTTATGTGAGACATGTAGTGATTTTTTTAAGTGAAAGTAAAACTAGAACTTAAATTCATTAACTTCTATGAAACTACCATTGACAGCAACAAAAATCTTCGATCTAAGTAGTGACCAAATTGGCATTACAAGTCATTTCAGCACGAATCTGTTTTAAAAGGTTAGTGTGTGCTTAAGTGTGTGTGTGTGATACAGGGCTTGGAATCTTCTGAATATTGAATGATCCACATTGGAGAACAAAATAGACTCTTCAATGCCAACAAGATATAGAATCATGCTGTGATGCTTGGCATTTTAAATGCTATGAGAACAGAGGATTGTGACCTCACCTCTATGTTCTGTTTATTGTTCTACATCCTTTTGGGGAACAATTTTTTAATTCATATATTTGTACAAGGAATATTGGCTCCTTTTAAGCAGAATGGAGTTTTAAAAACATAAGATAGAATAAATAAATATTATACAATGTAGCCCTATGTGTATATAAAAAATGTTGCAGGCTTATATGGAACACCATATTCTCTGATGAGAGCATGGATCCTGGAACCAAACAGCATCTACAAACCACTGAGGTGTTTCTTTTCCAACCTTCTGTGTGTCTTTGAAATACTGGTGAGGTCCTCAGAGTTTTGAGTTCTGATATCTCTGATATGGATGCCAATGAGCTCTACATTAAAGCTGCTGTCAAAACTTAATGCATTGTCTCACATCTACCAAGAGTTCCTTAATTGGCAGCTGTTGCTGTTTGAAACAAAAATATGAAAGAGTATGTATTTCTGAATTATACGCATATTGTCTAAGGTGAGAAAAGTGTGAATACTCTTATCTTTTTCCAAGTGGCTGTGAAATTACTCATTAAATGTACAGAGGGTTTATTTGACCCTGGTGTCTTGATTCATGTGACAAGTTGGAGTACTGATACTGTGTAGCTGTGTCTTTCTAAATGGGGGTTGCATCCATAGCCCATGGATCTTTAGATTGTGGCAACAGGAAAAGTTCAGAGTCAACTAAGTCTTTAGAATGTCTTTGCAAAGCTAAAATTAAAAAAAAATTCTATTCATTATATGCCTCAGACAGTGCTGATTTCTGATTACCATGTTAGGAGATCAGAAATACTATGATCTTCAATCTGTAGGTAATATACCAGGTATGGAGACGTTAAATCACATGGAACTCTAGGCAGCTCATAGTGGATCTGGGATCCTAGCTCACAATGTAGATTCTTTTTATCATAATAATGAGTAAATTACTGTATCAAGTTTTATTTTACACAGATGAGCTATATTTGGTAGCTGAAACATGAAAATTGGAAAGACCAGACTTTGATTGATGCTTAGCACCATCTCTTTAGTTCTATGGGCATACACAAGCCTTCTATCCTTTATTTCCTCATCTGTTGAATTGTATGGTAATGATGAATAATTTTACAGGGATTTAGGAAACAGGAAATACTCAGAGATATCTTTTTAACTGTGGCATGCAATATAAAAACACATAGTATTTGAGTTTATAGTTTGGAGATTCATATTATATCAAGATGTATACCTCTCTGTGCCTATGTGCATTGAGAATTCAAGTCTGCATAGTGTGAACTTTCAAGAGCATTATACAAGGGTTTTTATTTTTGTCTTTCTAAAATGTTTTGTTCAGTGTTTTGCTTATATTTGAAAAATTTGAAATAAGTATGCACATAAAATTTATACCATAGAGGCTTAATAGTGGTTACTGGCGGGACCCACTTGGGCTTCTTATTATGCCTCAAATCATCATTACAGACTTCACTATTGTTCTGCTTGACATGACATAAGTAGTCATTCTGGTGTTGCTCTGGAATGTGTACTATAATGCTTTCTTATTACAGAATCAGTACCTATTACTCAGAGCTATGTGAAGACTCATTGAACACTAAAATATATAGACTCAGAAAAACTCTGAACCTTGTTCAGCCCAGATTTAAAGTGGGCTTTAATTTTGTAAGTCTATGGGGGAAAGCCTAGTCAACTTAATTCTTATATCTAAGCAAACCACCTGTATTCAATTTATTTATCTGAGTCACTTCCATAAATAAATTGGTGGTCTCAGAAATGTAAGTTTAAGTTTGCTGATTTATTTTTACACTAAAACATTTTCATTCAATTCCAAATTAAACATTTGGGATCCTAGAGAACACATATCAAGGAAGATTATGTACTAATTCCATAGTAAATTACTGTATTTGAAAAATGTCCAATATGTCCCATCAAAGTTTTAAACATGAAAAAAGATAAATATTGAAATAAAAAAAAGCATCCCTCAGACTCCACAAGCTGCTCAAGTTTTCATCAGTATCCCTTCCTCTGTGTCTCAGTTGGGTAACATTTAGTCCATTTATGTAGGTCATTCCATTAGTGTGTCTTTCATGAATGCCATCTTACCTATAGACAGAGGGCAACTGATTGTCACCCTCATCATTTCTGCACATATCAGGGTCTATGGGCCTCAGGTCTGAGGAGCAGATGTGTTTGCCAGCAGTGACTATGCAGAAGAGCACATTATTGCTCATATAAAACAGGTAGAGGAATTCCTAGGAGGGTGGACTGTGCAAGGTGAGTCGAAGCTGGATAAGCAGAGTCAGAGAGAAAGATACCCCCTTTGTTTTAGTTAAACCACTCCCTAGGCTGCATGTTTAAACCCTAGACTACAACTTGAGGTTGCCAATCCCTCATCACTGGTCTTTTCTCTATTTCTCCAAAGCAATGACACTTTCTGTCACTATTGCCTCTTTATTCCTAACATGTCTTCAGCTTTTTAACTGTATACCTCTTATTAACTTCTCAGTCAGAGTTGTTTTGGTTTGTTTTTTAATTTTGTGGCCATGACCATCAAAAATAGTAGAAAGTATGCACACCCCCTTCACACAATACACAAACAAAAATAACTATGCCACAAAATAACACCCTTCAATACTGGGTTTTTCTATGAATCAAACTTTTTGTTCCATTTTTTTCTATTTTGTTACCAAAAGTTTCTCTCATTTAGCATAATTCAATATCTCTGTTATAGAATATCTTATTTTAAAACAGCAAGAGAAAAAGGAAAAATAGAGAAAGAGAAAGAAACTCTCTGTGAACCTCTGCTAGTTCAGGAATTGAGAACCTCTGCTAGTTCAGGAATTGAGAATATCCTGGTGACAGACCACATCCCTACCCTTAGCCAAACTGACATCTGCAGAAACTCCCTGAATGAATTCCTAAAGAGCCTTTGGTTGCAAAAGTGCAGAGATCCCTAGAAAGACTCCTTTCAGACAAAAGATGCTCCCACCATCCTATTAGTATCTGAAGCCAGTAACAGCTCTGTGTGATTTTGAGCTTATGTGTCCTTTCCTTTAGACTTTGCAAGTATGGCTTTAGATGATCCCTTGAAAGTCAGATAATGAAACATAGAACAAATGTCCCCAGAGCAACAATGTTGGAAATGAATTTTACTTTTATTTTACATTTTAAGGCCAGCTTTCAACAACACAGTTAAACCATGAAATTGAGAGCAAACTGCAGTTTCAAATGCACCTGTTTCAGGACAGTGTTTCCAAGAGAGGTGACTTTTGGTTTTGATTCAAACTGTAAGGAATGACTCTCATTCAGGAACAGAAAACAGAACCCTCCCAGGATTTTTTGGGGGTGGGAATGTTTACAAGAAAACAAAGCCATTGAGAACAAATTTTTATGTCAAAAAAACAATTCTGAAACTAAATTGAAAATATGTTTACCGTCACACACAATTGCATCTTCAACCATTTCCTGATCTTCCAGGACTTGGAAAGGAAATGTTTGATCTAGGGTATCCTCCAGTGTACTTAAGCCTGACTTACCACTGGCCGCAGAAAGAGAATACTGCTTGGGTTGACTGATGGCAAATGAAAGATCATTATAGTTGGAAGGATATTCAGATGCCTGAAGAAAGTTAGCAGACTTGGTATTTGCACTGTTTTATACTTTATACAACATGGTCAAATACATTGTCTTCATGCTCCCTCTTAACTATGAGCAATTAGTCTAGGTAAAACTTTCTCCCAAATACTAATAAGAAAAAACAGACTTAGAGCTGTTCAGTTGAAGCCCAAGTCTACTTGTCAATATCTACTGCATCCTTTCTGCCTGCCATTCCACAAGATAATCCTTTGTCCATAAATCCCTCAAGTTACATCTCAGGATCTTTCTCAGAAGGATGTAGGGAACACCCACTAATACTTGTTCTTCTGTGTTGTCATAAATATGGCCCCCGAGAGCTGCCTTAGTCTGTGGATACACTGATAGCTGCTGAACATTAAGATTTCCAAGGGCATGGGGCTTGCAAGATTGCTCAATGGTGAGGGGAGTTTGCTCCTCTTTCAGAAGACCCGAGTTCAATTTTTAGTACTCATGTCATAGGCTCACACATTCCTATGAGTTAAATTGTGAGGAGCTCACACACACACACACACACACACACACACACACACACACAAACACACACACACAAACACACACAAACACACACACACACAGTTTCATTCTATATATTTTTTTTTTGTCGTAGCCTGATTTTCTGAAACCAAAAAATAAATATTTGTTTTTTAGTCACCAATTGTTTTTCAAAAGTAAATGTTTAACGGGGTATATTACATAAAGGCAAAAATCATGCCATACTTTAGACAACCCCTAGACATTCATTTTTCCTACTACCTGATACTTCATTTGAGGTTTGTCTTTAGAGAAAATAGCAACCACTTCTTCATGTCCTTTAGAATTAATTAAATTTGTTTTGGGCAGTTTCATACATGCTTATAATACATTCTGATTACTCCAAGCCTGGTTTCTCCTCTCCCTCCCACCCCTGTCTATCCCTCCTCTGCTGTGCACATCCTTTCTCCACAGTCAAGTTTCTTTGTTTTGTTTTGTGCTGCTGCCCCACCCCCACCCCTGAGTCCAACCGGAGCAGTCTTGATGACTCTGGGTATAGAACTATCCTCAGGAAATTGGTGTGCTCACCAGTGTAGACACAACTGTAGAAATGACTTCTTTTCCCTCAGAACCCATCATTAGCTTCTAGTTCACCTGGGAAGGGTAGGGCCGTGGGACTCTGTTCATTCATATTTGAACATAACTTGTTAGATCCAAAGAACAAGTCAGATATTTGTCTGTCCTTAAGAGGTCTAGGTTCTGCCTTCATTTTTGTGTCTTGATGCTTCAGAGGAGTGACTGCGGGTATTGTTAAGTGAATAAATGATAAATAGATCACATAAGTCTGATAGTGGGCATGGAATAAGGAAGAAAAAAAGAATAAAAAACAATAATTTATAATCTCTACTTCAGTGACAACATACTAACACACTGGAACTTATTTTACTCATGAGCTGGTATTTTCTTGAGTGACATGACTTAATTTCCAAGTGTTCCCATGATTCAAATTTGAAAAAAAAAACTTTAGCATATATCATGTTTATCATTGGCTGTGTTAACACACCCCCTAGAAAAGTAGGTGTGGAAGATCAAATATTCTGCCTATTGTTTTTGTTAATCAACTAGACTCATCTCATTGATCTTAGGGAACACAGGTTGAGAAGACTGAAATAAATAAAATCTTAAAAGCTGTTGTATAATTTTGTCTTTGCAGTTTCATGTACAACCATAAATTCATATGTATATTTGTTAGTATTTTAAAGTCTTTTATATACACATTTTAAAAGCATGGCAGGCTCAAAATTCTATAATCTTTTTTGTTGATGTTAGATTTAGCCAGGTGTTCCACCCAAAGCTAGAGTGAGCTTTACCTTCTGTGGTTGACTCCAGATAAGACATTAATACCAGCTAAAATACCCTTCAACATCAAGAAAATCTTTGCATCTTTTACAGTACTACAGATATTTGAGGAAAGGTGTGTTTTGCCTTTTAAATATAATATTTAGTCCATGGTGCTAAATTGAAATTATCTTCAGTGAGGTTTGTGATCTATAGAAGAATCTTTTGTTTTCATGGATAGTGTTTAAATGGTCAACTCAGTGGACTTCAAGTAATCAATATTTGATATTGTGGCAGAAATTCTCTGTGTGTCTCTGTCTCTCTCTGACTGTCTGACTCTCCCTTCCTCCCTCTCTCCCTGTTGCCCCCACCCCATCTCCCACACCTTGAAAGATACTATAAGCCACAAGTTCAGTTGCTAGTTTTCAAGTTCTTTTCGAGTTCTTTTCGACAAAATATATTTGTAAGTTAAGCAACTTGCTGCATTGAAGCAGTCATAGCTAATGACATTTACAGGGTCCTAAATGGAATTGGCATCTCAAAACAAAAACAAAAACGAAACAAAACAAAACACAAAAACAACAACAAAAATCCACCAGCTGCTCCTGGCTTGGGAGCTTGTGTGTTGTGAACTGCCAGCGCCCTCTAGTGATAGTTCCACAGCAGGAAGCACTCAGCTCTGGTTGAAAAAAATGCTAACCTGGATGACATAGCCTGCTGCTGGGAATCACAGCCAGAGAACGGACAAGGCCTAAAGATGCCTTACTTTCTTCTACTCCTTATCTGTCATGGGAAAATAGGGTGATTTATCTGCACAATTTTGGAACTCTGATGGATAAAGCATTTTCCACAATGTTTCCACAGGGTCTGGGAGATTTTCATAAGGCAACAAGTACCTGAGAGGCCTAAAAAGGCCAAATAGTCTAAAGGCATGTAATTCTAAGTTAAAAAAAAAAATTTAACATCTTTAAAGATTCTTTGTCTCATATGATTTTTCTAGAGTCTCCCCCACCCTCTTCTTCTTCTTCTTCTTCTTCTTCTTCTTCTTCTTCTTCTTCTTCTTCTTCTTCTTCTTCTTCTTCTTCTTCTTCTTCTCCTCCTCCTCCTTCTCCTCCTCCTCCTCCTCCTCCTCCTCCTCCTCCTCCTCCTCCTCCTCATCCTTCTCCTTCTTCTTCTGCTTCTTTGAACATGTGTGTCTGTTTATGTGTTTTGCATGCTTTTTCTTTGGCCCTTTTCTTCTGTTTGTTTGCTTTGTCCTATTCCATTTGGGCTGTTGTTTTGTCTTCTTTTCTTTTCTTGGTATCCTTTAGATATCTGTTTGTTTCTAACAAGAGACAAGAATGGTGTGGATATTGATAGGAAGAGAGGTAGGGAGGACCTTGGTGGAGTAAAAAACATCGATTTTCAATAAAAAGAAAATCAGAAAAAAGAGAAGTAGAAATACAGAGAAATTTTAAATGGACAATGCAAAGTCTTTCTCTGTCTGATCAGCCAGCTTCCAAATAATGACACAAAGATGTCTCAATATGAAGGCCTGACCTTAACTTAGGCTTGTTTTTAACACACTCTTACGACTTAAATTAACCCATTTGTATTAATCTGCTTGCTGCCACGTGGCTCTTGGCTTTTCCTTCTCCTCCTGCTTCCTCTGTGTCCAGCTGGTGACTCCCCCTTTTTTCTGACCAGAGCTCTCTCTGTCTGGGAGTCCTATCTATACTTCCTATGTAGTTATTGACTGTTACCTTTTTATTAAACAAATCATATTGACACATCTTTACAGAGTGTAATCAAATATCTTGCAACAGTACACATAGACACTGAAAGTTTAATTGCCACTGCTCTGCAATTGACAACAAATGTTATTCATATTTAAGTAATGCAATAGAAGGTAAGAACAATAAGTTAGCAATAAAGCATTTTTTACTTGCAATAAATAAATATTTGACTTTTGAATCATGGTATAAAATTAATTCTGCTTTTGGGAGCCAGCTTTAAGCTAATTCTTCATAATGAAGTTATCTCTGTTTCCTTTTCCTTCTGACACCCTACTGAGCTCATTGTATAACTAAGAAAAACAATTTGAAAGGAATTTAAGTTTCTTAATATGAAAAATAATGATATATTTAGCTGTGCTACTTATTATCCATAACAATTCATACTTAGTGGCTTATTTTAATTACTAAGGACATTTGTTGCCAAGTATAAACTCCAATATGCACATAGCAACAACAGTCATTGGAACAATTCAGAAAGTATGCACCTTGTTTCTAGATGTTCTCTAATATGAAAAAAAAAATTTTGTGTGTTTCACAGGGGCTCATGTAGCCCAGATTGACCTCTACTTACTGTTTAGCCAAGGATAGCCCTAAACTTCTGATCCTCCAGCCTCCACTTCCAGGATACTGGGATTGCAGCAAGCAGTAATATAGGTGTGTGCTATGAGGCCTGGTCTTATACAGGCTCAAAGCTGAACCCAGGGTTTCAAGCATGGCGGAAAAGCACTCTGCTAATAGAAATAGACACCCAGCCCCATGTTGAAAGACTTTGAAGAAACTCATCAAAATTGACCAAAGCCACTTTCAGATACTTAATAGCATTGCCAACTAAATATTATTAAAATATTAAAGGATTTTTTAAGCATTAAAAACAGCAGTTAAGAATGGACACTGCTCTTTCTGAGAATCTGAGAGCTCAAATCCCAGCACCCATGCATGTCAGGCAGCTCACAGATACGTTTACCTCCAGCTAGTGGGACTCCAAACACCTTCTTCAGGACATGACAGGCACCTGAATTTTCACATATCCACACACACTTAAAAATAATAAAATAACCTTGTTTTTAAAAGTTGTAAAATAACATTTCTGTGCTGTAACGATGACTCTTTCCACCAGCTGCCTGGGTTCTGCAGCTGCTTTAGGGCCCCCAAATAACACACAGAGTCTTATATTAGTTACAATGATTCTGGCCAATGACTAGAATTTCTTATTTGCTAGTTCAGTCTTAATTGTCAACCATAACTACTAATCTATATATTTTTATAAGGACTTATCTTATCTAGGATGCCAGCCTTATGCATCCTCTCTTCCCGGGATCACATGGCAAATCCCTCCCTTTCCTACATTTCCCAGAATCCTCCTTCTCTCCTAGTCCCACCTAATTTGCTTCCCTATTGGCCAACAGCACTTCATTTATCAATCAATAAGACAAACATATACATAGAAGGACCTTCCCCCACACTGTGATATAACAGAGAAATGAATAATAGTTTAATTTGAATTTGTACTACCTAAATTGCTAAGAATTACTGTTTTCCATCAGTTATGTTTTATTTGATAAAATATTCAAAATATGATTCTCTGGTTACTTTGATTGACAAAAGTAAAACATTTTAAAAATATTTCATAGGAAATAGTTTTACTAAGTGGAAGAAATGTTTTTAATGTAACAAAACCAACATAGTAATAAGTAAACACTAATAAAAGGAGTTTGTGTGTGTGAGTACTAAAACTAGCTTGTGTAGTCATCATTTTCTGCCTTCCATCCATCCTTGCAAAAATTCCGATAGAAATAGTTTAGAGCTATGTGCAGTAATATTTTATGTCCATTTTTAACATTAATGGCCTAGCAAAGGAATTCTCAAATACATGATAATAGTTAAAGTCAGTCAAAATTTTATGTTTTAATTTATGTGTATGTTTATATGTGTCTATTAATGAAGGTATCCATGGAGCCCAGACACATCCAATCTTCCTGTACCTGGAGTCACAGACAGTGGTTAAGCCACTGAACTTGGGTACAAAGAACGGGATTCAGGTCTTCTGTAAGACCAGTATAGGATCTGAACTGCTAAACCATCTTCCAGGCCCCAAGTCAGCCATTTCAATGTTTTGTTTATCATCAATCATAAGAAAAACTATACTTCTTTCAATTTTGCTGTCATGAAGTCATATTAGTTAAGGCAATAAGTATAGTAGTTTATTTAATGACTTATTAACTGACTGATGACCTTTTAACTATATAGATTTGTGCTGTGAGGGCTCCTGTCTGTCCCTTGTCCTGGTCCTTCTGAATATTAAGACTGGCCTGCAGGGGGCATCTCTGAATAAGATGTCAACACAGAGGCCCTGCACACTGCTACAGCTCATAGAGAACTCTGAATCACTGTTATCTATAGAGGACAGTAGCAGGACAAGGACCAACCATCAGGACACATCACTTGTACCAAATCATCAGTGTTCACCCTACGAGTCAATGCAATATCTGATTTAGATTTGCAAACCTTTGTAAACACGAGCAAGGACTCTGCACTAAAACCTGTGATGAAAAACCCCTAACACCGTCACTAATAGCTGTGACGAATCCCTAACACCGTCACTGCTACCTGTGCTGGATCATGCCCCAATACCATCTCTGCTACCCGTGATGAACCATCCCCCAATACCATCTCTGCTACCTGAGATGAATCCCCCTAAAACCATCAAGGCTTCCCGTGATGAATTCTGCCTTAATAACGTCACTGATACCTTTAATGATTCCTCCTCTAATACCATCACTGCTGGAAAACAACTGACATTTACTTTTAAAAATATTCTCCGCAAACACTGTTGATTCCCTAACCAAGACACGGCTCTCTTTACTAAAAGAATCCTCAATGCAACTGCATCCAATACTAGATCACAAAGTGTTGAACTTATATTGTTAATGGTATCAAACTTTGCTGTTCCATCTCTGAAGTACCCATTCAGCCTCTGTGTTGGGTGGAATCTGTTTGAAAAAGAAGTTGCCTTCAAGCTGAGATTAAAATTGATCACGAGGTGCATTGTTATGTAGTATTCCATTCTAAACAATTTGCAGGCAGCACTGAGAAGAGAAATTCTGCCAGACTATAGCTGTTGATCAACAAGTTTTGTCACAACTAATTCTTTTACAAGTGTGTTGGATTCCTGTAAAAGAAACATGTTGGAAACTGTATTAATAGGGTAAGAGTTTATCATAAGATTCGAGAGGAGCCAGCTCTACATGCTTTAGAAGGTTGGCGACAGCATCAAGGTCTCTGTGACAGGAAAGCCTTGGAGCCAAGGAAGGGAAGCCAAGACAAGCCAGCCCTTATGCAACAGATACAGGCACGTGCTATCACGTGCCAGCATACTTTCTTGTGATAATCCTGCACACCCTCCGTTTTTAGTCTTTTAAGATGACAGGAATTTCTATAATTCTGTTTTTATTGAATCTAGTGTCCTTCTCTCCTTTGTTTTTAAACCCTGCCACACTGTTGTTGCCATTCACAGCAGTACACCGAGTGTAAACATACTTTTGTTTGGTCTCAGAGTCACTATGATTCTTAGGTATGAAGATTAAATTATCTTCTTTAATACCTGTGTACTTTAGCCTTCATGTGTTCTCAGACTGTCCCTTCCCTTTCTTTCTATTCTGCTATTAGATGGAGTTGAAGCACTTAACCTTCATATTGCCTATCCTCATCTGACTTACTTTTATCTCTGAATGTCCCACGTTTCCAGAAGTAACAATTCTTTCACTCCATTCTACATATTTTGATATGTAATGTTTTATCATACTATAGCTTTAGCCTATTATATATTCTTGTTTAAAATTGTATTCATAGACTTCCCAACATACTGAAGTTGTCTTTCTCTGTCTGGTTTAATGAGTGGTCAGTTGTATTTTTCAGTCATTTCTAGGTTGTTTAATTAAATTCTTTAGATTAATGCTATTTATCTGTGGTAATATATTTGCATCTGTATTCTTATAGTCTTATTTAATGCTTATTTTTAATATTTCAGGCTATATTAACCAGTAATACAACATTAAAATTGTACCTACCTAGTTTTTAAACTTACATATTTAAAATCTCTTTATTACTAGAAATTATATCTAGTAATAATTGGCTTTGAATTTTATTGTACTTCACATATAAGTAACTAAAATTTTTGCATTTTCTTATTAAAAATTTTTAGATCCTTAGATTTTTCACTGATTTATACTTTACATGCCTCTTGTTACAGTGATAGTTTGCTAGCTCTCTTAATCCAATCCAGTCAACTTTATAAATTAGCCCATTTATGTAATCTTTATTCAGATTCATGTTCATTGATTATATTTCACAATTTCCATTTTTATTAGTCCATATTAATCATCTCAGCCTTTACTATGGATTGGCCCCTTTGAAATAATTCATCTGTCCCTTCCCTTAATAGTTTAGAATTCATTTTGTAATTTATCTTGAAAACTAGAGATATTTAAGTTCACAACCTTTAAAGTCAACCAGTGTCTTTAATGATCTCACATTCAAGGAAACCAAGAATGTTCTGCCTCCAGCCTCCCCCATCCTAATGTGTTTGCTAATTTTTTCTAGAATATTGGTCCTGCCTTATCTTTTTTTTTTACCCTACCAATTTGTTATTTATATTGCACACTCCAGCCAGTCTTTATTCACCTTCACTTATACATCCCTAATAATTTCTTGTCATTCTTCCTTGTAAACAAGAATTCTATAGTGTGTCTTCTGGCAAAGAATAGTTTGGGAATTTGTTTATTGAAAACACACAAGAAATAAATGGATGTACCCTAATCTGCAAACAGTAGCTTCCCTGGTTGTGAGTTCCAGGCTCAGAGTTCCTGGTGGTGCATAATGGTGCTGCCTTTCCTTGTGTGGTAGGCAGCCATGTGCACCTGGCAGCTGAAGTTCGGCTTTATAAGGCTGCTGATCTTTGCTCTCTACCTGCTTTTGAATCTTTGTTTTTGCGGCTTTGTAGTCCACAGGAATGCTTTTAAGTGTTCATCTTTGATTAACTCTCTCTGGGATCTATTTTGGATTTCCTAAAATTAAGGATTCCTGGTTTTCATCATTTTCCAGATGATACATCTTAAACTCTGCCACTTACCCAGTTTCTCTGTCATCTTTTTCAAGAGCGGGGTGTGCATAGGTCAGAATTTTAGATTTGTTTTCTGTTTCCTTACCACTGTTTCACTGTGGTTTATTTGATGTGCATTTAGCCCTACCCCCAGTGTGCCAATTCTGCCACTCTGGAATCTAAGTGCTATTGAAGTAATAATCTGGATTTTTTTTAATTTAAAGGATTGTATTAAATCCTTTATTTATTTGGCTAATTCCCAAGTAATCTTGATCAATTCTAGTAATCTTTTATTACTTTACAGAGTTTATTTATTCTGTAATTTTGTCCTTTGAGTTTTGTACTGAAAATTGCACTGTAAGGAGTGGACATGTTTATAACTCATTAGGCCTTGCTTCTCTGCCTTGCACTCATGGGCTTGATTCTTCAAAGGTTCAGTGATTTCTTGAAATTGTGAGTTTATTTTCTTTAAAGTCATCAGTGGGAAAATTTTGAAGGCTAGTTTAAAGTGAGTTTTACCATGGAAGCTGTGTGACTGCCCCTGCTTCTCATCTGAGAATATTCTTAGCCCTGGACTCTTTCATACTATTTTTTTTAACAAAGGTGTGGTAACTTCAGGTCCCAAATAAGTATGAAGCACACCCCATGGCTAGTGTTTTTCTTCTTTTTCCTACTCGATCACCAATCTGAAGATTGCAGGATGATTAGTCTTCAGAGGACAGAATGTTTTGCCTATTAAATAAGCAGTCACAGGGGCAGTATTAGCCATTTGTACTGATTTAGTAGAATACCATGGGGAACAGAAATTTGGAGCTGGAGAGATGGCTCAGTTAAAAAGCACTGGATGCTCTAGGAGAGGACCCAGGTTCTGTTCCCAGCACTCACATGGGGTAGCTCACAACTGTCTAGAACTCTAATGTCAGAAGATCTGACACCTTTTCCAACCTTCATGGTCACCTGCATGTACATGGTACATATACAGACAAACAAGGAAATACAAATAAACATAAATAGAAATTAATTACATAAAAAGAACGAGAATTTATTTCTTATATGTCTTCAAACTTGGAAGTCGATGACCAAGTTGTTGCTAAGTCCTGCAATAGGTGCAATGCCACCCTCTCCTGAAGGGTCAGAACTTTGTGTCTTCACATGGCAAAATGTACAAAGATATCAAGAAAACATTAACAACCACCCTTCAATCAAGCCAGTTCCCAACGTAATTAACCCACAACATTTAAACATCTCTCTAGCACTGTTGCATTTGGAGTTAAATCTCAACATGAATTTTGGAGAGTATGTGATCATTTAAATCCAAATATTTTCTTCACCCCTCCCCATGTATGTCCTCACATGCAGATCACACACATTCCATCTCAATAGCCCCCACAGACTTACCCATTCCAGAAATCAACTTCACATCTAAATCCAAAGCCTCAATTATATAACATCTGGATCCCTTAAAGTGCTTATCTAGGCCCCAGGTGGGCATTTTTCTAATTATTCCTTCATTTGCATATGCATTTCTTCTTACCATATATAGGAGTAAGTGAAAGCAGGGTCACATTCTTCTCTTTGATCATTGGGTGCAGCTGAGATCTTGCTGAACCAATGATCTGATCTCACAACTCCCTTTCTTCACTTAGTGACCAACAGCCCAAGACTATATATCTTAGCTATTATGATTTTCTGTTTGGTCAAAATCTTCCATTTTCAATATGTCCCTGAACAAAGCTTTTCAAGTCCCTCTAACCCATGTGCATTCACACTTGTGTGTGTGTGTGTGTGTGTGTGTGTGTGTGTGTGTGTGTGTGTGTGTGTGTGTGTGTGTGTGTGTGTGTGTGTATTGTTCCCCAGCACATGTGGAAGCCAGAGGTCAAAGTTGTGTGTCTTCCTTCATCTCCCTCCATCTCTCCACCATATTTTTTTTAGATAGGACATTTCATTAAACCTAAGACTCATTATTTTGGCTAGAATGGAGGACAACAAATCCTCATCATGCATCACCCCCTCACCCCCTTGCACCCAGTACTGAGATTCAGATGCATACTGCCACCTTTACTTTCACATGAGTCTAGGGATCATAACTTGGGGTCTCATGCTTCGGTAGCAATCACTTTACCCAAGGAGCATCTTCCCAGCCTATTGATTTCACCTATACTGCTATAAGATGCAAAACTTGATATTTATGCAAATTAGAAGTAAACCTAAGTTACAAGTCAATATGCCCTGAAGCAAGGTAGGCCTTAAGATTCTGTAATATTTCACATCAAGAAAGCTTTTTCTGATTTTTTTTTCTTAGATGCCTCAAATGGTGAGTATGGCCTAATGAAAATTTGGAAAATGAAGCATTGAATTATTCTAGACATAACTAAAAAGCAAAAGATACCTCATGACTCAGATTGTGAACACAGCTTAGATGAAACATAGACATAAAGTGGAATCTCATTTGTGGAGATAAAATTCACTCCTAACATTGTGTGTATGTGTATGCGTGCATTTGAGCATATGTATGTGTGTGCATGTGTGTCTGTTGTCCTAACAACACCCCTATGATGAAACAAATCAACAGTTTTCACATCACTGTAAAACATATACTGTCACTCAGCAGAATTGCTTGGCTAATGTCACAGCTTGAGCAGTACATTATTAACGCAATTTGAATTGTTTCTCAAATTTGACAGTGATATGATCACATTTCTCTGAAGTGCTAAAAATGCTGAACTATGACTTATTAAAGTGATCCCCAATTATGGTATAGAGTTCAAACCTGACACTAGTACTGTTTCATTTAGAGGCACTTATTGTTGTTGATGATATGGGCTGAAGAGATGGCTCAGCTGTTAAGGGCTAAGCTTACAACTCAAAATTATGCTGAAGATAATTAATGTGGAAAGAAAAAGATGAATTTTGCTCTTGGATGGTTAAAATTAAATATAATTATTTATGGAATAATTATTTTTCTGTAAATTAAAAACCCCTAGATACTTACCTTTCTTTTTTTGACTTTTTTATTTGAATTACAAACAAGATTGAATTACATGCTCTTGCCTGATACATATTTTAAGATAATAAAGGCCTAAGTTAATTGAGGGAACATGTTTTACTTCTGATTAATCAGAAGTTTTTCTTCTGTTTAATCTTTTTATTTCCAAAATCATTTATTATCCCAGATAGATGGGTGCTAGTCTCCTAGTTAAGCTTATGTTTTAGAGGCAAGACTTGTGGCTGGTAAGCATAACACCTTCTCTCCTTTAGTTGTGCCTACTTTCCAAGGGAGGTGGGGAAAAGCCAAGTGGGAACAGATAAAAAAAAAGTGTAATTTTGAGGAAGAAAATCAGCTGTGTTTCTGAGCTGTGAAGTATGCTTATGACCCTTCATCCTATCTCAGCTCTCTACAGCTTCCCTCCTCTCCCTACCCTCTTTCTTCTGACTGTCAAGTTCTTTTGGTCACCCAGGTCTGAGATGACCTTTACTTCTGTGCTCACCCCACTGATGTGGACATCAATTCTTGCAGATTCTACTTCTTTTGTAGTTCCCCCATCTCCATCCTCTCACCCAAATGAGGACCTTTTTTATCTTCCCTGAATGGTTGCTATTGAAGTCTAGTTCTCATTTCTCGAACATTCCTCCTCTTCCCAGTTACAGATTGAATTCCTATCCCAAAATTTAGACTGCTCCAAAATCCCAGACTTTTGTGGGGCCAGAATGAAGCCACATGTGGAGAATTCCACATCTGACTTCATATAACATGCCATAGCTAAAACACCAGGTGTACTGAAAATAGTGGGTAAAATTAACTTGAAGTTTAGATACTCATGAAACAGAAATAAATTTCATACTTATAATTGAGTTTTATCATAAAGATAAATATATGCATGCATGCATGCATGCCTCTGTGTGTGTGTGTGTGTGTGTGTGTGTGTGTGTATTACTCCTCTCTTTTCTCCCCAAAATA